>NC_136419.1:210727500-211252500 GCF_052625555.1 Lactuca saligna
AAAAGGGCATAATTCATGATATAACAAACTAAAGATCAAGATTTGAGTAGTATACTTGCAATGTTCCATAAATGGAGTAACCTTGTTGGATCTACACTCGAACTGTTCATCTAAACACCATAAAAACAACTTGATATTCAATAGTTACACTAAAATATGAAAAGTAAGCTTCCAAAAGTGATTCTAATCTCCCAATAAGAGAGAGAGAGAGATAGAAAACTAGGGTTCAAAAGTCCATTTGAAACCCTTCCGGTGCTGCCATTACACATTCGCCAAACCCACTATCTTGTTGCACAAAACCTTTGTATTCCTATCAAGAATATCAACCGTTCTCTCTACATAATTCAGGTAATCATCAGCTTGAATGTCATCCAAAGGAACCACTACAAAATCATCAGCTAAACACTTCCATAGTTAAGAAACATTGAAGGTATTATGGATCTTACTAAGCTCTAAAAAAAGATCCAACTCATAAGTAACCTTTCCCACCTTGGAAAGAACTCTGAAAGGACCAACAAATATGGGGCCCAACTTACACCACTTTGAAAACCAGATAAGAACCTTCCATGGTAACACATTTAGGAGTACAAAATCTTTTACCTAAAACTCAAGATCGGAATAGCGTCAGTCAACATAGCTCTTCTATACGCTCTGTGTGGTTTGTATCCTACCACACACCTGCTGAATCAATTCTATTGTCTTGAGTACTATCTCTGTACCCCCCCATCACTCGCCACCCAACCATGCACTTGTGAGTCTTGGAAATCTTGGCACCAAAAGGATGATGCCTTTAATGGCTCACACCTAAACCCTAGAGTTAGAAGACTAACGATGATAGAGGATGATTAATTTCATTCATAAGCCTCTTAGATAGTAAAAAAAAAAAATAATAATAATGTATATTTCTAGTTTTTAGGTTTGAGCTTACAAGATAACCATACATCATTAAAATGTTTTATGTTGATTTTTCTAAATAAAATCTTTTTTGAGAATTCTCATATATTCCAAATTAAACTGTATATTGGTAGTTTTTAACTTCCTGTAACTTAGGGTTTAACCTAATATTAAATAACAAAATCAAATATTTTAACTATAATAATTATATCTTTTGTTATATATTAAAAAAATTATTTATTGTTTTACGGTTAAAGTGTTCGCAATTAACAAAATTTTATATAAAATAGTATATAAATAGTTATTCTAGTGTCTTAAAAAGACATTTTCAATAATTAAAAAGATTTCAGTGTTACAAAAGATGTAATTTATTAAACTAAAAACTAAAAAAAAAAAAAAAATCTACACCAAATGACACATGTTAACAACAAAATGGTAAAGGTTCATCGAAGACATATGTAGCTTGGGAATGCTTGGGTGGAACTCAAAAGAGCTCTTTTTCCTAATCTAGAACATATTAGTTGTATTATAGAGTCAAAACATTGATATTTATACAAACTACACCAACTGTCAAAAGTACAATTATATAGGCCATCCATTAGTCAACGATTCTGAAAAATTACTAACCTAAATAAGAGCATATTAAGGACAAATGGAGCATTTGGAATTCTCATATATAAGGAATGAGTGTTCAAGGAGGTGATACACCTAAAAAATTGAAAATATGTAGGCACTCGTTGCGGATTTCTCAACTGCTCAAAGCAAAACCACCAAAGGATACAAATAGAAATTAGCAAAGAGGGAATAAGTTTCACATAATCTATGTAATAAGCAAGAGTCTGACCTATTCCTCTGGATTTGATTCTTAACGGTGGGTCAGTGAAGCATATAAAATATGGTTATTATAATTTAAGAACATCAAATGGATTTACTGCTAATTACATGTCTCTATTATTTCCTTTTATGATCGTGATTCTTTGTTGATCTTCCAATTAATCTAAAAAAATACAAGTTAAATAAAAATCATATGATAATTAATATAATTATATATAACTTAGTATGTAACTTCTAGTTAATCTGAAAAGCGGATAAGGCTGTCGCTACTGCTGCGTCCCCAAGCGGAGACACCTTCACTACCCCCCTTGACTACTTTAGTACCGGTTTCTCACTAAATTTTGGTGACAGTACCCACTTCAACCAACAACAACACACATATTACTCTAATTCCCAACGACGTGGACATGAAAGAGAAGAAGGACACAGTCAGGGACGATTTAACATCGGGCTTACACCCGATACTAACAACAATCATCCTCAATAGTGATACAATTAGGGGTCCTGCCCGTATCAACTATGGACTACTCTGCATCTCGTGGATTTTCCCCAAATCTACACCATAGGCTTACACACTTTCCCATATCCAACTCAGCAATTTGGATCCTCCAGACCTCAATCAGCTGCCCTGATGATTCTAGGAAAATGACCTTAACATGCCTATCCCACATCATAAATTAGCTACACACTAACTGATCTTAAGTAAGCTTTACACGCATCGAAATTACACCCACCTAATTAGATTTGGTATGTCTACACTGGAGGAACGTCACATATGAATCACAACTCAGGGAACTTCATGTCTTATATAAAAAATGGTCCTTTTCGGAATGTAATTTTCGATAATGATTCAACTACTCCAATCCAAGGTACCGATCATCAAACACTTCCTTACACTCTCCCTCCTTTACATCTAAATGTTATTCACACTCCAAATGTCATTAAAAATCTTTTATCTATTCATCATTTTAATATTGAAAACAATGTTTCTACAGAATTTGATGTGTTTGGTTTTGATGTGAAGTACTTCCGAATGTGAATTCCAATCCTCCGTTGCAATAGTGCCATCAAATTC
Organism: Lactuca saligna; assembly: GCF_052625555.1. Lineage (NCBI taxonomy): Eukaryota > Viridiplantae > Streptophyta > Magnoliopsida > Asterales > Asteraceae > Lactuca > Lactuca saligna. The sequence goes on from NC_136419.1 coordinate 210,730,304, forward strand.
TACCCCTTCATGCTCTAGTCACATTCTCAAGTCAATCAACCTTCTACTTTTGTTTTAATCACCAGAGACCTCTTGCATAATCCCCTTGGCCACCCGAGCGTTGATGTTTTATCATATTTATGTTTTACTCTAAATTTTCCTAGATCTAAACTTTTATCTTCTGTTTGTCAATCTTGTGTGTTGAGTAAAAAAATAAAGTTTCCTTTATCAATCAAAAGTAAGTTACTAATTTACCTTTTGAAATTATGTATACAGATTTATGGACCTCCGATGTGTTAAGTTTCAATGGTCACCGCTACTATATTCTATTTTTGGATGACCAAACCAAATACTTATTGATATTCCTCTAGCGAAGGCACCCAAGCTTTTTCTATCTTCCTCCATTTTTTGCTATGGTCAAAGCACAATTCCATTATACTATTAAAACCCCACAATTTTACAATAATTGAAAGTTTTATAACAAAAACATTCACAACTTTTCCTCTAAAAATGACCATCAGTTCTGATTTCCTTGTAAAAACACTTCTCCTCAAAATGACAAAGTGGAAAGTAAAATACTACCCATAAATAATACCCTTAATGCTCTTCTCGCCGACACAAACGTGCCTATGACTTTTTGGCACCATGCACTCCAACATGCTACCTACCTGTTAAACATTCTCCAAAGTAAACTTATTGCAAATCTCACCAATATACATCTTTTATATAATCTCTAACCATCATATTCTCACATTAATACCTTTGGTTGACTATTTTACCCACAAAATCCATCTCCCACCATCCATAAACAACAAAAATGCTCCCGCACTTGCATTATCTTAGGCCACCCAACTAATCATCGACAATGTAAATGTTTTGGCATACAAAATAAAACCATTACGATCTTTGGCCAAGACATATTCGATGAAACCATCTTCCCTTTGTTAGGTCATAATTTGTGGATTATACTTTGCTTTTCATAAGCTATTAGAGTTCTCGGTCTAGGACCGAAAACACCATGTATTGGTGTTATTTGGACCAAAATCACATGTGATTTTGGTTATGCTTTATATTGTTTTATTTGGGTTTTGCGATTGGGATTTGTTATTAGGTCTAGGTATAAATAGTGTTATTTAGGCCTTGCAAAGAGTGTTGGACGTTCTTGGGGGCTGCCATATGCAGAGAACATGTTTTGGAGAGATCTAGAGAGACAAAAGTGTGTAATCGGAATATTATGTACTAGACGATTAATCAATATATCATATGAATTCAAGATTAACTATTTGTGTTCTTATTACATATTTGATCTTGCATCATTCACTTGATTGAGATTCCGCACCATGGAGTGAATCCGATTGATACATCATAGTGATTTCGAGACTTACAAGTGGTATCAGAGCAAGGATCGGTAGCAATCGGGTCATTGCAAGATATTTTAAAGAGTTTTTCTTGGAAATTCTTGGTGTTTTTAATTTATTTTTGATGAATTTTTGGCCATTGTTGTTTGTGTTCTTCGTATTTTTGGAGTTTAGATCGATTTTGGCTTTCAAGATTTGAAAATCCCATGTTTTTAGCAAGTTTTGGGCAATTTAGGTCAATATTTGCGAAATCTAGGCAGATTCGCTCTGTCTCGGTCAAACCCTAGGTGGCCAGCAACATTTCCGAAGCTTATAAGCGATTTCAGATGGAAGCGCGGTTCATGGTCCGGAGGTTCACGGTGCGAGCTACTCAGAGCGGAGGTTCTCGGTCAGTAGTGAAGTTATCGGTCCAGCAGTTCTCGGACTCACATGATCTCGGTCCGAAGACTTCAGACTCACTGATTTCGGTTTTTAGTTTCTCGGTTCTACTTTTTCGGTTCGGATTTCAACATTTGTTCTCGGTCCGAGAATCCAGCCTCACAATCTCAGCTAGAATTTCAAAATTTCCATATTTTGGCTTGTTTTTTTTATCAAATTGTCATATTTTCGATCAAATAACTTTGTTCTTGGAAATAAAGCTTCGTATTTGGTCAAAGAGCCGCCTATTTAGTCAAATACCCTCGTTTTTGGTCAAATACTCTCGGTTTTTGTTCTAGAAATTTTTGATTTCGGTTTAGAAACTTTTGTTTTTAGTCAAGGTTATTTTTTTGTCAAAAGGTTTGACTTTAACCTTTGACTTTTAGAGTTGACTTTTGATTTTCAAGTTTGACCTTTGACTTTTGCCCTTCAAGTTTGACCTTTGACTTTCAACTTTGACTTTCTCGTATAACTCTCAAGCTTTCAGGTTTGACTTTTAACTTTCAATTTTAACTTTTTAAGTTTGACTTTTTGAGTTTGATTTTCAATTTTGACTTTCATCTTTGACTTTCAAGTTTGACTTTTTAAGTTTGACTTTTCAAGTTTAACTTTCGACTTTGACTATGAAGTTTGACTTTCTAGTTTGACTTTCTAAGTTTTAAGTCAAAGGGCAATTTTTTTTCTTGGTTTCACAATCACTTCTACTTTCGGTAAATTATTTTTTTGTGAATAATGAGTTCATCAATCACAAAAGAGGTCAATGAAACTTCTTATTCTCAAGCATGTACTAATACAATTAAATTTCTCCGTGATCAAATTGATATATTAAGTAGAGATAGTGAGGACCTTAAATATGAAGACTATACTCTAAGAAAGGCTCAAAAACCCTTAAAACAACAATTGGAAGCCAAAACCAAGGACTTTAGAAAACTTCAAGAAGAATATAGCACTAAATGTGAAATCTACAATTATGCTTAAATAAAGATTGCGAGTCTAACTGCCGAACTTGATGCACTAAAAGCTAAATATAAAGATGTTGAATTTAACTTTAAGAAATTTAATGTGTCAAGTGAGGTAGTTATGTCCATGATAGAAAAATAATTAAAATTTAAAGACAATTAGAATAAGGGTCTACGGTATCATAGTGTTCCACCTCTCTTCAATGACAACTATACCCCACCCCTTGAAACCAATAAGGTAGACATACCTGCTCAGTATGGCCAAACCCCTGTACCAGCTTCAGTTAAGACTGAACAATCTAGCCCAATTGAGAATATTGAGGTGAATGATACTAATGCTTCTACTTCATGTGTAGGTAAAGTAGTGGAAGTTGAGAACAAGGAGAACAGAAATAATTCTAGTTCTGTTAATTTTGTTAGTTGTCAAACCAATGTCTCTTTGAACTCTAAATTTGTTGCTTCTTAATTCTGTTACTTCTAATAAACATGCAGTTGTTAAATACAAGCCACCAAAATGAGCGAAATAGACTGGTTGCTATAAGTGTGCATGTGGGAACAATTAGAGACGTGGCATGGGCACGCTACGACGCACATGCAAAAACAACTTCTACATGAAGAAATAGACTTGTTTCCACTGTGAACACCTGGACACATTACCAGAAATTGTCCAAATCGTTCATATGTTCCTTACTATGAACAAAGTAGGCAAAACGTGCCAAGAATGAGATCCTCCGAAAGAAACCCTTCAAGGTCACGTTCAAGCAATGGTGACTGCAATGCTAAAAGAGCAAAGAATCAAATTCCCAAAGAAAAGAAGGGAATGTCAGACAAGAAGCCAAAGTCAAGAGGTGGTTCTATTAGAAAAAGATCGGTTTGATCAAATTCATCTCGGCGGTCAGTTTCAAGTTCTAAAGTAAATGTTGAGGCATCCATCCGATCAAACAAGAAATGGGTTAGACCCGACTATAAATGGGTACCAAAGCTTCACACTCCTAAATCATCAAATGATTCTAACACTTCTTTATCTTCTGTGTTTGATAAACATGATATATCATAGGAGAGAGTACCTTATGTAGATGATAAAGGTCAACCCAGCTTCAAAATGGACTGGGTTCCAAAAGTTAACTAATCCTGCACTATGTGTCAGAGCAGCTATGGAGGAATATTATGAGACATCGGTTTGTTGATAGTGGCTATTCCAAGCACATGATAGAAGACATCTCTCAACTACATTACATTCAGAATTTTGATTGAGAGCATGTATCATTTGCGGGAAGGAAGAAAGAAAGGATCACAAATGGGGATCGTGTTTATAGGCTTGTTGAATATCTTAACTTCATTTCAGAGTTGAAACACAGCTGAAGTTGAACATGTTGTTGCATCTGCATGTTGTTCTCATATCATCTGGATGCAACTTCAATTGTTTAATTGGGGTTTGAGTTTTCTTCTTGGTACTTTTAAGTTTTTCATAAAATGATTCGTTTTGAAGACAATTTTTTTTTTAAAATTTGCTCATTTAGTTTATTTCCATTCTTCCCTATGCACAAATTAAGGTGGAGAAATCAAAATTCATTAAAAAAAATTTAAACATTTTAAAAAATAATATATATATATATATATATATATATATATATATATATATTAAATTAAAAAAAATACAAAAATGTGTTTTCTTTCGTAGGTATTTTTTGTGATGTGATATGAAGTTTAGTGTTAAAGGGCAATATGAAATGTGTGTAATGCACTGAAGATAAATTGTTTAGACTTTGTGTTGAATGTGTTGGTAGGCACGAAAGGTTCAATAGGACTAGACACAGTGGACAATGAAAGCACTTGACAATGTTAACTCATTTGGATTTAGATAGTTTCATTTGGATTGACCATACAACTCTTGGATAGATTGAGCAGTGAGATAAACAAGGGAGCCTACAAGATACATTAAAGTTGCTTATCATCTAAAATTGTGGCTCAAATTTTCTTCGATGTACGGTCTTATGTCCTTAATTCTGGTGTTGATAGGGTGACTGGGGGGTTTCTGATAAAGTAGGTCGGTGTGAAATGTTTTTTTTCTTAACCTCTCTGTCAGTCATATGTTTCCCCCTTTGCATGATCGAAAGATCCGACCTAGGACGCAACATATGCACCTCTATTTCTATACATCTCTATCTATGCTTCTCTCTATCTATCTATATCAGTCATATGTTGTCCCCTTTGCGTGATCGGAAGATCCGACTTGGGACACAGCATATGAACCCTTCTATCTATCCAACCCTCTATTTATGTTAGTCATATGTTGGTCCCTCTGTATGATTGGAAGACATCCGACCTGGGATACATCATATGTATCTCTCTCTCTCTCTCTATATATACATATATATATATATATATATATATATATATATATATATATATATATATATATATATCTTCTCTCTTAAATAATTGAGAACTCACCTAAAGTAAAGAGCTCTTTGGAATTCCTTGATTGCTAGGGTATGTCGTGAAATGGAGAACACATTCTAGTGAACTTCAAATTTGAATTAACTAAAGGCTGACTGTAGATCTCGTTGCTGAATTTAAGTGGACAACAATATCCTTGGTCGTCATCAGCTAAATGGTCTATTTAAGAATATAGGTGCAATGTCTTGTCACTTATGATCTGTCCAAGTTGTCAATATCCTTTATATATTTGTGGACCACAATATTGGTGATTGACAAGAGCTAGACATGCAGGTGTGTATTGATAAACGATATTGAAGTGCATGACAACTTTGATCCCAAAAAGTTTTAAATTTAGTTATTATTTTTGTTTTTTGTTAAATTTGTTCATATTTTTCCTCTATGCACAAATTTAGGGGGAGAATTAAAAAAAATCAAATAAAAATCATAAAATTTAAAAAATCTAAACATATGTTTATTTATGTTTTTATTTCTTTTTCAGAAAAAAAAATCAAAAATCCAAAAATATTTTTAGTCTTGAGTGTATTTTTAATTTTCATTTTTTTTCTATTTCTTAGCTATGTGTATTGTGTGCTAAGTTTATTTTTACTTTTATTTTTTTATCTCAAATTTTCGTTTGTCTTAAAAAGTGAACTGAAAAAGAAGAAGAGCTCACGGAGACTGTATCGGAATTTTCTGAGAAGGGAGAAGAAACTTGGAAATGAGTTGATGGTTTTACGCTTCACTCTATTTTCACAAGGAACTGAAGGACTGAAACTGTATAAAGTGTCAGTTAGGCAGTTTCTTTCAAAGAACTGTTGTATTTAAGGATTTGAAAGTCTTATACTATACAGATGCCATGGCACCATGGCGATGAACCTCGCAAGCCACTATTATCGGTGAACGTCTAGCCAAGGGCCAAGTTAACTTGTTAACTTGAAAAACTGCATTGAGATCTTTGATCAAGTATATGCAGGGGCTAACATCAAACTTGCCATGAGTAGTTCTCCGATACACAACAAATCGCAGTGCGTTCCTCTGTGTTCACACAGATACTGCGAGTAGTTTCTTTCTTAGCCAAGGTAGGGTCCTTGAACAACTATGGTGGGAAGGGTCTTTATGATTCTGTGATCCACACAAACTTTTTAGTCATGATTACTTTTCAAGAAGCAACGGTTATCATTAAAGAATTTTCATTCGAAGGAACAAAAAGTGAAGATTATTTTTCAACATTCATTCTTTCAACCCTAGAAGCAAGGTGAAGTTGTACTTGAAGTTTTGTGACAGATTGCATTGAAGCCTCCTCAATTAATTTTCTTCTATCTACGAACTTGCTAAAGTGATCCAGAAGAATTAGTCTCTCTGTTATTTTCTATGAAGTGTTTCAAAGCTGAAAGTGCTGATTTTCAAGAACCTCTACAAGAAGCCTCTACACCTAATGTGCGTTCAAGGTAAAATCTACGAAGGAAGCCCAACTGTTCAAGATAAAGTTATTCATGAAGAAAATTCATATGTTCATCTTGAAGTTGTGAAGAAATCGAAGATGAGAGCTGAAAGCCAAAGATCAAGAAGGACTGGAAAGAAAAGAAAGCAATAAACCAAGGGGGAGATTGTTAGGACTAAATTATGGTTTATTCTAAGTGAAAAGAAAGCTAAAAACCAAGCGGGATATTGTTAGGTCATAAATTGTGGTTTATACTTTTTCATAAGCTATTAGATTTCTCGGTCTAGGACCGAAAACACCATGTTTTGGTGTTGTTTGGACAAAAATCACATGTGATTTTGGTTAGGCTTTATATTGTTTTATTTAGGTTTTGGGTTTGGGCTTTGTTACTTGTTCTGGGTATAAATAGTGTTATTTAGGCCTTGTAAAGAGTGTTGGATGTTCTTGGGGGCTGCCATATGTAGAGAACACGTTTTGGAGAGATCTACAGAGATAACAATGTGTAATCGGAATCTTATGTACCGAATGATTAATCAATATATCGTGTGAATTGAAGATAAACTATTTGGGTTCTTATTACATATTTGATCTTGCATCGTTCACTTGATTGGGATTCCGCACCATCAAGTGAATCCGATTGATACATCATAGCAATTTCGGGACTTACACCTTATTCTAACCTATAATCACTAACCCCTACCACCCAACTATCATCAGATCCACACCCACTAATGTGTTCTGAATCACTCCCAAAAGCCCCCATTGCTGCTACAACCCCCATCGGCTATCAACATAGCATCGATAACTATCCTACCATCTCTCCTTATAACTTACTTACATCGTATACAGGCTACCCACATCCCCATTCAACAACAACCTCCCATATTAGTCTCCTCTAATTCGAGTTCGACGTCCACCAGCTCACAAACATCATATATTCCTCATGTTTGCACTATCCACACCTAGAGTATGTTCGGCATTTTGAAAGCTAAACAAGCCTTTAACCTCCATGCTTCTAACTCTATCTCCCCTATACCTCAAAAACTCCTAGAAGCCTTTAAAAATCTAGATTTGAATAAAGCCATGACATATAAGTTTGGGGACCTTATCGATAAGAATACGTGGGAGTTAGTACTAAGACATGTAATATGAATATATTTCGTAGAATGATGGTCTATTGTCATAAAACTAAGTCTGATGGTTCTTTAGAGCGATAAAAAGAACGTTTCGTTTGCGATGGTACATCTCAAAAAACAGGTATCGACTATCGCAAAACCTTTGTACCCGTAGTAAAGCCTGCAACAATTTCTATTGTTTTATCCATAGCTCTTTCTAATGTGTGCCAAATTCATCAAGTTGATGTGAAAATGTGTTTCTAGATGGTCATATACATGAAACTATTTAAACGCATCAACCCTTTGCCCCCCCCCTCCCCTTGTTTTTCATGATCATTTATATTAAAATCATGTATGCCTGCTTAAAAAGTATTTCTATGACCTTAAACAACCACCATGGGCTTGGTACCAAATATTTGAAAACTACACATCTATAATGGGGTTCAACACATAACAAATGCAACCATTCACTATTCTTCTACGAAACGGAAACACATACGACCTTCCTCCTTCTTTACATAGACGACATCTCACTCATCACCACCTCACCGGTCTTACATCATGAATTTATGGTTCTGTTATCAAAAGAGTTTGCAATGAAAGACATTGGACCCCTAAAATACCTTAATGGAATTTCGATGTCCCATTACAAAGATTCAATTTTTTGTAACAAAAAAAATACACCACAAAAATGTTGGAAAGATCAGGAATGACCTATTGTCACCCATTTTCAACATCGGTTGAAAGTAAGTTAAATTAAGCAGTATTGATGGCTCTCTTCTACCTGATGGGGGAGTAAAATACCGCCAATGGCTAGGGGCTCTCCAATATTTGACTTTCACATGAACAGACATGTGCTACATGGTTTAAAAAGTTTTCTCACGCATGCATGCATCTAGAGTATCTCATTTTGATGCACTTAAATGGATTTTGAGGTATGTGAAACGTACACTTTCTCATGGGTTCCGCCTTCACAAATCCCTTTCCAAGAAACTTCTTGCCTATATCGATGCCATTTGTGTGGGTTGTTCGGACACCAGACACTCAACTTTTGGTTACTGTGTCTACATAGGCAATAAACTAATATCCAGGTCCTCTAAGATCCAACCAACACTCTCCCTCTCTAGTGTTGAAGCGGAATACCAGGGAGTTACAAATATCATTTTTTTGAAATATATTGGATTAGAAATTTTGTAACGACCCAATTTTCAAGGCCAAAAATTTAATTTTCGAATTAACGCATTTAATAAATATTTTACCAAAACATTGTCAATAAAACATTCCATTACAAAATCATAATGTTGTATTTCAAACCATCACGTCATATGTATGGAAAATCAGAGAACACACCCAAAAACTTTTTGCAGAAACATGTGTGTGTGTGTGTGTGATGCGCTGCTACACCGCCGGCTCTTTCCACTTCGACGAAGACGTACCTAAAACCAAAACCAAAATTGTAAGCACAAAGCATAGTGTCACACCCCCGAACCAGACGGCGGAAACGTCCGAGGGCTTGCGCGTGACTTCATCTTGAAATATCATTACAGTGAATATAATTGAAACATAACATCATCATCATCACACATGTAATATTACAACATTCATTGTTTACATCGAGTAATGTATTTGAATATTACATGCCAAAATAGTAAGAGTATGATGAAACGAAATATCACACAATATCCATTAGTTTGTTTCGTTCATCCTGCATCAACAGTATCCTGAGAATACAAGTTATTTTGAAAACGGTCAACATAAAAATGTTGGTGAGTTCATAAGCATGTTTGTGAAAATGCTTTGTATAACTTTGAAAACCACCAGAAAATCCGATATTTTCTGAAAACTGTTTACTGTGTTTGTGTTAGATCTTGTATTAATGCATGTATGTTATTGTTTATTTGACTAAAAAGGTAAAGAGAATGTAGAGAATGTAAGAGCACGTAAAGAGAATGTTTCCAGACAACCCGACGTTGCCTAAAAAAAAGATGTCTTCCTTAAACTTCATAACGTTAATTCCTCTAAGCGAGCCGTCATAACCATAATAAATAATGACAATTTCGCCTGTCTTGGCGCCGTTGGACGCCGACGGAAAAATAGAATAAGGTTTTTGTCACCCTAGACTGGCCTAGTCTAACTGTAGCGAACAGCTCAGGTGTGGGGTGTCATCCCCATATAGATCTATACCCAAATCCCCGTTCTCCCTCCAAGAGACTCTGGTTATAACTACAGGCTACGATCGTACACTTAATAGGTGCCAACCGATAAAAACTCGCTAGATCCTTAATCGAATTTACACGAAGAAAAATGTATAAACTCATTCTAGGACCAATGATCCATGTAAGTGAACCACGAAGGCGTCGCTAAACATGTAAATCATTTCAAGGCCCAAATGGAATGAGATTATATAACATGGGCCCGAAATATATATGAAACGACAACTAAGGATCAATTCACATATAAAGTATTTACAGGCCCAAATAGCACACAAATAGTATCCAAGGTCCGTCGCACATGTTAACGGGTTAGTGAGGCCCAATAAACATGTAAATAGTATACAAGACCTATCACACATAGAAATGGGTCATTAAGGCCCAATAACCTAGAAAATGATCAAATTAAATTCATTTGTTGGTTTATCATTGGTTTTAGTTCAAGTATTCACTAAAATAGTATAAAAAGTAGAACGCATATAAAACCGACTCCTAGGCCCAATAAACATGCAAGTGGACCACTAAGGCTCACTATACGTGTCAATTATTTTCAGGCCCAATAAGGATATGAATATCGTTTTTAACCCGTTTGTTATTGTTTTGTTTATTTTAGCTTGATTATTTACAAATTTGATATAAAAAGCCCACTTTTTGTAAAAATGACGCTCTTGGCCCAATAAGCCAAAAATTTACAATTAGGCCCAATTTTTGTAAGAATAACGCTTTGATCTCCCATTTTGTTAAAAACTTGTGTTGATGACTACTTTGTGGTAAAAATAACATTTATAAACTCATTTTTGTCAAAAATATCATTTTTGCTTGATTTTTGTAAAAATGCACATTTTTCTGGTTTTTGGCTTTTCCAACCTAGTTTTTAGAAAATTTGTAGAAAATTCATCGTAACTTAAAATTTGGATCCGTAAATTCTGGAAGTTAGTAAATCTCGTCTACTTTGTTAAAAAAAATTTCTCATAATTTTTGATGGCCTCAAACTAGTGTGAAATTACTATATTCACAAGTTGGTCCGAAATTATGTCAGATATGATAGGCAGTTTTGTAAAATTCGCCAAAAATTGTAGAAAAATCGTAGGAAAACGTGCGAGTAGTCATTTTAAAGGTATAAACCTGAAATTTATCCATGTAAAACATTTTTGAAACATACTTCCATTTGAATGGTCAAAAAAGTCCGAGATTGGACCAAAACTTTTCTGTCAAATGTTGTTTTGTGAGTTTAGTTTATAAATCTCTAACCACAACACTCATTTTTGCTATATCAAGTGTATAAATCCAGTATATACTAGTTTACATGTATTTTGTTTGATAAAGCATTCTTCTCTCAAGATTCATATAAAGATCCAAGTGATACACTTCAAGTTTCTTAACATATTTGTTGATTAGTGAAGAAATCACACATAATCACCAAATGTTTCAAGGAAATCACACATAATCATGCATATACACATAGATCTACACAAATCAAATTTTATTCCCCCCAAAAACAAGTAAAAACCAAAAACAAGGGGGTATGAACTCACCTTAGGGTTTGGATTTCGGTTTTGATGAAGATAAGAAGAATGTGGTGTAAGTTATGACTCTAGTTAGCTTCTTGAAGTGATCTTCGAATCTTGATGAGTTCTAGGGAGCATAGTCACGAATTTGAGGTGGTAAGAGGAGTGATTTAAGTTTAAAGATGTAGTAAATCAACTTAGCTTGTCAGATCTTACCAATGATGATGATCTTTGATGAAAAATCTTAGTGAACACCCTAGTTCACGAATTTTTTGAAGGATAAGTGGTGAAATTTTCCTTGAGTTCTTTGGGAGGTATGAGAGGAAGGAGGAATGTATTTCTAAGCTTGAAATGAGAATTGGTGGTCGGGGAAAGGCCTTATGGCCGTGAATTTAGAAGAAGAGGGAAAGGAGATATTTTTTTTTTTGCATGGAAACATGAGAAATACATAGATGCATGATGTGTATTAAACTTGGTTATCCTCCATACAATGATGAAGTGTCATGTTTAGATTAGTTTGGTCCTTATTGTTAAGATATTTATTTATTTTTACACACTTGGGCCGAAATGGAGTAATTGTGGAGGAGTTTGGGCCTTATCTTGGTCCTTACTCGAAATTATGAAGCCCATAAGAAGGTTATCGGCCCATTAGGCCTTTAGGGTAGTTCACGACCCAAGTTGTATAAAGAAATGGGTCTTATGGCCCAACAAGGCCTATTAAAGATAAAAATGAATTATTTTAGGCCCACATGGCCCAAAACAATCTAGTTTCATGATAGTGGGTCCAATTAGAGCCCAAATAGTCAATTTGAAAGTTTATTGGTCCATTAGGACCAATAAGAGAATCCTAGACCATAAAGAACTTGAGTCAGGATTTCTAGGGTTTCCAACCCTTATTTGAGCATATGAGATATATCTGAATGAGAATGGAGTATAGTATTCACTTAGAGTACAAGTTATTACACTAGGTGAATGATTGTATGAGAGTAGAATTTCCTAGAAAAATTGCTAGTTGTGACATCATCCCCCCGTTAGAGGGAATTTCGTCCCGAAATTCTTTCGAAAGATAGGTTAATGAATGATAGAATAGGGACTTCATCCGATCTTCGCATTTCCCATGTGAATTTTGGCTCACACTAAGCGTTCCATCAACCCTTCACAATCAAAATGTGGCTTTGTCTTATACGTTTTACTTACCTACTCAATACCTCGACTGATTCTTTGACAAACATGAGATTCTCATTTATTCCGATTTCTTGTAAAAGAATGATAACAGTCTCATCTGATATGCATCTTTTCAGATTCGAGACGCGGAACACAGGGTGTACGTAGCTGAGCTCTACAAGCAGCTGCAGCCTATAAGTCTTTCGACCAATCCGAGCAAGGATCTCAAACAGTCCGATGTATTGTGGGTTTGGTTTTCTCATTTCCTAAAGCGAATCATTCCTTTCCAAGGAGATTCCTTTAATAACACGCGATCCCTGACTTGACATCCTAATGGCTTACGCCGCTTGTCGGAATAGCTTTTCTGTCAGTCTCGAGATGCTTGAAGTCAAGATTTGATTTGGATTATCTTCTCTGTTGTTTCGCAAATGGTTCTGGTCTCATGAGAGTACTGGCGAGTGATATGCATTTATGACTATAAAGAGTTTCGAAAGGAGCAATCTTGATGCTCGTGCGATAACTGTCATTGCGTGAGAATTCAATCAAGGGCAAGCGGGTATCCCATGACTTGCTGAATTCAAATCCCCAGGCTCGGAGCATGACTTTGAGTGGTCAAATGGTTCGTTTGCTTTGGCTATTTGTTTGAGGGTGGTAAGCAACCCTTACACTTAGCTATGTTCCTATAGCCTTCTGAAATGGCTGACAAAGTCTTGAAGTAATTCCGTTATCTCGATCCGAGATAGTAGATACTGATATTTCATGGAGTCTCACGATCTCCTTGATATAGATCCAAGCTAATCTTTCAGTCTTGTTTGATTTATGTATTGGCAGGAAATGGGTAGATTGGGTTAGCCTATCGACGATCACCCAGATAATGCCTAACTCAACTCGCATAACTATAAGCTTCGTCCTTCGACTTCGAGAGTTTTATCCATCCATGTGGTGTTTTCTTCGCGATATTCTCCGGCTTTAATGCTTTCAAGGTTGGTCATAGATGTTGACAGAGTTTTGTTCTTGCTTCGAGAGTAGATGAGTATGTTATTGATGAAAATAATGAAAAGGCTGACTAGGAATGGTTGGAATAACTCGGTTCGTAGGGTCCATGAATACCATGGGAGAATTCATTAGACCAAAGGGTATCACAATGACTTTGAAATGGTCACAATGAGTTCGGAAGGTAGTTTTTGGAATGTCGTCTTCTTGGAATAGAAGTTGTTGATAACCGGTTCTTAGATCTATTTTAGAGAAGTAACTAGCTCCTTGGAGCTTGGCCAAATAGATCGTCAGTCCGAGGAAGTGGGTATCGATTTTTGATAGTGAACTTATTCAATTTCCTAAAATTGTTACACATTCTGAAGGATTCGTCTTCTTGAAGAACAAGATCGGAGCTTTCCAGGGTGAGAAGTTTGGTCCGATGAATCTTTTGCGCAACAATTCTTCTCAATTGACTGGATAACTCACGAATTTTCGTGGAAACTAACCTATAGGGTGAATTGGCAATTGATGTGGGTCCTAGTATTAGGTCGATTTGAAATTCGACCTGTCTTTCTGGAGGTATTCCCGGATGTTCTTCGGGAAATACATTCGGAAAATCGCATGCTACCGGAATACATTGTATGCTTACTTCTTCCTCGGTCTTGTCCACAATATAAGCAAGGAAAACGTAGTTCTTCTAGTGCAGGCACTTATGTGCCTTGATGCACGAGATAGGACGAGGACTTGGTGCTAGGTTTATCACCATGGATTTTTAGAGTTTCATGATTAGGAAGACGAAGGCAAACGACCTTCTTGCGACACATAATATCAGCACGGTGGGGGCTTAACCCAACCATGCCAATTATCACATCAAAACTCCTAATATTTACTGGCATTAAATTTTATTTGAAATGAATGGTTGTTTAGTGTTAAGGTGTACTCTACATAAACATCTATGGTTGATTCGGTTTTCCCCTTAGTTATCCCCACCGTTATGGCTTAGTTTAGCCTCTGGGGTTGTGGTTTTAGTAAGTGTTTGAATATGTTACTAACAAAGATTCACTCAGCTTTACTATTGAATAAGAGGTAAGCGAAAGAGTTGTTAAGTGGGAACGTACCAATAGCAAGCATCGGATCTTGGACTGCTTCGCCTTGTCCCCAGGTCAGGACCAATTCTGATCCTTCTGCTCCTTGATGGTTATCCTTAGGGCAATTGCGCCTGAAGTGACCGGTTCCTCCACACCTATAGCAGGTGTAACTGGTCTCATTATTGGTGTTGTTGTTAGGGTTGTTGCGATTGTTGTCATTTTCATTTGGTTGGCGATTCTGGCATGGATAAGTTCTACAGAATTTGGTAGTGTGATTCTTTCGGTTGCAATTGTTACAATGCATCTCCCGGCAAGCTCCATTATGATGGAATTTGCATTGGTTGCATTTTGGAAGGCTTCCAGCATATGGTCTTGTTGGTGCTGGTATAATAGGGGTCATGGTCGCATGAACAGCAACAACATGTTGCTTCCTTGAGAACCCTTGAGTGGGTTGTCCCTTTCTCTTACTTCTAGAACTCAGCTTCCTGCTCTTAAGCTTAGGGTTTGGAGTTCCTTGATAGGTTGCTACTTGTTGGTTTCCATGTTCATTCCTTTGGATGGAGTTGTCAATGCTATTCCTGCCTCCATTAGGGTTGTTTGCATTGATTTGCGCCATCGCAGCGGTTACTGTCGCCGTTACAGCAGCTTGGAATGTAGCAGGGTCCACCTGCAGGAGCGGTGTCTCGCGGGTGCGCTTGTTATTCTTGCGGGATGGCATTTTCCTGATGCACGTTGATAATCTATATCGTAAGTAATGATCGTCATTCCTGGTTGTACTCTATAAATTTTTCATCTTGTTGTATAATTGTTATTGCTTCCATCTACATTCCCTATGATGTATTTGTGGTAGTAGGTGATCACAGATTTGGCACGATCGTCACGTCTATCCTTAGAGTATATAGGTTGTTTTGGTTTCGAGACTCTTAAGTATCTAGCGGTTTTGAGGGTTCGCTTGTGCATATAATTGAGTCTATGTGGTAATATGAAATAAAGATAGCACATAATTGTTCCAGTGGTAAGTACCATCTTAGTACACGAAAGAGAGTCATGTCGGATAGTGGGGGAAGCGGAAAAGGCTGATCCTAATTGTGGCGGGAAGTGTCTAGTGGTGGTGCCGATGAAGTGGATGCACCTCGGAGACGAGCTACTTGTTGTTCGGTATCTCGTAGTCGTACTTCCCAAACTAACTGTTTCGCTTGGGAGTCTCCGTTCACTTCCTTTGTTTTTTTCTCTTGTCTCTCTCAATAGCAAACCGCAGTGGTTCCGTTCGATTTGGGGTGTCCTGTGCTCAGTTATTAATACCTGAGGTGCGCCGGACCATGACTGGGAAGGCCCGGTCAGCTGGTCCTCTATAGCTAATGGTCGGAGAGACCTCGATTCCTACCCTAGTGTGGTCCTATCCCATACTGGTGACTCTATCTCCAAATATTGTGTGCCTAAGGGGCATGGGGCCACCGGGGCCCACACGATAAGTCGGTGCTCTTGCTTTACATGGGGGATTGATGACATCAGATTCTGCATCCGAGTCATCATCACCATTGCCCTCTGGCTCTTCCTCTTCGAGGTCCACTATTGACTCGACGGGTCCATCTGTGAGTTCTACTTCATGTTCCTCCTCTGGGTCGAGCCACCCTGCTATTCCCTGACTAGGGAGATAGGAGTTTCTTGGCTAATGATACTTGTCTATAGTGTATTACACGAAGGGGTATAAATACTAGAAACAAATAGCATACCAATTACTCCTATAGTAATTTAATTTTGTTTAGGCTTTGTTCTATAAGCTCTTTGGATAATTAAATGGTAAGTTTTTGATTCATTGCCCATCACAATTACTCCCGAACACATGTTGGTCGTATTTTGAATGAATGTAGTTGATCAGGTTACATTCACCCCCAATACGACTACATAACTGCCCGAGTTTAATAGCGATGTTCAAATCCTCCAAAGACTTTTACTGTTCTTGTTGTGTTATCATTCTAAAATGCACACAAAGGTATGTATTTTAATTATTATGTTCAGAGTTGTTTAGTCCCACTGTATTTATAGTTGCATATCCTGTATGATTAGATATGCTAGTTCACTATAAATAATGCTCTGATACCAATCTGTCACACCCCCGAACCAGACGGCGGAAACATCCGAGGGCTTGCGCGTGACTTCATCTTGAAATATCATTACAGTGAATATAATTGAAACATAACATCATCATCATCACACATGTAATATTACAACATTCATTGTTTACATCGAGTAATGTATTTGAATATTACATGCCAAAATAGTAAGAGTATGATGAAACGAAATATCACACAATATCCATTAGTTTGTTTCGTTCATCCTGCTTCAACAGTATCCTGAGAATACTAGTTATTTTGAAAACGGTCAAAATAAAAATGTAGGTTAGTTCATAAGCATGTTTGTGAAAATGCTTTGTATAACTTTGAAAACCACCAGAAAATCCGATATTTTCTGAAAATTGTTTAGTGTGTTTGTGTTAGATCTTGTATTAATGCATGTATGTTACTATTTATTTGACTAAAAAGGTAAAGAGAATGTAGAGAATGTAAGAGCACGTAAAGAGAATGTTTCCAGACAACCCGACGTTGCCTAAAAAAAATATGTCTTCCGTAAACTTCATAACGTTAATTCCTCTAAGCGAGCCGTCATAACCATACTAAATAATGACAATTTCGCCTGTCTTGGCGTCGTTGGACGCCGACGGAAAAATAGAATAAGGTTTTTGTCACCCTGGACTAGCATAGTCTAACTTTAGCGAACAGCTCAGGTGTGGGGTGTCATCCCCATATAGATCTATACCCAAATCCCTGTTCTCCCTCCAAGAGACTCTGGTTATAACTACAGGCTACGATCGTACACTTAATAGGTGCCAACCGATAAAAACTCGCTAGATCCTTAATCGAATTTACGCGAAGAAAAATGTATAAACTCATTCTAGGACCAATGATCCATGTAAGTAAACCACGAAGGCATCGCTAAACATGTAAATCATTTCAAGGCCCAAATGGAATGAGATTATATAACATGGGCCCGAAATATATATGAAACGACAACTAAGGATCAATTCACATATAAAGTATTTACAGGCCCAAATAGCACACAAATAGTATCCAAGGTCCGTCGCACATGTTAATGGGTTAGTGAGGCCCAATAAACATGTAAATAGTATACAAGACCTATCACACATAGAAATGGGTCATTAAGGCCCAATAACCTAGAAAATGATCAAATTAAATTCATTTGTTGGTTTATCATTGGTTTTAGTTCAAGTATTCACTAAAATAGTATAAAAAGTAGAACGCATATAAAACCGACTCCTAGGCCCAATAAACATGCAAGTGGACCACTAAGGCTCACTATACGTGTCTATTATTTTCAGGCCCAATAAGGATATGAATATCGTTTTAACCTGTTTGTTATTGTTTTGTTTATTTTAGCTTGATTATTTACAAATTTGATATAAAAAGCCCACTTTTTGTAAAAATGACGTTCTTGGCCCAATAAGCCAAAAATTTACAATTAGGCCCAATTTTTATAAGAATAACGCTTTGATCTCCCATTTTGTTAAAAACTTTTTTTGATGACTACTTTGTGGTAAAAATTACATTTATAAACTCATTTTTGTCAAAAATATCATTTTTGCTTGATTTTTGTAAAAATGCACATTTTTCTGGTTTTTGGCTTTTCCGACCTAGTTTTTAGAAAATTTGTAGAAAATTCATCGTAAGTCGAAATTTGGATCCGTAAATTCTGGAAGTTTGTAAATCTCGTATACTTTGTTAAAAAAACTTTCTCATAATTTTTGATTGCCTCAAACTAGTGTGAAATTACTCATATTCACAGGTTGGTCCGAAATTATTTCAAATATGATAGGCAGTTTTGTAAAATTCGCCAAAAATTGTAGCAAAATCGTATGAAAACGTGCAAGTAGTCATTTTAAAGGTATAAACCTGAACTTTATCCATGTAAAACATTTTTGAAAAATACTTCCATTTGAATGGTCAAAACAGTCCGAGATTGGACCAAAACTTTTCTGTCAAATGCTGTTTTGTGAGTTTAGTTTATAGATCTCTAACCACAACACTCATTTTTGCTATATCAAGTGTATAAATCCAATATATACTAGTTTACATGTATTTTGTTTGTTAAAACATTCTTCTCTCAAGATTCATATAAAGATCCAAGTGATACACTTCAAGTTTCTTAACATATTTGTAGATTAGTGAAGAAATCACACATAATCACCAAATGTTTCAAGGAAATCACACATAATCATGCATATACACATAGATCTACACAAATCAAATTTTATTCCCCCCAAAAACAAGTAAAAACCAAAAACAAGGGGGTATGAACTCACCTTAGGGTTTGGATTTCGGTTTTGATGAAGATAAGAAGAATGTGGTGTAAGTTATGACTCTAGTTAGCTTCTTGAAGTGATCTTCGAATCTTGATGAGTTCTAGGGAGCATAGTCACGAATTTGAGGTGGTAAGAGGAGTGATTTAAGTTTAAAGATGTAGTAAATCAACTTAGCTTGTCAGATCTTACCAATGATGATGATCTTTGATGAAAAATCTTAGTGAACACCCTAGTTCACGAATTTTTTGAAGGATAAGTGGTGAAATTTTCCTTGAGTTCTTTGGGAGGTATGAGAGGAAGGAGGAATGTATTTCTAAGCTTGAAATGAGAATTGGTGGTCGGGGAAAGGCCTTATGGCCGTGAATTTAGAAGAAGAGGGAAAGGAGATATTTTTTTTTTTTGCATGGAAACATGAGAAATACATAGATGCATGATGTGTATTAAACTTGGTTATCCTCCATACAATGATGAAGTGTCATGTTTAGATTAGTTTGGTCCTTATTGTTAAGATATTTATTTATTTTTACACACTTGGGCCGAAATGGAGTAATTGTGGAGGAGTTTGGGCCTTATCTTGGTCCTTACTCGAAATTATGAAGCCCATAAGAAGGTTATCGGCCCATTAGGCCTTTAGGGTAGTTCACGACCCAAGTTGTATAAAGAAATGGGTCTTATGGCCCAACAAGGCCTATTAAAGATAAAAATGAATTATTTAAGGCCCACATGGCCCAAAACAATCTAGTTTCATGATAGTGGGTCCAATTAGAGCCCAAATAGTCAATTTGAAAGTTTATTGGTCCATTAGGACCAATAAGAGAATCCTAGTCCATAAAGAACTTGAGTCAGGATTTATAGGGTTTTCAACCCTTATTTGAGCATATGAGATATATCTAAATGAGAATGGAGTATAGTATTCACTTAGAGTACAAGTTATTACACTAGGTGAATGATTGTATGAGAGTAGAATTTCCTAGAAAAATTGCTAGTTGTGACACATAGTGAGTTTCCCATAATACCACATACCATACAATATCGTTGGTATCTTTCAACCGGTAACCTTCATCGGTATCTTTCAACCGATAACCTTCATCGGTATCTTTCAACCGGTAACCATAATCGGTATCTTTCAACCGGTAATCAACATTGGTATCTTTCAACCGGTAATTGGGGACTATTTCACCCCTACGACTAGCATACAATCAACAGATATAAGAATATAGTCAGGCATATCCGGGTACTTACCTACCCTTAAGTCCTAAGGACCAATGTCAGGGAAACTAATCCCTACCATACACATAACATACTACTCAGATAAACCTCATAACCAGACCAAGATAATTATCACAAAGACCATTATCTTCTAAACTCCCCTTTTTGGTGGGCCGGCATTGTGGCCTTCGACCCACCCCTACTGGAAGGTAACTCACCTCAATGTCGTGCAGTGTCTGAACTATCCTCGGCGCACAAGTCGACTCCCTATGACTCCTCGATCCCTACACGACTACCTTCAAGTCAAAACATATCACATACAACCCTAAACAGGGTCAGTCCAAGTTCAGTCAATGTCAACATTCAGTTGACCTGACTCGCCGAGTTGGCCTACCAACTCGTCGAGTCCATGCTTATCAAATCTCACACAAACCCCGACTCTACTAGTCGAGTCTAGCAAAACTCGACGGGTTCTCCTTCAATCATAACATTGAGACCATATTCATTCGACTCACTGAGTTCCTTCTTGAACTCGTCGAGTTCATCTCCAACTTAAGAACTTGTCCAGTCTATGACTCGCCGAGTTGTATGAACAACTCGTCGAGTCCATATTCAAAGATTAGAATATAGCTATGGACTCACCAAGTCTGCTCATACCACTCGCCAAGTCCCATGGCTTCCAGGTCCCCTTTCACATCTAAACCCACAAGGTACTTCCTTCCTAACATTTACCCATTCACCGAAAGGGTTTGGTGCACAATGGTCACCGACTCGTCGAGTGCCAAGACCAACTCGCCGAGTCCAACCTTGAACAATTCCATACAGTTGATTTAAATGAGGTGTAACACACCAAACCCATAGATCTGGCCTCCTAATGTCCATTTTATACGTAAAGTTCCAATCTTGATGCACATGCATGGGGTTTTTAGCTCAAAAATCCATATAAAGTGTCCTACAATGTGCATGGGGCTCTCATGGCCCTAAAGTTGGCACCTTTATGCCATAAGACCCCTCTTAAGGCCCAAATCTAAAGTTAAAACTCACTCAACACTTCCAAATCCGAAAAATGACTTAGAAATCCATGGAGATCCCAAGTTAAAGATGAATAAACACATAGATGAGTCAAGACAGGGGCATTATACCTTGAAGCTACTGAAAATGAAGTAAGATCTCCGGATCTACAATCCCCAACTCGATTTCTAAGCTCCTTTCTTCCTTCCAAGCTTTACAATCCACACAAGAACACCAAAATGGCCTTAACTCACACACAAACAGCTAGGGTTCGATATGATGTTTTCAAGAGAGTGTTAGGGACAAGGGAGGCTGAGTTAAGTTGTTTATATAGGGTGCAAACCCTCATATTTAGGGTTTCACTTAACCAACACCTACTTGCCCAGTCAATCTCCCGACTCGTCGAGTCGGTCACTTAAAATGCCAACAACCACGTTTCTACTCGATGAGTTGATCCTCCAACTCGTCGAGTCCTAGAGAAAAATATATATACTGAAGAAAACATACCAGGTGCTACACATCTCCCCCACTTATTTTAGACTTCATCCTCGAAGTCTGCCGCTCGATCCTGAAAGAGCTCTGTGTAATCCTCCCTCATCTCGTCCTCTGGCTCCCAGGTCCATTCCGAGCCCTTTCGATGCTGCCACTGAACCTTTACCAGATTCACCCTCTTGTTCCGCAGATCCTTTGACTTCCTGTCAAGAATCGCCACCGGTCTCTCAATGTAGTTCAGGCTGTCGTCAACCTGAATATCCTCCAAGAGTACCACTGTTGAGGCGTCCACCAGGTACTTTCACAGCTGAGAAACATGGAAAGTGTTGTGTATCTGATTGAGTTCGACTGGCAAATGTAGCCTATACGCCACCTTTCCCACCCAGGCTATAACCTTAAATGGTCCAATGTACTTGGGGCCCAACTTTCCCCGCTTCCTTAATCGGATAAAGCCTTTCCATGAAGACACCTTCAGGAGAACCATATCCCCAACCTGGAACTCCATGTCTGATCGACACTTATCGGCATAGCTTTTTCGCCGAATCTGAACAGTCTGAAGCCTGCTACGGACCTGCTGAATCTTCTATGTCGTCTTGAGCACTACCTCAGTGCTCCCCATTACCCTCTGGCCAACCTCGCCCCAACATATCGGGGTCCTGCACTTCTTCCCATATAGCATCTCGAAGGGAGGACGATCAATGTTGGCATGATAACTATTGTTATAGGAACTCTGCCAATAGAAGGTAGGTATCCCAACTACCTCCGAATTCTAATACGTATGCTCGCTGCATATCCTCCAGGTTCTGGATGGTCCGCTCGCTCTGACCATCTGTCTGCGGGTGAAAGGTGGTGCTAAAATGTATACGAGTACCAAACTCGTCATGAAACTTCCTCCGAAACCTGGAAGTGAACCGCACATCCCTGTCTGAAATCACAAAAACTGGCACACCGTGTTGCGCCACCACCTCCCGGATATAGATGTCGGCCAACTTCTCGGCCGAGATGCTCTCCTGAATCAGGATAAAATGGGCGCTCTTGATCAATCGATCGATGATGACCCATATCGAATCTACTCCCCGTGCGGTCCTGGGAAGCTTAGTGATAAAATCCATCGTGATGTCTTCCCATTTCCACAGTGGAATATCCAATGGTTTCACCTTGCCATGAGGTCTTTGATGCTCGGCCTTGACCTTCCTATAGGTCAAGCACCGCTCTACGTACCATGCCACATCCCGCTTCATGCAAGGTCACCAATAGTCCAGACGAAGATCGCTATACATCTTCGTCGCCTAAGGGTGAATGGAGAAGCGAGATTTGTGTGCCTCCTCCATCAGAACCTGGCGCACACCCCCGTGGTATGGCACCCACACCCTACGGTATAGTGTCAGTAATCCTTCGCTGTCATAGTCGAAAGAGGAAACCTGCCCCATGATCCGCTCGCTCTTCCAATATTCCTCCTTCATGGCCTCCTGTTGGGCCTCCCGGATCCGCTCCAACAACGGAGTCACCACTGTCATCCTCAGGCAGATATCCTTGATCGTCGCTGCCTTGAGGCTAAGCGCGTCAGCCACCACATTGGCCTTACCCGAGTGATAAAGGATCCCCCAATCACAATCCTTTACCACGTCCATCGACCGACGTTGTCTCATGTTTAGATTCGGCTGATCCATGAGGTACCTCAAACTCTTATGGTCCATGTAGATGGTACAACGAACCCCATAGAGGTAATAACGCCAAATCTTGAGGGTGAATACAATAGCCCCCAAATCCAAATCATGCGTTAGGTAGTTCGCCTCGTGAGGCTTCGGCTGCCTTGATGCGTAGGCAGTGACATGCCCTCTCTGCATCAAAACTGCGCCCATACCTGAGCTGGACGCATCACAATATACAACAATATCCTCCATGCCCTCTGGCAGGGCTAAGATTGGCGCCTCACACAATCTCTGTCTCAGAGTCTCGAATGCGGTCTACTGCTCAAGCCCCCAACGAAAGACCACGGCTTTCCTTGTTAGCCTGGTCAGGGGTACGACTATCTTGGAGAAATCTTGGATGAATCTCCGATAGTAGCCAGATAATCCTAGGAAACTCCGAATCTCAGATGGAGACTTCGGAACTTCCCATCTCATCACAGCCTCCACTTTGGCCGGGTCCACTGAAATCTCGTCCTGGTTGACGAGATGCCCAAGGAACGGCACCTCGTGCAACCAGAACTCACACTTGGAGAACTTAGCATACAAGTTCTCCCCCCTCAAAGTCTCCAGAACCTCTCACGGATGCTCCTCGTGCTCCTCCTGCATCTTGGAGTAAACCAAGATATCATCAATAAACACTATCACAGACCGGTCTAACATCAGTCTATACATGCGGTTCATGAGGCCCATGAACGCAGCAGGAACATTGGTGAGCCCGAAGGGCATCACCACAAACTCGTAGTGGCCATAGCGTGTCTGAAACACAATCTTCTGCACATCCTCCTCTCCGACCCTAATATGATGGTATCCTAAACGTAGATCAATCTTGGAAAACCAAGATGCTCCCTGAAGTTGGTCAAAGAGGTCATCAATCCTCAGGAGTGAGTAACGGTTCTTCACCGTTACCTTGTTCAACTTCCGATAATCTATACATATCCGATGCGACATGTCCTTCTTCTTCACAAACAGAATCGGGGCTCCCCAGGGAGAACTACTCGATCTAATGAATCCTTTGTCTAACAGCTCCTACAGCCATATAGACAACTCCTGCATCTCAGGAGGAGCCAGCCGATACAGTGCCTTGGCTATCAGAGGCGCACTGGGGATTAGGTCGATCCTGAATTCCACCTGCCTCTCCGGAGGTATCCCAGGCAAGTCCTCGGGGAATACGTCCGTAAACTCACGCACCATGGGCACATCGCCCACTGTCGCCTTACCCGCCTCCCGGGTGTCCATAACATAGGTGACATATCCTGCGCAACCCTGCTGAAGGTAACGCCTAGCTCTCACTGCTGAACATACCGCTGGTCCTTGCTGTGGCCTCTCGCCCTGAACTACCAAATCTCTCCCACTTGGGGTTCTGATCCAAACCAGCTGATGCGCGCAATCTATCACTACCCCATTAGGGCTCAACCAATCCATGCCTATAATCACCTTATTCCCCCTCAACGGAATAGGAACCAGGTCTACCATGTAACACTCCTCGAACAGCCTCAAAACACAGTCCCGATAGACCTCCGATGCTCGTACCGACCGGTTGTCCGCAATCTCGACCTCTAGAGGGTAATCCAACATGCCCGAAGACTCCGGAAACTTCTTGCTAAGCACAAGAGAGACAAAAGATCGGGTGGCACCCGAATCAAACAACACCTGAACTGGGATTCCGTTCGCATGGAACGATCCTAAATAAGGCACATGATATATCAAAATCACAGCGACATACTATAAAAGCATAAGGATAAGAAATCATACTCATCACCACATCGGGTGCAACGCATGCCTCCTCGGCTGTCAGCTGAAATGCTCGGCACCGGACCACTGGAGCCTCCATCTTGACCTTCCGGCCATCCACAACCCGTCCTGTCGCTGGAGTCGGTGCCATCGCCGGCGCCGCTACTGCTGCCAATATAGGGCAATTGTCCTTTTTATGGCCCTTCTGATTGCAATGAAAGCAAATTAGGTCTGACATCTGTATCGCCGGAGTAGGGCCAGTACAATCCCTGCCAAAATGCCCAACCTTGCCACACTTATAGCAGCCTGAACCCGGCCCAGTGCGAAAAGATCCCTCGTGTGACCGACCGCATTTCCCACAGCGGTCCCGCCCTAACTGGACTTTCGACCTACTATAGGATCCCTTGGACTTCTTCCCCGAAGCCCCCTCCGTCTGCCCCTCCTCTACCTTCCTCTTCCGAATGTGCTCCAGATCAATCTCCCTCTCCCTATCCCTGGCAATCATGGAATCCAGGGTAGCGCAAGTTGTAAAACTGACATGCTCCCGGATATTAGCTCGTAGCATGTCATGGTAGCGGGTCCTCTTCATGTCCTCATCACCCGCATATTGAGGCACCAACAAAGCCCTCTCCCATAACTTGGTGGTGATCTCCACCAAAGTCTCCATAGTCTGTCTCATATCCAAGAATTCCCTGGCCAGCTGTTGAAGCTCTACAGCTGGCGCAAACTCTGCTCTGAACTGGGTCACAAAAGCTGACCATGTCATAGCCTCAACAGCCGAGGCTCCCAAAGAGTCACCAACCGACTACCACCAGTCCCTAGCCCGGTCCCTCAAACACCCTACTGCAAATCGTAACTTCGACCCCTCTGGGCAGAAGCTGGTCAGCTGTGTAGACTCAATGTTCGCAATCCATCTCCTGGCAGCAATGGGGTCCTTCGCCCCATGCAAATCTGGTGCACCACTCCCTCGGAAGTCCTTAAAGGACAGTGTGTGTGGTCCTAACTGGCTGGTCGCCATGTCACTCCGGAACGCCCTGAGGCGATCCTCCATCAGCTGAATGATCCCATCCTTAATCGACCCGAAGATAACCGACATCGCATCAAGGATACCCCTCGTGATCTCGGATGCAATGAACTCGCGTAACCCATCATCCACATGCTCGGATCCTGCCCCAAGCCCGATCTTGACCCGGATCCTGAACCTCCTGTTCCATGTCGCGTGACCACCATTCTAAAATAATAACATACGAATGTCAGTTTCACGTATACTTTCTGGAGGTCTCACACACTTTCCAAGTTTCCCGGTTCCATCTAGGCCCTCCTTGATTCGAGTACCGATCCTCTGCTTTCAATAGTACGGGCCCATACAACCTTCCACATCTATCTATACTTTCCTCAAGAATTGCTTCGACTTCACCAAGTCCCTTTTACCGATACCCTTTCTACTGAACTCATCCTAGGCTTCCCTAGGGCACTCTCCGACCTAGTCTCCGTCATCAGCTGCACTAGGAGTCCCCACCACCTCCCGCTAACTAGTTTGCGGATACTGTTACATATCTGCTCCTTAGTTAGTTAAAGCTGGTCAGAACCCACATAGCACAAAGCAAGCAGCATTCGTGCCTCGAGTAACCAAACCAGGCATAACCTACAAATGCCATCCTACTGCTGACTAAACAGTCCTAGCATACAGCTCATACAACAGGCACATAAGTCATCCTTTCTAGATCCTTAACCCTAACTAGCATGCAGTTCTCATAATCATATATCAGGCACACAAGGCATCCTCCTAGATCCTTAGTCATATTCTAGCATGTAGTTCTCTGAATCAAAACCGTATAACATAACATAACAAGTATGGGTATCTTGGGGAAAACTGACTTGATCCTGGCTGGTCGCACGCATCACACACTTCGTCTTTCTTAAAATTTCTCAGTTTAGACTTTAGAAAACCATTTTTCCTTGAAATATCTTTTAGTCCCTCGGTTTGAGTCCAGACACCCCCGAGGGTGTGTCCGAATCCCTCAAACCTGGGCTCTGATACCAACTTGTAACGAACCAATTTTCAAGGCCAAAAATTTCATTTTTGAATTAACGCATTTAATAAACATTTTACCAAAACATTGTCAATAAAACATTCCATTACAAAATCATAATTTTCTATTTCAAACCATAACGTCATAAGTATGGAAAATTAGAGTACAGTCCCAAAAACTTCTTGCGGAAACATGTGTGTGTGTGTGATGCGCTGCTACACCACCAGCTCTTTCCCCTTCGACGAAAAGGTACCTGAAACCAGAACAAAAACTGTAAGCACAAAGCTTAGTGAGTTCCCCCCATCATACCACATACCATACAATATTGTCGGTATCTTTCAACCGGTAACCTTCATCGGTATCTTTCAACCGGTAACCTTCATCGGTATCTTTCAACCGGTAACCATCATCACTATCGTTTAACCGGTAATCAACATCGGTATCTTTCAACCGGTAATTGGGGACTATTTCACCCCTACTACTAGCATACAATCAACAGATATAAGCATACAGTCAGGCATATCCGGGTACTGACCTACCCTTGGGTCCTAAGGACCACTGTCGGGGAAACTAATCCCTACCATACACATAACATACTACTCAAATAAACCTCATAACCAACACATAACCAGACCAAGATAATTATCATAAAGACCATTATCTTCTAAATACTCCTTTTTGGTGGGCCGGCATTGTGGTCTTAGACCCACCCCTACTGGAAGGTAACTCACCTTAATATCGTGGAGTGTTTGAATTATCCTCGGTGCACAAGTCGACTCGCTACGACTCCTCGATCCCTACACGCCAACCTTCAAGTCAACACATATCACATACAACCCTAAACAGGGTCAGTCCAAGTTAAGTCAAAGTCAACAATGGTCAAAGTCAACAATGGTCAAAGTCAACATTCAGTTGACCAGACTCGTCAAGTTGGTCTTCCAACTCGTTGAGTCCATGCTTCTCGAATCCCACACAAACCCCAGCTCCACTTGTCGAGTATAGCAAAACTCGACCGGTTCTCCTTCAATCATAACATTGGGACCATATTCATTCAACTCGTCGAGTTCCTTCTTGAACTCGTCGAGTTCATCTCCAACTTAAGAACTTGTCCAATCTATAACTCGCCAAGTTGTATGAACAACTTGTCGAGTCCATCTTCAAAGATTGGAAGTTTGCTATGGACTCGCCGAGTCTGCTCATACCAGTCGCCGAGTCCCATGGCTTCCAGGTCCCTTTTCGCGTCTAAACCCACAAGGGACTTCCTTCCTAACACTTACTCATTCACCGAAAGGGTTTGGTGCACAATGGTCACCGACTCGTCGAGTGCCAAGAACAAATCGCCAAGTCCAACCTTGACCAATTCCATACAGTTGATTTAAATGAGGTCTAACACACCAAAACCATAGATCTGGCCTCCTAATGTCCATTTTATACGTAAAGTTACAAACTTGACGCACATGGATGGGGTTTTTAGCTCAAAAATCCATATAAAGTGTCCTTAAATGTGCATGGGGCTCTCATGGCCCTAAATTTGGCACCTTTAGGCCATGATACCCCTCTTAAGGCCCAGATCTGAGGTCAAAACTCACTTAACACTTCCAAATTCGAAAAATGACTTAGAAAACCATGGAGATCCCAAGTTAAAGATGAATAAACACATAGATCAGTCAAGACAGGGGAATTATACCTTGAAGCTGCTGAAAATGAAGTAAGATCTCCGGATCTACAAGCCCAACTCGATTTTCAAGCTCCTTTTTTCCTTCCAAGCTTTACAATCCACACAAGAACACCAAAATTGCCTTAACTCACACACAAACAGCTAGGGTTCGATATGAAGCTTTCAAGAGAGTGTTAGTGTCACACCCCCGAACCAGACGGCGGAAACGTCCGGGGGCTTGCACGTGACTTCATCTTGAAATATCATTACAGTGAATATAATTGAAACATAACATCATCATCATCACACATGTAATATTACAACATTCATTATTTACATCGAGTAATGTATTTGAATATTACATGCCAAAATAGTAAGAGTATGATGAAACAAAATATCACACAATATCCATTAGTTTGTTTCGTTCATCCTGCTTCAACGGTATCCTGAGAATACAAGTTATTTTTAAAACGGTCAACATAAAAATGTTGGTGAGTTCATAAGCATGTTTGTGAAAATGATTTGTATAACTTTGAAAACCACCAGAAAATCCGATATTTTCTGAAAAATTGTTTAGTGTGTCTGTGTTAGATCTTGTATTAATGCATGTATGTTATTGTTTATTTGACTAAAAAGGTAAAGAGGATGTAGATAATGTAAGAGCACGTAAAGAGAATGTTCCCAGACAACCCAACGTTGCCTAAAAAAATGAAGGTGTCTTCCGTAAACTTCATAACGTTAATTCCTCTAAGCGAGCCGTCATAACCATACTAAATAATGACAATTTCGCCTGTCTTGGCGTCATTGGACGCTGACGGAAAATAGAATAAGGTTTTCGTCACCCTAGACTGAGTAAGTCTAACTGTAGCGAACAGCTGAGGTGTGGGGTGTCATCCCCGTATAGATCTATACACAAATCCCCGTTCTCCCTCCAGGAGACTCTGGTTATAACTACAGGCTACGATCGTACACTTAATAGGTGCCAACCGATAAAAACTCGCTAGATCCTTAATCGAATTTACGCGAAGAAAAATGTATAAACTCATTCTAGGACCAATGATTCATGTAAGTGAACCACGAAGGCGTCGCTAAACATGTAAATCATTTCAAGACCCAAATGGAATGAGATTATATAACATGGGCCCGAAATATATATGAAAGGACAACTAAGGCCCATTTCACATATAAAGTATTTACAGGCCCAAATAGCACACAAATAGTATCCAAGGTCCGTCGCACATGTTAATGGGTCAATGAGGCCCAATAAACATATAAATAGTATACAAGACCTATCACACATAGAAATGGGTCACTAAGGCCCAATAACCTAGAAAATGATCAAATTAAATCCATTTGTTGGTTTATCATTGGTTTTAGTTCAAGTATTCACTAAAATAGCATAAAAAGAAGAACGTATATAAAACCCATTCTCAGGCCCAATAAACATGTAAGTGGACCACTAAGGCTCACTATACGTGTCTATTATTTACAGGCCCAATAAGGATATGAATATCGTTTTTAACCCGTTTGTTATTGTTTTGTTATTGTTTTGCATTCTTATTGTTTAGTTTATGTTTAGGGAGTGTGGAGATCGAACAATGTAACACTTTATCAATAATGAATAAAAGTAGTGATTGTGTTATATTTAATGTACTGTTCAAGATACTTGTCTTCAGATACAACATCACTAAACGTCGCACAACTCGAAGTTTCTACCGCCAGCTAGGGGTGCAACAGGAAGTCAAACAAACATCTCTATCATAAATCACTAAGACTAGAACCCCGTACCGAACAACTACCTATTAGATGTAAATATTAGCCAACTTCTTGGCGGAAATACTCTCCTGGATAGGCATGAAGTGGGCAATGTTGGTCAACATGTCGACAATAACCCAGATTGAATCAACCCCATATATCATCCACGATAACTTTGTGATGAAATCCATAGTAATCTCCTCCCATTTCCAAATGGAATTTCTAACGACTATAATATTCCATGGGGTTTATGATGTACGAACTTGACTATCCGGAAAGTTAAGCATCGCTCCACATACCAATCTATCTCCTTCTTTAGATAGAAACACCCATAAATAAGTCTCAAATCTATAAACATTGGTGAGTCGCCCGGATAAATCAAAAGCTTAGACATTTTCACCTTCTTCAACAATGTCTGATGTCATTCATCAGAAATTAGAACCCATACCATGCGAAATTGAATCAACAAACCCCAAATATATATATATATATATATATATATATATATATATATATATATATATATATATATATATATATATATATATATATATATATAACAAATTAAGGAACTTGACCCAAGATCTTTTCTTTCTTCCAATTTTATTCCTTCAACCCATCAACCTAGGCTTCCTTGATCAAATCCAACAATGTTGAAGTAATATTAATCCTCAAAAATAGGTCTCTGATAGGAATATTGTACGCCTCATGACTCAAGTCATCCACGACTATATTGTCCTTCCCAAGATGATACAAAATCTTGCAGTCATAATCCTTCAACATATCCAACAATCTACGTTGCCTCGTATTCAGGTTCGACTAATCCATTAAATATCTCAAACTCTTATTATCTGTATAGATGGTACACAAGACGCCTTCAAAAAATGTTGCCAAATCTCAAGGGTGAAGACATAACACCCAAATTCAGGTCACGAGTTGGATAATTCGCCTCATGAAGCTTCAACTGCCTCGAAGCATAAGCTATCACATGACCCCTCTACATAATCACTACTCCAAAATCCATGATAGAAGTATCACAATAAACTGTAAATTCATTCACATCCTCGCGAATGGTAAGTATTAGAGCCTTGCATAATCTTTTATCCAAAGCCTAAATGTCGCCTGTTGCTCAATCCCCGACCGAATGATTCTCTGGAAAGGAACTACGATCTTGGAGAAATCCTAAATGAATATCTGGCAATACCCTGCAAAATGCAGGAAGCTCTAAATTTTAGATGGAGATCTCGGAACTTCCCACTGTGTCATGACCTCGATTTTGACTCGATCCACCAAAATACCATCCTTTGTTTCAAATGCATACTAAATAGAAACTTTCAAAAAAAATTAAAATATCAGTTTTGTTATTATTTTATCCAAAATAATAATAACAACGAATATAAAATTAAAATTGCATTTTTTAACATTACATGAAATATTCATTTAGAATATTACAAGTATGTTTCTGAATATATATATATATATATATATATATATATATATATATATATATATATATATATATATATATATATATATATATATTACAAAACCTTTATCGGAAACAAAATTTTATTGTGAAATTTGTCTATAACGTTGATTTTCTTTTCCATAAATATTATTATTTTTTTATTTTATGTTTTGGACAAAACGAGATGAATAATAAAGAAAATATATTCTTTTTTAATATTGTAATTTTTTGTATTTGGATTCCATAACCACGTGTCACAAAAACATATGGTATATATATATATATATATATATATATATATATATATATATATATATATATATATATATATATATATATATATATATATATATATATATATATATATATATATATATATATATATATATATATACTATCTTATAAAAAAATCTAATTATTTGTAAAAATAGTTTGATTATAATAATAATATTTTTTTAAGACGTTCAAAAGATGAACCTGATAGTACTAGTAACCATTAATAAAATAATATTAAATTTTAACTACATTTTGAATTGAAATATTTATCATCAAATCTCCTTATATTTCTCAACAATTTGATATGGTTCCCTCAAATCCCGGATTCATTCAAATTTTGAACCCTTTAGATATCTTTAAATATAGCATGTTGATTCAAATATCCCTCCAATCGCATATACCTCTTTGTTCCCTCCTGTGCTATAAAATCCACCGTCCAGGAACAAAAAATGACCTTATCTCCCAAATAACACAATAGTTTGATTATTTTGTCTTCGACATGTACTTTCTTTTCTCACATAACATTTTTGTAGAGGAACCATATCACCAAAAGAATTTACACGCACTGCCGTTTTGCGCGGGTATATATATATATATATATATATATATATATATATATATATATATATATATATATATATATATATATATTATATCTTTGTATTATTGTATTATTCTACTAGAACATTAAACTATATACTTTTTAGAATTTTTAGTATATCCAAATAGAATATTACATCTAAAATTATAACAAAACCTTTATCGGAAACAAAATTTTATTGTGAAATTTGTCTATGACGTTGATTTTCTTTTCCATATTTATTATTATTTTTTTATTTTATGTTTTGGAAAAAACGAGATGAATAATAAAGAAAACATATTCTTTTTCAACATTGTAATTCTTTTTTATTTGGATTGCATAACCACGTGTCACAAAAACATATGGTCTCAATATATATATATATATATATATATATATATATATATATATATATATATATATATATATATATATATATATATATATATATATATATATATATATAAAAGAAAGTTCAAATAAAAACAGTAAATAGTATGAGAACGTAAAAACATTTTTTTATATTATTATTCTGCAATGAATTTTGTATCTATAATTTTATGTCATTATTCAACAAAGATAAAATGAATAGTCAAAGGTTAAAGTTAAAATTAGAATTTACTACAAAATGCACATACATAAATTTATAATAGAATAGTAACATTGTAATGAATATATGACTAATCGAAAGTTAATATTTATATTATAATTACTTTAACAATACCCATATACAAAATTCATTACAAAATAATAACATAAACATAATGTTTTTACATTGTTACAATATTTGTTGTTTTTATTTGAACTTATATATATATATATATATATATATATATATATATATATATATATATATATATATATATATATATATATATATATATGGAAAAGTGTAATAGAGAACCATTATTATTCAAGGAACCAAGGAAACAATTCAAATGGTCGGAATTTAAAGCAATCAACGGTAAAAGGAAAGGTTGTAAATTTTTATAATAGACGTACATGTAACGGATTATAACAAAACTCATTTCCTTTTTTTCATTTAAATTTTTTTTAAGCCAAGCTTTTTATCGAAAAAAAATCCGAATATACCGTTGTTCATGATTTTTCGTCCGTTTTCCATAGAGATCAATGATAATAAATAAAAAACGATTTTTTTTTTTGAAAAAAACCTACTTAATTTTCTTATTTTTTTCAATATTTAAGCTTTTTTTTATATAAAAAAAACTACTTATACCAAAAATATTAATTGTTTGTACTCTATTAATAAACATCAACGCTAATTAAAAAAAAAAAAAAAAAAAAAAAAAAAAAGACCACCTCGAACAGTGTAGATTTACGCTTTGAATCTAAACTGTAAATATTTTAATTTTTAACATTCATAATATGAAAAATCTCAAAGAGTTCATATTTACATTGTAAATCTGAGAAGGTTCACAAAAAAATAAAAAAATTAAAAAAAAAGAAAAAAGAAAAACAACAACAACAATAACTGCGATCAGTGTAAATTCACATTGTGAATTTAAATTGTAAATATTTTAAATTTTAACATTCACAATGTGAAAAAGCTCCGATCAATTTAAATTCACACTGTGAATCTGATTTATTATTATACACACTGTGAATCTGAGGAGGTTCACAATGTGAACAACGGTATATTCGTTCTTTTTTTTGATAAACAACATGACCTAAAAAAATTTAAGCGAAAAATAGTGGTGGGTTTTTTGTAAATGGTCGATTTTTTGGTATAATCCGGTGTGTGTGTGTGTCCAATATAAAAGTATACATGTATTTCATTGGCCGTTGATTGTTATGATTTCCGATGTTCATGATGGGTTCCTTGGTTATTTATGGTTCTCTATTGAACCTCACCATATATATATATATATATATATATATATATATATATATATATATATATATATATATATATATATATATATATATATATATATAGGAATGAGTTCTATGGAAAACAAATAACTAGGGCAACATCTACCGGAACTAATAATCAAATAACACGTGTCCATTTCTTTCTTCACAAGTAATGTATTGTGGAAGTTATTGTGGAAGTGATGTGTTGTCATTTTTTTATTGGTTCAAATATGTGTTGCCCTAATCATTCATTTTCTATATAACTCTTTTATATATATATATATATATATATATATATATATATATATATATATATATATATATATATATATATATATATATATATATATATATATATATATATAATGGAAACCCAAATTTTTTGTATTATATAATATTAATTTTAACAATGATTCATAGTTTCTTTAGTTGATTACTATTTTAAGAGGTTCTCTCATTATTAGTTGTTGTTAAAGGTCCTACGAATGTATCTCTCATTGTTCTTAGTCTAATATTTCTTTCTTTATCGGGTATTGATTTTTAATATTTCCATGCCTTCTAGTTAGTGTAAATTGGACTATTTGTTATTGGCGCAACTTCCCACTGGATGTGTGTTTTTTCATACTACTTTTATATAGCTCTAAAAATAATAACCGAAAACAATAACTTTTATTAATAATTGAAGAATAACTATTACAATGATATTGAAAACTAATGATACTAAAATATCACATATCATTCCATAGTTTCATAATTCGCCAATTACCTCCTGGAAAGGGGTCATTACTATTGGAATAATAAAAACCAATCTTAGTAACATACCAAAAACATCTATTCATACGAAACAAATTTTTACCGCATAATTTAATTATATCGCCATTGAAAATAGGAACCTCTATTTGGCTTTGTAAATCATTACTATTGTCTTTAAACCAGTAAAATCGACAATTAAAGCTGGTTGTATCCCAAAAATTCATACGAAATTTCCAGGAAAAAGTACCACCAGGCCCGACTAGCTCCGCTGCATGATCATCACAACCATGACTAATTTAGGAATATTTCCATTGGTGATGGTAATTCTGTATGGTTCAAGCCATTGCTCGAAGGTGGAGTTTTGATTTTCATGGGACTATCAAAACCATGTACAAAGATAGCAAGCTGAAAGATAACACATAAGTAAGAGTACAATTTTGACAAACGCATGATTTGATATACTGTTTTCTTATTTTGTTGCTACATATGTTCTCATGATATACATATATATATATATATATATATATATATATATATATATATATATATATATATATATATATATATATATATATATATATATATATATATATATATATATCCAATATGTTGTCTTGTTGACATTAATTACAATACAATCTATCTTTCAATTACATCCAAGAGTCATTTAAGTGGTGGGTATAATTTAATAAATTTTCTACCAATTTTTTTTCGTGATATTTAATGTAATTATATTAAATGTAATAAATGTTTTTATTTGAAAGTAAATATTAAATGATATCTTCGTGATAAATATATCCCACGACATTTTAATATAACAATTAAATTACTTGCTATATTTGCCTATATAAGAAGAAAAACAATAAATATAAATAAAATCAATAAATAGTAAATAAAATTAAACTCTTTGGGGTTATACTAAATATGGTTTGAAATTTTCTTAACTAACTCATTAAATGCCTAGTGCATTACTTACATACATGTTATTTAATATTTAATATTTTTACTGGCATCCTTGCATTAGTATCGATTTACAATCCTTCATTTATATGTGCAAAAAATGGAACATCAATAATATGCTTAAGTCTAAGCCATGAGTTTTACAATAAAATGGTTATTTTCTATGTATCTTATGTTACATCTTGTGATAATATCATATGGTTTGATAGTCCTTCAAAAATTAAAACTCCTAATACAAGCAAATGGGGTGAACCATACATAATCTATATTGCTAATCAAAATGTCTCATACATTATTTATCGGTGTGATTCCCTTGGAACAAATATACTCTGACATGGTGACTTTATTACATAGAAATTTCGTAAAATTTATTTAGTACTAATAAGTATAGTTATCGGTTCATTTCGCTTACAAAAAACACAGGTATTATGACGAAGGTATCAATCAATATGTTCGATGGAGAAATTGGGAAGATTTGTGGTTCGAATTTGTTTAAGATGAATATATCTTATTGTTCGATTAGTCGAAATGGTTTATATTTTTCTAAACCCATTAATACGTTCTCTGAGGATAGTTCGCATTTCATGTATTCATGGAATCAATAATCGATTAATATTACTATTGTATCTATTTTATCATAATATTTAGCATGGTTTCAAAAAATGTTTGACGTTAGGTAGTTAGTGGACTGAGTTTAAGGGATTAACTAGCTAGACGGTGATTAAATGGTGAAACATCCTAAAATACTAATAATTTTTTTAAAAAAAACTGCAAAACCACACGATCATTTGATCAAAAGCTAATCAAGGTATAATGTACCTCTCAAGCATCAGAGTAAATAAAAATAGATATTACAAATATAACTCCAAGGAATACAGTTCAATCAGGTCGGACGCTTCCATTTGGAACCAGAAGTACATGAAACATATAAACATGAAACCATAAGGACAAATCTTGGTCATTTCCCCAAAACACCACATATCATACATAACATACATAACGTGTGAGTGTTGTAGTCCTCATAAAGTCTTCATTGTTATGGTCCTCCCATAGTCTTACGTACGGCTTCCATGGTCCTCCCATGGTCTTTCATTTAAGTGTCATGGTCCTTCCATCGTCATTCATGCAAGTTCGCCATGGTCCTCCCATGGTCTTTCATGCTAATTCACAAAGACAGTCTAGCAATCTAAATAGTATAATAAGAAGACTCAACTCATAGTCGATTATAAATCACCTCAGCCACAACAACCGAAAGGATGACACTACTAACCACGTAGTCCATAACACAAAGTCTAATCTCAGCTAAGAACTCATCCGCAATGGTTAACCCAAAGTTAACCATGCCAGAAAGGTCATCAAAGTCAACATTAAGTGAAAAGTGCATCATGCGTTGGAAAAGCGCACCCAATCTACCTTAATTCAAAGGGTAAAGTGACTTAATGCACAAAGAGCACCCTAAACTCTATATCTAAGCTCTCATAAGCTCTAAACAGATATAGTTTCAACCTATAATTATTAATCCTTAGAAGAAAGAACTTAACTTGACGTCTCATAAAGTCTTGGAAACAATTATTCAAGTCTCATTTTAGTAAGTCCATGTCATTCGTTTTTTGATCTGAATTAATATGATGTCTAAATGGATAAAGTTTCCAACTTTATCCGTTATAAGGCCACAAACTTCTAAGTAATCTTTTCGCACGACTTGAATACAGGGGTGAAGGTCCAACCTTTATTAACTCACAAAGCCCTAGATATATCATAGAGTGCATGAAACGT
The DNA here is from genome assembly GCF_052625555.1 of Lactuca saligna. Taxonomy (NCBI): domain Eukaryota; kingdom Viridiplantae; phylum Streptophyta; class Magnoliopsida; order Asterales; family Asteraceae; genus Lactuca; species Lactuca saligna. Next base: position 210,768,605 of record NC_136419.1, read on the forward strand.
ATTGAAGTCCATCCAACAAGAATATCCCCCACCAAAAGGTAAATAAGTTATAAAAGGGCATAATCCATGATATAACAAGCTAAAGATCAAGATTTGAGCTTTATACTCACAATGTTCCAGAAATGGAGTAACCTTGCTGGATGTACACTTGAACACTTCATCTAACCACCTTAAAAAATACTTGATCTTCAATATTTACACTAATAATGAAAAGTAAGCATCCAAAAGAGATTTTAAGCTCCCAATGAGAGAGAGAGATAGAAAACTAGGGTAAAAACTCAATTTAAAACCCTTCCGGTGTTGCCATTACACCTTCACCAAACCTACTATCTTGTTACACAAAACCTTTGTCTTCCTATCAAGAATATCAACTAGCCTCTCTACATAATTCTGATGCTCATCAGCCTGATTTTCATCCAAGGGAACCATTACAAATTCATCAGCTAAACATTTCCGCAACTACGAAACATGGAAGGTATTTTGGATCTAACTAAGCACCAATAAAAAAAGATGCAACTCATAAGTAACCTTTCCCACCCTGGAAATAATTCTGAAAGCACCAAGAAATCTACGGCCCAATTTAGCCACCTTTTAAACATGATAACACCCTTCCATGGTGGACACATTCAGGAATACAAAATCCATTACCTGAAACTGAAGATCAGAACGGCGTTAGTCGTCACAACTCTTCTATCCGCTCTGTGTGGTCTGTAGCCCACCACAAATCTATTGAATCAATTCTATAGTCTTTAGTACTATTTTAGTACCCCCCCCCCCCCCCCCCATCCTTCACTAGCTACCTGACCATGCACCTGTTAGTCATGGCAATCTTAGCACTAAAATGATGATGCCTTCAATGACTTACACCCAAACCCTAGATCTAAAAGACTAACGTGGATAGAGGATGATAAATTTCATTCATAAGCCTCTTAGATAAACAAGAAAATTTATATTTCTGGTTTTTAGGTTTTAGCTTACAAAATAATCACACATCATTAAAATGGTTTTTGTTGAATTTTTTCAAAAAAAAGTATTTTTTTGAGAAGTCTCGTATATTCCAAAATCAAATATTTTGAACTATAACAATTATATCTTTTGTTATATATTAAAAAAGATAATTTATTGTTTTACGGTTAAAGTGTTCGCAATTAATAAAATTTTATATATTATATTATATTATATTATATTATATTATATATATATATATATATATATATATATATATATATATATATATATATATATATATATATATATATATATATATAGGTTCAGGTTCATTTGAGATCATTCTAATTTTGTGAGACCGTGAGACCAAATCTAAAAATAATTTTAGAATGCAAAATAAATGGAAAAATCCAAAAATTCTTTTTTTAAATGTTATTTTCGGAACTTGAATTAACTAAAAAAAAATAAAAAAATATAAAAAAAATAAAAAAAATTCCGTTTTTTTTTTTTGAAAAATACGTGAAATATTCTAAATAGAATATTTCACTGACATATTCTAAAAAATAATTTTAAAATGAAAAATAAATAGAAAAATCTAAAAATTCTTTTTTTAAATATTATTTTTGGAACTTGAATTAACTAAAAAAAATTAAAAAAAATAAAAAAAATTGTATTTTTTTTTAAAATTTGTGAAATATTCTAAATAGAATATTACACTGTACATATTCTAAAAATAATTTTAAAATGCAAAATAAATGGAAAAATCAAAAAATTCTTTTTTTAAATATTATTTTCGGAACATGAATTAACTAAAAAAAAAATAAAAAAAATAAACAAATGCGTCTCACGGTCTCACAAAATATAAGTGGTCTCAAATGAACCTAACCCTATATATATATATATATATATATATATATATATATATATATATATATATATATATATATATATATATATATATATATATATATATATACACACACACTAATGGGGTACCCCGCGCGATGTAGCGGTCGCCGATTACGGGGGCGATAAATAGTTTGATAGTTTTATCCAGCAGTTGACAATCGATTAAATAGTTTTCTGTTGAAAATAGTTTCTTTTTCGCATATATGTTATATTAAAAAATAGCAATGAATCGCAAATTGTATTTATCAGTAAGGGATGGACGTAATTTAATATAGCCGACATAATGAATTATATGTTTTTGGCTATTAATTCGCTTTGAGATAAGTTATAAATAACTTACTATTTTATGTGAATAAAATGTTATTAATTTGTTATTACCGGTAAAAATGAAAATACCTAACTATATTGGCTAAAGGATGAAAGAATGTTCTTACTAAAAAAAAATAGAAAATTATCACTAAAATCATAATAATTTCGGTAAAATTTCACTTTAGTCTTAAAAAAAATTGAACACAAAAGTTCCAATTATTTCATTTTGACTCAAATTAAAAAAAAAAAAACTTTTTTTAATAGGAAGTGAAATATTATTGTGTAAAATCAAATAATCTAGACATTTTTGTTCATGTTTTTTACTAATGTAAAACTTTTCCGAAAATATTGGGATTTTTCGAACAATTTCCCTTAAAAAATTGTACATTTCATAACACTTTGGTGGACAATTTAGTTGGTGTGTATTGTGTTTGTTGAAATTTCTTTTAAATTAGTATGATACTATTGGTCATGATATATGACATGCATAGATAATGATTAGTTTTAATTTAAACATTATTTTTTCTTTGCCCAATTAGTTTTCTTTCAACTTTGTTTATGTTTGTTGGTTAATTATGGTTAATTAATTTTTCGTAGGCAATTGTTGTTTGCCCTATAAATATTGTTGTATAGTATATTTGCATTTGATGTCAAACATCAAAATATGTAAGTATTTTGTAATTTATATATATATATATATATATATATATATATATATATATATATATATATATATATATATATATATATATATATATATATATATATAATTAGTGTTGTAATAACTTGAATCTCAATGAAACTTGAATATTAATTTTATTAGTTGCATGGCCCTCGTTTTTAAATAGTTTATTTTTTAATGTTGTGGTCATTTATATATATATATATATATATATATATATATATATATATATATATATATATATATATATATATATATATATATTATTTTACATTGCTAGGAATATACGTCTATTAGATGCATTTATAGTGTTTTTTTAATAGTTTCATGTTTGTGAAAAATTAATTCAATAATAAAATGAACTAACTCTAAATAAACCAAATTCAAACGTAGTGAATGACAACTAAAGCCTAACAATATTTCATAAATTAAATATTTTTAGAATAAAAATATTAGAAAAAAATTAAATGCTATACCTTTTTGAAATCGTTGTGAGTTGTGAGCACCTTTAAAATACCTTGCTTTTTCATTTCTCATTGTTTTGTTTTTTCAAGAAATCCGAAATATAGTTTACCTTTCCAATCTATTTTTGTTGTAGCTGCTATTTTATAAAATCATTGAGTTGCAGCTTTTTGGATAACAACTCTTCTTCGACAACTTTTTAGACTTTTTTTTCTTTTTTCACACGAAACATTACATTTGTTGGATGTGATTGTTCCATGAAAAAAAAAAAGGGAAAATGACTTGTAAGCTAATGAAGCATTATTTTTGTATAAAAAATATCATTCAGTTTTTTTTAACACATATCATCAATTAACTATAGTTTTTGTACATATATGATCATTAAATTTCATATTTGTTCAAAAAATACCATTATATTACCGGTAATAGTAGGTCATCACCCATATAACATGTCACGTGGTATGCCATGTGGCTGCTGATGTGGATTTTTTTTTGTATATTATGTACACATTATACCATTAAACTATTTTTTGTACACATTATACTATTAAACTTTTTTTTTTGTGTGTATATTTTACCATTAAACTTTTTGTATACATTTAGCATTAATCTTATATAATTTATTCAAAAAATATCATTTCAAAAAATATATATTTATACATAAAATGAGTTTTCCATCATCTATTGTGATCCCCTGATTTTGTAAGGTTTAAGGGAAAGCGTTTGTTTTTTACAATGATACTAAGCACTTTCTTTTACAACTATATTGTGAATTTATGTTGGCCATACAAGGTTTGAACTTGAGACTTCTATCTCGAGTGGCGAAGAAATACTCAATTGTTCATTATTTTAGCTAATATCTAATAAACATATTCTTATACGTTATTTTCTTAAGAAACTACGTTTGAGGCACACTTATAAACTCATGAAACATTTTGTACATGTTACTTTATTATAATCCCTCTCTTCTTGATTATGGTTGATGATTTAAAAAGTACATTGAAATTATATCGTTGTTTACCGATAGAAAAATGACTTATAATGATAAGTTTACTAAAATTTAGAAAATCAGTAAAATCCACATCAGGTAATGGGAAACCTACTTTTATGTAATAATTTATAATTTTTCAAATGATATTTTTTTTCAATAAATTATATAATATTAATGGTAAAATGTGTACAAAAAAGTTTAATGGTAAACTGTATACAAAAAAAAAAAGTTTAATGGTATAATATGTACAAAAAATAGTTTAATGGTATAATATGTATGTGGCTGATGACCTATTATTACTGGTAATATAATGATATTGTTTGAACAAATGTGAAGTTTAATGGTCATATATGTATAAAAATTATACTTGATTGGTGATGTGTGTAGAAAAAAAAAATCAATGATATTTTTTGTACAAATTTAATACTTTATTACTCTTACAAGTCATTTTCCCTTTGAAAATATTTGTGTTGTTTGTGTTGTTTTTATATTCAACTCACACTCAGATATATCAAATCAAAAACATATATAATCTGATCATAGTATATATATATATATATATATATATATATATATATATATATATATATATATATATATATATATATATATATATATATATATATATATATATATATATATATATATATATATATATATATATATTGTTATCTAAGAAATTCTTGGAACTAATTCCACAAAATGATTAAAATCTAGTTTTCATATTATGAAGAGATCCGTCAATTTGAAAGGAGACACGATATTTGCTAATTGTGCAGTATTAACTTCAAATTGAAATTTATTGGAGTTTAATAATTATTAGTTGTAATAAATATTAAACAATCTATATTCTGGTATGTTAATAACAAAAAAAGGCATGTCTAACTGAAAAAAATAGTTCAATACGTTGGCATTATTAAAAAATGGTTATCGAGTATAATCAAAAAATGAAACATTAATTCTTAGAACCTATAATATTAAATCTTCTGTCTTAACAACTTTGAAATAATAAAATCCTTCAAACCAGTTTCATTATTATCCATAATACTATTATATCGACTTCGTCGCCATTTCTTGTACACCATCTAATGATCTAATCTAATGAAAAAAAATACCAACGAATTGAACAACATTCAATCTTTATTCACAAACCAGCAACAAAGAATACAACATTTAGTTTAAAACCTTTTTCGAAAGCTCGATACAGGAACCCTTCTTTATGAAAGACCTGGAAACCAATGTGTAGTGCTACAATACTCTCCTCTTTAATTTGTGTTTCTCAACATTCATTGATTTTTCAAATTTAAAACCTTTTGAACATTCTAGATCTGAAAATGGACAAAAACAAAAGAATAGATCTTTGATTAAATAAAATAAAAATAAATGCAAAGAAATGCAAAATATCGTATATCAGAAAGTTAGCATGATATAAAAAGAAGTAAACCACAAATCCACAATAAACCAATAATCTACAAGAGTCAAACGAAAATAAATACAAATCAATCAAAAACACCATATATCAGGTATTTAAACTTTTCAACATTCTATATCTATAGAGTACAAAAACTAATACATATGTGGGCGAAAGATATAGGTGGGGAGACCAATGTCGGATCTAACTTGACGATAAAGTGGTATAGAGTGAGACGTGACGGAGTGACGAATAAAGGAAATTGTAGATAGTCGTGAACACAGATGGTGGTGCGGTGATGAGTTGTGACGACAGTGATGTGTCACACCCCGCTAAAGCGGAAACACGAGGCGTGGCTGTATAAAGGGTTTCATAGCAAAAGTTAAAAGACAACACCAACTATAGTATTAAAAATCATTACAAATTTACAATGGGTTTGGATAACTTTTAAAAGAAATTACAATGAAAATAGAAATACAACACATGCGAATGCTCCTAAAAGTGAAGTGTCCCTAAGTGCTACTTACTCGATGATTCCTGAAAAAACATGTAAAACGAACATCAACTATAAAAATAGTTGGTGAGTACTCACAAGTTTAACAAAATAATATTGGTTCCATGAATCGAAATCAATGTTTTGATAAATTTTCTAATAATAAAAGTATATTGTTAAATTGAGAAAATAAGTTTGTACAAAAACAAAGTTCTTTGTCATCATGAGAGACAAAGTATGTTGCCCAAATGAAATGCAACGTTCATATTCTCATGGAAGATAAAGTTCGTTACTCAAACGAGTAAACAAGTTTCATTGCTAAAATGAGCTGTCAATTTCGTTACTACAAGGAGCAAACAATTTCATTGCTAAAACATGTATATAAGTTTCCAGTAGTAAAAGTTCATTGTTGTAATGAGAAATAGAGTTCATTGCTATAATGAGAAACAAAGTTCATTGCTATAATGAGAAACAAAGTTGATTGCTATATTTGATATACGAGTTTATTGCCATAGTAAATACCAAGTTTATTGCTATAATGAGTAACAAGTTTGTATGTGTATGAGCAAACAATGAGTTCTCAACCAAACCTATGACTGAAGCCCTATCAAGATCTATGCTTATCGTTCCATAGATGAATATGATATCATGCACTCCAGCAATAGGGCGAGTGAGGAGTTGTCAATTCCTAATAGCGCTATCCATAATGACCTTTGGCTCAAAGAGTTAATGGTTAGAGATAAGGGAAGGGCCTTAATACGATAAGTTCTCATGTTCCGTTGCATAGACATACATAGAGAGATATAGCAATAAAATAGCAATCATGTTTGATACAAATCAATTTAAATACAACATTCAAATAAGAGTTTTTCGGGACATGCTTTTCCACCCCAAAACATAAAAACTGAAAATAAGGGAGTGTATGAATACTCACAATATGCATTGAGATGATGCAAATGGTGCCTTGACTACGATCTACTCGTACCACAATCGATTCCTACAATAATGGTATTCGCTAGTGAGTCTCTAATCGAAATCTAACACTAGTATACTTACTACTACAATAGAATTATGCCAATAGTGTGTCAAAATTTAATATTGATAAGTTACAAACATTTTTTCTGTGAAAATTTAATTTCAATGAATTAATTGTTATATAACAATTTATGTGGAAATTTCCCATTATTGAAATGCTAATATTTATCATTTTAGAGGTGTTCCAATAATTAAATATTCAAAACTAAATCAATTTAGTTCTAAACTTTTCCAAACTTTGCATTTCAGTTTTAACTGAAGTCAAAGACCTTAAGATAAATTTTCTTGAATTTTTGATTTGTCTAATTATTTTCACCATTTAATTCCATGAATAATCATAAAATCATAAAAAAAATAGTAAATTATCATGAAAAATTCTTATAATTTTTGTGTAACTATTTTACAGTGTACATAATCTAGGAAAAATATTAATATGTGTTTTCAAAATGTTTAATACAATTTTTTTAATTTTTGTGTATTTGTTCTATAAAAATAGAAATAAATAGGTAATAGTTTTAAAAATTCACCAAACTTTTTTTACAGGTGTTATTACACATAATTAATCTGGGAAAAATATAAAAACGAGTTTCTAAACTGTTTATCCTATTTTTATGATTTTTGTGCATTTATTCTAATAAAAATGGGGATAAATAGAAAACAGTTTCCGAAATTACCCAAACTTTTTATAATATTGTTATTACACATTCTTAACCTGGGAAAAATATAAAAATAGATTTCCAAACTATTTAACCCAATTTTATGATTTTTGAGCATTTATTCTAATAAAAACTGAAATAAATAGAAAATAGTTTCCAAAATTGCCCAAAATTTTTGTAACACTGTTATTAGTCATTATTAAGCTAGGAAAAATATAAAAATGAATTTCTAATCCTTTATAAAAATTCCAATCTTTTATAAAAATATCAAACTCTTTTATAAAATGTGCACTAAAATCAAATTTTTATTCATAAACCTTGATTTTTGACTTATAAATTAAGGGTATATGTTAATGACTTCAATTTTTATTTTCCTTGATTATATTTCCTTGAATTTATTTATTTTAAGATAATATTATAAGTTTCATAACTATTTTTATAAAATTCTTGATGTTAAACTTTATAAAATTTAGGTTTTAGGGCTTTTAGGGTTTTGGAGTTTAATAAACTTTGAATATCAAAATAAATTGAATATTTTAGACATCAAATTATCTTATGGTATTATAATTCTTTTATAGTTATAAATAATGTTTGTAATTTACTTTTATCGGTTTATTGGCATTCTATGTAGTGATTCCAAGATTCAAGCGAAATTGAGAAATCAAGTATACTAGTCCTAGTCTTCAACTTTGACTTAAGTTTCTATGAGACTATGACCTAATTTCTACTACTAGGTCAAGTGAAAGATGGGTGTATAGATTAATGAAATGATGTTCGAGTCAAAGACTGACTTGAATATGGATAGTCTCTACAGTTAAGTAGTAGATGTAGAATTCACATATCAATGTGAAATCTAAGCACATTATCCGTTGATTCTACTTGTTTCCACGTTTCTAGTAGGTTATAACTTAGCTTCTAGTTACTAAGTCTAGTATGTGTAGTGCCTATATGTGCAACTAAGTCTAGTCAAATCTAGAACTGACTCGAATTTTAACGGTTGTCACAGTCTCCCTCGGTTGAAAGAATTTCGTCCCGAAATTCAATTCGTGACATATTCTATTAGAACTCAGACGAATTCAATTGTATAGCCAGAAAGGTGGTGACTTGAAATGTTCTTTGATTATTTCGGGTTTATTTCCTCAAAGGAAGAACCCAATTCTTTAGCTATAGTCAAGTTAGTGTTTCCTTAATTCGAGTTCTTTCGTCTAGATTATGGAAAATTTGGGTCATGGAATCACGATCCAACCATAGCGACCTATTCGAAAAAGATCATCTAGTTAGATATTATCTAAATTAAGAGAGCAGTAGAAGTTTTGTTGAAGCACCAACTGCACTGAGCGTTAAATCCGCATTGATGCTTAAGTCGCATTCTAAATTAGCATTACGTGTAAATTCGCCACCTAATAAAGAAGAGATTAGGAGCAATTTGGTCACTTTCGGGTTGGCTACTATATATGGAAAATATATATAATCTAAAATAAGAAGGTGTAGCACGAATGAAAAAGAAGTGATTGAGAGTAAGTTCCTAAAGATACGCACTAAGGGTAAGCAACAAGGTTTTGGTACATCTCAAATGTAAAGGCTATTTAAGTGTCATCGACAAAATAAATTACGAAATGATTGAGGATCTCCGAGGCTATAATTACTACTACAGTTACTCTTACAATAATAAAACATTATTCGAAGAATAATATATTTAAAGAGTCATTTATGCAAATGGAGGCGATGAATGTTTATGAAAAATTAAATCACATTGTGTATATATCATTTTAAGTGTTTAGAAGTGATAAAAATCTCACTGTTATCAAAATGTGTGTTTAGAAATGATAATTATCACTATTATCAAAATGTGTCATAATTCCAAGATAATGAAGATACATGTGTGGCGATCAAACGAAGTAGTAAAATAATAAAAAGATCAATTAAGGTTATGGGTTTAAGTCGTCAATAAGGGAATTCATACAAAAATATTTTTTTTTACTCTTTTGAAAAATTGTCTAATTGTCTAATTCAGGACAAATTGAAGTTTACGAGGAGTCAGAATACTTATTAAAACAAGTTTGAGAGTTTAAGAATTCACTGAAAATTGCAAAGTAAAATACTATTTTAAGAAATGTGTAAAAAAATGACAATCTTTCAAAATAATGCATTTATAGTTTAGTGTTTCTACAAAAATAATCATTTAGAGGATAGATAATCGTAAAATTCAAAACTCTTGATGTATTTAAAGAAAAGAAGAAACATTAGAATACATATCCTTCACATATATTTTCCGGATATAAGCATAAGGTATTTATCATGTGTATTAGTTATAAGGAAAAATACAATGAAGATTGCATTTTATATCAAGTTTTTGAATTTAGAATGAAAGAGCAACTGTAAATAAGGATCACTTGTTTATTGTAGATTTCAAAATAAAAAACAAGATGTGTATGATAAAAGGCATAATTAAATATATTAAAGTTGACTAAACTTAAAGTATGTCTCATGACTATACACGTATTGATCGTTCAAAACGAAAGGGTAGACTTCTAGTCTATATGTGTACGAACATGGTACCAAGAGAAGCAAAATATACAGAAACAAAGTTAGACAATGTATTATGTTAATATTATGGCGTGCGAGATCTAAAATCAGAAGGAGGACGAGAAATAAAGTTTGGGGGAAAGAAAAAGAATGGTAGTGGCGACAATGATTGTTATTGTTGAAATTATAAGAACAATGCCTATAGGTAGATTTAAAACCAGTTTGATATATATTTCAAACTTCAATATGTGATGTATATTGATGATTAAATAGTAATGAAGTTTTAAAGTGTTTTCTAAGGTTTTCTAAAAATTTAAGAGTTATCTATTAAGTTAAACTTCATTTGTGAAAAAGAAGGAACACTAAAACTAGTAATTGAAATTCCGACAGCTTTGACCTTTTTGACTGGAGTCCAACAATGGTTAAAACAGATAAGGTAAAGACTTTACATATTTAGATGAATAATTGTGCATTGTCTAGAGTGTGTTGTTGGAAGTTTAAAAGTTAACACTAAGTTTTGCAATGCTGTAAGTTTTATAAACATGGATTATAACACTAATTTGAAATAAAATAAACAAATGATGCGTGTTGGAAATTTCGGAATTAGAGATATCTTAGAAACATGTGTGAAGTAGAAAGTTGTGAAAATATCATGTTGGGATTCAAGAAAACACATTTAAGTAAGGTACAATGCCTAAATGAGAAAGTGGTCAAAAGAGTCAAAACAAAAGTGGTTTGAAAGATCCGATGAAGCTTTTACATGTAATATAAACTTCAATGTCATATGTCTATGTTTTATAGCATAGAATTTAAACACTTTTATAAAAGAAAATGTTTCTAAGTTTTTCGAAAACGTGCCAAAATGGTAATCATGGTTTAAAATGGTTTCTATGCCCTTTAAAAGCACATTTATCCATTGAAATGAAATTGAAATAGCAAGGTAAAAACCAATATTGGCTAAGTTGAGTTTTGAAGATAAGCGTTAAGTTAAAGCAAATTGTTAAAAAAGTTTTAGCGAGAATATGGCTTAAATTGTTACGAAATGTCTACTAAGTTGAATGAAGTGGATATAAAATATTTTATCGATGATAAATAAAACCGATGAAGCGAAATAATTTTTCGATGGAAGATTAAGAAGTAAGGAATAAGTATGTTAGTGTAGCTGATCGTGCCTAAATACTAAGGCAAGTCTAAGGCAAATATAAGGCGAGTATCGGTGTCTTTTCCCCAAGATAAAGGACAAGAAAAATTGTTAGTAAAATGTTTTATGGTCTCAATACAGTTTACGACCTTTTATAGAGGTCAAAGGGACATCCTATGTTAAGTTTTAAGCTTAAGGTGGAAACAACCTAAAGCTAAATTCGTAGCGTAGTAATAAGGTCTCACATATGGGTTAAACTATCGTGTCTCCTCATGAGTCGAATCTGGAATGCCCACCAATGGTATCCGAGTGATTACTTAGTGGCGACTCATCTACCTCCTTACGCGATGCTCTAATTATCATTCGTGTCGATATCGAAACACTTTTTCCTAGTTGTAACTCTAGTACGAAGATGATGAAGAGTTATTGAGGGATAATTGGTATAGGTTTTGACTTAAGATTATTACTAGTGTATATCTAACTACTAACCTTATATCTAAAGTCAATAGTTATCGAGGAATACCCATTCTCAATACTAAGTGCATTGCTAGCGATATAACCTAAGTGGTTAACCTAGCACTTGATAAGGGACATGAATATTTCTAAATAAAGGCATTGTTATAAAAGTGCACTTAGTGTCTAAGTGTATCTAGATGAATGCCTATAATATGCAATGCCCGTACGCACACCGAAAAACTTTGTTTTTCAAAAGTTCAAGCTGAAAATCGTTTTGAACATAATTATACTATAATCGTTTCAAGCCTCGCATTAAAATTCCTTAATTAAGCATAGTTGGTCAGGCTATACTTAATTAAAGTCCAATAATGCGTACTCGAATTAGTTATACCAGTAGTATGTTCAGTATATTAAAAACTTTTTGAATGTTTTTGGCTATAGTTGTGGTTCTCCAAAGGAAAATCGGTATTCTCTATAACCTTCGGCTTTTATACCATTTTCTGTCACACCCCGCTAAAGCGGAAACACGAGGCATGATAGTATAAAGGGTTTCATAGCAAAAGTTAAAAGACAACACCAACCATAGTATTAAAAATCATTACAAATTTACAATGGGTTTGGACAACTTTTAAAAGAAATTACAATGAAAATAGAAATACAACACATGCGAATGCTCCTAAAAGTGAAGTTTCCCTAAGTGCCACTTAGTCGATGATTCCTGAAAAAGCATGTAAAACGAGCTTCAACTATAAAAATAGTTGGTGAGTACTCACAAGTTTAACAAAATAATATTTGTTCCATGAATTGAAATCGATGTTTTGATAAAGTTTCCAATAATAAAAGTATATTGTTAAATTGAGAAAATAAGTTTGTACAAAAACAAATTTCTTTGTCATCATGAGAGATAAAGTATGTTGCCCAAATGAGATGCAACGTTCATATTCTCATGGAAGATAAAGTTCGTTACTCAAATGAGTAAACAAGTTTCATTGCTAAAATGAGCTGTCAATTTCGTTGCTACAAGGAGCAAGCAATTTCATTGCTAAAACATATATACAAGTTTCCAGTAGTAAAAGTTCGTTGTTGTAATGAGAAATAGAGTTCATTGCTATAATGAGAAACAAAGTTCATTGCTATAATGAGAAACAAAGTTGATTGCTATATTTGATAAACGAGTTTATTGCCATAGTAAATACCACGTTTATTGCTATAATGAGTAACGAGTTTGTATGTGTATGAGCAAACAATGCGTTCTCAACCAAACCTACGACTAAAGCCCTATCAAGATCTATGCTTATTGTTCCATAGATGAATATGGTATCATGCACTCCAGCAATAGGGCGGGTGAGGAGTTGTCAATTCCTAATAGCGCTATCCATAATGACCATTTGGCTCAAAGAGTTAATGGTTTGAGATAAAGGAAGGGCCTTAATACGATAAGTTCTCATGTTCCGTGTTACATAGACATACATAGAGAGATATAGCAATAAAATAACAATCATGTTTGATACAAATCAATATAAATACAACATTCAAATAAGAGTTTTTCAGGACATGCTTTTCCACCCCAAAACATAAAAACTGAAAATAGGAAGTGCGTGAATACTCACAATATGCATTGAGATGATGCAAATGGTGCCTTGACTATGATCCACTCGTACCACAATCGATTCCTACAATAATGGTATTCGTTAGTGAGTCTCTAATCAAAATCTAACACTAGTATACTTACTACTACAATAGAATTATGCCAATAGTGTGTCAAAATTTAATATTGATAAGTTACAAACATTTTTTTCTATGAAAATTTAATTTCAATGAATCAATTGTTATATAACAATTTAAGTGGAAATTTCTCATTATTGAAATGCTAATATTTATCATTTTAGAGGTGTTCCAATGATTAAATATTCAAGACTAAATCAATTTAGTTCTAAACTTTCCCAAACATTGCATATCAGTTTTAATTGAAGTCAAAGACCTTAAGATAAATTTTCTTGAATTTTTGATTTGTCTAACTATTTTTCACCATTTAATTCCATGAATAATAATAAAATTATAAAAAAATAGTAAATTATCATGAAAAATTCTTATAATTTTTGTGTAACTATTTTACAGTGTAGATAATCTAGGAAAAATATTAACATGTGTTTTCAAAATGTTTAATAGATTTTTTCTAATTTTTGTATATTTGTTCTATAAAAATAGAAATAAATAGGTAATAGATTCAAAAATTCACCAAACGTTCTTTTTGGAAGTGTTGTTACACATACTTAATCTTTGAAAATATAAAAATTGGTTTCTAAACTGTGTAACCTATTTTTATGTTTTTTGTGCATTTATTCTAATAAAAATGAGGATAAATAGAAAACAGTTTCCAAAATTATCTAAACTTTTTATATTATTGTTATTACACATTATTAACCTGGGAAAAATATAAAAATAGATATCCAAACTATTTAACCCAATTGTATGATTTTTGAGCATTTATTCTAATAAAAATTGAAATAAATAGAAAATAGTTTCCAAAATTGCCCAAAGTTTTTGTAACACTGTTATTAGTCATTATTAAGCTAGGAAAAATATAAAAATGAATTTCTAAACTATTTATCCCAATTTTATGATTTTTGTGTATTTATTCTAATAAAAATTGGGTTTAAGTGTATTTAATCTTGGGAAAATAGAAGAAAAATAGCATACAGAAGATGAACATTATCAAAAATTTTATGTAGCATCCTCATGTATTACAAGGTGTTCTGGTAAATTTTCGTGAATTTTGGATGAGCAGAACTCTTTATTCTAGTTTTAGGCCATTATAAATACAAAAATCGGTGAAAAACAGTAATGCAATATGGAAAATTCTGAAAATATTTTTTGTGTTTGTGACATATGTGGGAAGCTGCAAAAATTGTTAGGTAGCTATTGAACCTTCTATAAAGTGGTTTTATGATTTATTGGAGCCAAACAAAAAGAAATTTCAAAAGCATGTTAAACAGTAACAAAAATCGATAAAATTTAATGTGAAATTATTATTTAGAATAGGGGTCATCCACGAATTTACCTAGGATTTATAGAGCTCAGAAATTATTTTATGTGATTTATTACCCTACTTTGTTGCAATAATTATAATAATTCGAGAAAAACGAATTATTTCCTGGAAATTTAAAGAGCATCTTATTTTGTTGATGGGAATCTGGGAAAAATCAGATTTGGTCAGAAAAAGAGTTTTAGATATTTATTTGGAAATAAATCCTTCATGAACATATTTGAAAGCTTTTAACAACATACTTTGATGGTCTAGCATCTAAGCTTGAAGATCATCACATGCATGTTTGTTTTGAAGACCAGTCATGAGTTTGAAATGTTCAAAAATCATTTTTGATAGAAAAACTAGGGCGCATGTGGTGATTTTTACCCAAAACTTGTAGAAAAGTGCATTATGTTGATTTTGACTTAGGTTTTGGTCCTTGGATTTCACCATTAACAACATGCATGTTGTTTTTGGGTGAAATCCTACCACCATCATCATCAAAACCGTGAGTTTGTGTTTGTGTGTATGTTTATGTGTTCATGATCTTTCATTAGAATGGTGTAGAAGAACAAAGAAATGCAAGAAAACATGTAAAACTTGAAGGAAGATGAAGGCAACTCATGTTCTACCTTAATGAACATCACTAGATGATGAAGATTTCGAGTTTGAGGTGTGTTCTTGGACTTGTTGGCTGTAAAATTTCGTGGGTATACAGAAATGAAGAGAGAAAATGGAGTGGTGAAGGTAGAGAGAAATGATAGAAAATGAGAGAGAAGGTGGAATGTGAGAGAGAAAGAAGTGATTATGTATTTTGGGAAGAGGGTGGCCGGTTTTGGGGGATAAGAAAGGGTTTTCCTCTCTTCTATTTTATAAAAATTCCAATCTTTTATAAAAATATCAAACTCTTTTATAAAATGTGCACTAAAATCAAGTTTTTATTCATAAACCTTGATTTTTGACTTATAAATTAAGGGTATATGTTAATGACATCAATTTTTATTTTCCTTGATTATATTTCCTTGAATTTAATTATTTTAATATAATATTATAAGTTGCATAACTATTTTTATAAAATTCTTGATGTTAAACTTTATAAAATTTAGGTTTTACGCTTTTAGGGTTTTGGAGTTTAATAAACTTTGAATATCAAAATAAATTGAATCTTTTAGACATCAAATTATCTTATGGTATTATAACTCTTTTATAGTTATAAATAATGTTTGTAATTTATTTTTATCGGTTTATTGACATTCTATGTAGTGATTCCGAGATTCAAGCGAAATTGAGAATTCAAGTATACTAGTTCTAGTCTTCAAATTTGACTTAAGTTTCTATGATACTATGACCTAATTTCTACTACTAGGTCAAGTGCAAGATGGGTGTATATGATTAATGAAATGGTGTTCGAGTCAAAGAGTCACTAGAATATGGATAGTCTCTACAGTTAAGTAGTAGGTGTAGAATTCACATATCAATGTGAAATCTAAGCACACTATCCATTGATTCTAATTGTTTCCAAGTTTCTAGTAGGTTATAACTTAGCTTCTAGTTACTAAGTCTAGTATGTGTAGTGCCTATATGTTCAACTAAGTCTAGTCAAATATAGAACTGACTCGAATTTTGACGGTTGTCACATGATGTCCGGTTACGTCTGCTGGTGGTGGTGTTAGCTATTATAACTTTTACAGGGATAATGCCTAGGTTAGAGTTTTATGAGGTAGTTGAAGGTTGCTGTCACACCCCCGAAACAGACGGTGGAAATGCCTGGGGGCTTGTGCATGACTTCATCTTGAAAAATATCATTATAGTGAATATAAATAAAACATAACATCATCATCACCGTGCATAATATAATCAACTGCCATTGTGTACATCAAGTATGTTTAAATAAAATGCCCAAAACACTAAATGTATGATGTTTGATAGTACACAAAACTAATCCCCTATTCTTGTTGATTCCTCTGCTTAACAAGAACCTGAGAATACAAGTTATTTTGAAAGCGTCAACATATATAATGTTGGTGATTTCATAAGCATGTTTGTGAAAATGATTTGTATAACTTTGAAACCACCAGAAAATCCTATATTTCCTGCAACTGTTTAGTATGTTTGTGTCAGATCTTGTATTAATACATGTATGTTTTTGTTTATTTGACTAAAAGGGTAAAGAGATTGTAGAGGGAATGTGAAGAGCATGTAATCAGAATGTTCCTAGACAACCCGATGTTAACTGTAAAAGAGAAAGCTGCCATACAAACCTCCGAGGTTGAGTACCAGTACGAATATGTTTCCGAGTAATCCAACAGAAAAGAGAATGGTATTCCGTAAACTTCATAACGTTAATTCTTCTAAGTGATTCGTCATAACCATACTAAATAATGACAATTTCGCCTGTCTTGGCGTTGTTGGACACCGATTTGGATTATAAGGTTTTTGTCACCCGAGACTGAGTTAGTCTAACTGTAGCGAACAGCTCAGGTGTGGGTTGTCATCCTCGTATAGATTTATACATAAATCTCCGCTCTCCCTCTAAGAGACTCTAGTTATAATTACAGGCTACGATCGTACACTTAATAGGTGTCAATCGACAAAACTCGCTAGATCCTTAATCGAATTTATGCGAAGAAAAAGTATAAACTCATTCCAGGCCCAATGAACCATGTAAGTGAATCGCCAAGGCATCGCTAAACATGTAAATCGTTTCAAGGCCCAATTGGAATGAGATTATATAGCATGGGACTAAAATATATATGAAAGGAGAACTAAGACCCATTTCACATGTATGGTATTTACAGGCCCAAATAGCACACAATAGTATCCACGGTCCGTCGCACATGTTAATGGGTCAATGAGGCCCAATAAACATATAAATAGTATACAGGACCTATCAAAGATATAAATGGGCCACTAAGACCCAATAACCTAGAAAATGATCAAATTAATTCGTTTGTTAGTTTATTTTTGGTTTTGGTTTGATTATTCACTAAAATTGCATAAAATCTCACTTTTTGTAAAAATGCCGCTCTTGGCCCAATAAGCCAAAAATTTACACTTAAGGCCCAATTTTTGTAAGAATAACACTTTAGTATCCATTTTGTTCAAAACTTGTGTTGATGACTAGTTTGTGATAAAAATAACATTTTAAACCAACTTTTGTCAAAAATATCATTTTTGGCTTGATTTTTGTGAAAACACACATTTTTCTGGTTTTGGGTTTTTCTGACCTAGTTGTTGGAAAATTCATCGAAAAATCATCATTGGTCAAAATTTGGATCCGTAAATTATGGAAGTTTGGAAATTTTTTCTACTTTGTTCATAATTTTTCTCATAATTTTTGATGGCCTCAAACTAGTGTGAAATTACTCACCTTCACAGGTTGGTCCAAAATTATTTCAAATATGATAGGTAGTTTTGTAAAATTCGCCAAAAATTGTAGAAAAATCGTATGAAAATGTGAGAGTAGTTATTTTAAAGGTATAAACCTGAAATTTGAGCAAGTAAAACCGTTTTGAAAAATATTATCATTAAGGTGGTCAAAACAGCTCGAGATTGGACCAAGACGTTTTCTGTGAAAGGCTGATTTTTAAGTTTAGTTTATAGATCTTGGAACATCACACTCATTTTTACTATTTTAAGTGTATAATTCCCAGATCTACTAACTTACATGTATAATATGTGACAACACATACTTTTCTCAAGGTTTTTATGTAGATATAAGTGATAAACTTCATGTTCATAACGTATTCTTAGGTTTATGAAGTAAACTACACACAACCACCAAATAAATCATGAAAAACACACATATTCATGCATACACACATAGATCTACACAACACAACTTGTATTTTCCCCTAAAAGAAAGTATAAATCGAAAATAGGGGATATGAACTCAATTGGGGCGATGGATCAGTTTTGGTGAAGAAGTGGAAGAAGATTTTTGATCCTAGCAAGTTTTCTTGAGTAAATCTTGAACTTAGATGGTTCTAAGAACATGATCCATAAAAATATGGGTGTAAGAGGAGATTTTTGAAGAGATCAAGCAGTTAAATCATAGATCTAAGTAAGAACTTACCAAAGTTGATGATCTTGAAGAAGAATCTCTTGAAGCTACACCCAAAATCTCGAAAATTTTGGAGGAAAAAGGGAGGTGTTCTAGAGAGTTTTTTGAAGATTTTTGAAAAGAAAATGAGAGAGGTGAGGGGAGGGGTTTTGGCTGATAATAAGAGAAGAGAGAGATATATATGGTGAGGTGATGTTTGCATGGAAGACCACTATGCAAACATGAGGTGTCTAATACACAAAATTCTTTTTTTTTGTCTAATAAGTATAATGGGACAAAAATTTGGGATTAAGAGAGATGAGGATGAAATGATTTGGCCCATTATTGATCATGTTCGAATTTTTATGAAGCTCCAAGCATTTTTCGGCCCATTGGGTCCTTAAGAAGGTTCACGGCCCAAAATGGTAAAATTGAATGGGTTTATGGCCCATTAAGGTTAATTAAATCATTTATGACCCATCATGGTCCATTGGTGGTAGAATGAATCATTCTAGGCCCAAATGGCCCAAAACGTTATAGACTGATGAATTGATGATTTATTGGTCCCTTACGCCCAATAAGAGAATCCTAGTCCATAATGAACTTGAGCCAGGATTTCTAGGGTTTCCAACCCTTATTTGAACATATGAGATGTCTTTGAACGAGCATAGAGTATAGTATTTACTTAGAGTACATGCTTTTACAATGGGTGATGTTTACATCAGAATAGAATTTCCTAGCAAAATGCCAGTTGTGACATCATCCCCCTGTTAGAGGGAATTTTGTCCTGAAATTCTTTCGAAAGATAGGTTCATGAATGAGTGAATAAGTGAGGGTACTTCTTCTTCAAATGGTTTTAGTGTTCTTAAATGGAGCAACCTTGATACTTGTATGATAGTTGTTATTGTATGAGAATTTGATCAAGGGTATTTGGGCATCCCATGGCTTGCTGAAATCAATCACACAATTCCGGAGCATGTCTTTGAGTGTTTTGGATGGTTCGTTCGCTTTGGCCATCGGTTTGAGGGTGATAAGCAGTGCTGACGAGTAGCTGTGTTCCCCTGGCCTTCTGGAGTGACTGCCAAAGAATCATGGGGTAAATCTACTATCCCGATCCGAGATTATAGACACTGGCACTCCCTAGAGTCTTACAGTCTCTTTGGTATAGATCCGTGTTAATCTTTCCATCTTGTACAATTCTTTTATCGGTAGGAAATGAGCAGATTTGATTAACCTATCGACGATCACCCAGTTAGTGCTCGATCCAACTCTTGTAATAAGAAGCTTCATCCTTTTGAGTTTGAGAGTTTATCCAATCCACACAATGCTTCTTTCATGATATTCTCCGGATTTGATGCCTCCAAACCTGATCGTAAGTGTTGACAGTGCTTGTTCTTGTTTCATGAGTAGAAGAGTATACTATTGATGAAAATAATTAAAAGGTTGACTAGGAATGGTTGGGAAAACTTGGTTCGTGGGGTCCATGAATACCGCTGGGGCATTCGTTAGATTGAAGGGCATCACGAAAAATTCGACATGACTGTATCGAGTTTCGAATTCAATTTTTGGAATGTCCTCTTCTTGGACTCGGTGCTGGTGATAAATGGATCTTAGATCTATTTTGGAGAAATAACTAGTTCCTTGGAGCAGGCCACATAGGTTGTCAATCCGAGGGAGTGGGTATGGATTTTTGATAGTGAGCTTATTCAGTTTCCTAAAATCGACGCACCTTCTATATGATCCGTCTTCTTGAAGAACAAGACCGGAGCTCTCCAGGGTGAGAAGCTTGGTCCGATGAATCCTTTGTGCAACAATTCTTCTCAATTGACTGGATAACTTCTGAATTTTCGGCGATAGCTACCCTGTAGGATGAATTGGCATTTGATGTGGTTCCCAGTATGAGGTCGATTCAAAATTTGACCTGTCTCTCTGGGATATCCTCGGAAGTTCTTCGGGAAATACATTTGGAAAATCGCATGTTACTGGAATACCTTGTATGCTTACTTCTTCCTTGGTCTTGTCCACAACATGAGCAAGGAAAACGTAGTTCTTCTGGTGTAGGCAATTCTGTGCCTTGATGCACGAGATAGGACGAGGATTTGCGCCAGGTTTATCTCCATGTGTTATTAGAGTTTCGTGATTGGGGAGGTGAAGGCAAACGACCTTCTCGTGATACATAGTATCAGCATGGTGGGGGCTTAACCCAACCATGCCAATTATCACATCAAAATTCCTAATATTTATTGGCATTAAATCTATTTGAAATGAATGGTTGTTTAGTGTTAAGGTATAACCTACATATATATCCTTGGTTGATTCAGTGTTTCCCATTAGCCATCTCTATCGTGAAGGCTTCGTTTAGCTTCTTGGGTTGTTGTTTTAGTAAGTGCTCGAATTTGTTAGTAACGAAACTTTGCTCAGCTCCACTATCAAGTAAGTTGCAATAGAAAGGGTTGTTAAGTGGAAACATACCGGTAACAACTGTCAGGTCATGGATTGCTTCGCCTTGACCCAAGGTCAGGACCCTTCCTAATCCTTCTGCTCCTTGATTGTTAGCCTTGGGGAAATTGCGCCTGATGTGATTGGTTCCTTCACACCCATAGCAGGTGTGACTGGTCCCAACATTGTTGTTGTTGTTGTTAAGGTTGTTGATATTGTTGTTGTTTTTGTTTGGTTGCTGATTCTGTCGTTGATAAGTTCTACAATATTTTGTGGTGTGACTCTTTTGGTTGCATCTCTTACAATGCAGCTCCCGGCAAGCTCCCATATGATGGAAATTGCACTAGTTACATTTTGGAAGGCTTCCACCATATGATCTCACTGGTGTTGATGTAGTAGGGGTTATGGTCTCATGGACATCAACAACATGTTGCTTCTTTGAGAACCCTTGAGTGGCTTGTCCCTTTGTCTTACTTCCAGAATTCCTCTTCCTGCTCTTAAGCTTAGGGTTTGGAGTTCCTTGATAAGCTATCATTTGTTGGTTTCCATGCTCGTTCCTTCGGTTGGAGTTGTTGATGCTATTTGCTCCTCTATTGGTGTTGTTTGCGTTGAGTTGTGCTATAGCAGCGCTTACTGCCGCTGTTACAACATCTTGGAATGTAGCAGAGTCCATATGCAGGGGTGTCTCGCGGGTGTGCTTGTTATTTATCTAGGATGCCATTTTCCTGCTGCATGTTGATAAACCAGATCGTAAGTAAGGATCGTCATTCTTGGTTGTACTCTATCAATTTCGCGTCTTGTCGTATGATTCTCATTGTTTCCATCTACATCCCTATGATGTATTTACGGTAGTAGGTAATTGCAGATTTGACATGATCATTACATCTATCCTTAGAGTATATGCATTGTTTTGGTTTCGAGATCCATAAGTATCTAGCGGTTTCGAGGGTTCGGTTGTGCATGTAATTAAATTTATGCACTAACATGAAATAAAGATAGCACATAATTGTTTCATTGGTAAGTATCTTCTTCATACATGAAAGAGAGTCATATCGGTTAGTAGGGGGAGAAAATAAAAGGTTGATCCTAATTGTGGCGGAAAGTGTTTGGTGGTGGTGCTAATGAAGTGGATGCACCTCTGAGACGAGCTACTTGTCGTTCGGTATCTCGTAGTCATACCTCCCAAACTAACTGTCTTGCCAGGGAGTCTCCGTTTACTTCCTGTGTTTGTCTCTCATCTCCCTCAATAGCAGCCACATTAGGTTCATTTGTTCTGAGGTGTCCTAAGTTGGGTGATCAATATCTCGGGTGCGCCAGACTATGACTGGGAGGGCCCGAACAGTTGGTCCTCTATGACTAAGATCGAAGAGACCTCAGTTCCTACCATAGTGTGGTCGTATCCCCTGCTGGTGACTCCATCTCCAAATATCGTGTGCCCATGGGGGCATGGGGCCACCGGGGCCCATATGATAACTTGGTACTCTGGCCCTACATGGAGGATTGATGACATTGGATTTTTCATCTGATTCATCATCATCATTTCCCTCGGGCTCTTCCTCTTCAAGGTCCACTATTTACTCTCTATAGGTCCATCTGCAAGTTTTACTTCGTGTTCCTCCTCTGGTTCTTCCTCTGAGTCTCCTTCTAGGTCTTTCTCTGGGTCAAGCCACCATGCTATTTCCTCACTAGGGAGATAGGGGCTTCTTGGCTAATGATATTTGTCTATAGTGTATTGCACGAAGGGGTATAAATACTAGAAACAAATAGCATACCAATTATTCCTATAGTAATTTAATTTTGTTTAGGTTTGGTTCTATAAGCTCTGTGGATAATTAAATGGTAAGTTTTTGATTCATTGTCCATCACAATTACTCCCGAACACATGTTGATCGTATTTTGAATGAATGTAGTTGATCAGGCTACATTCACCCCCAATACGACTACATAATTGCCCGGGTTTAATAGCGATGTTCAAATCCTCCAATGACTTTTACTATTCTTGTTGTGTTATTACTCTAAAATGCACACATAGTTATGTATTTTAATTATTAAGTTGAGAGTAGTTTAGTCCAATTGTATTTATAGTTGCATATCTTATATGGTTAGGTATGTCAGTTCACTATAAACAATGCTTTGATACCAATCTGTCACACCCCCGAACCAGACGGCAGAAACGTCCGGGGGCTTGTGCATAAGTTCATCTTGAAATATGATTATAGTGAATATAAATGAAACATAACATCATCATCACCATGCATAATATAATACAATTGCCATTGCTTACATCGACTACAATCGTTTAAATAACATGACCAAAACATTCAATGTATTATGTTTGACAGTAGACAAAACTAATCCCATATTCTTGTTGATTCCTCTGCTTAACGAGTCCCTGAGAATACAAGTTATTTTGAAGACGTCAAAATATATAATTTTGGTGAGTTCATAAGCATGTTTGTGAAAATGATTTGTATAACTTTGAAACCCCAGAAAATCCTATATTTCCTGCAACTTTTTAGTATGTTTGTGTCAGATCTTGTATTAAGGCATGTATGTTTTTGTTTATTTGGCTAAAAGTGTGACGAACCGAAATTTCTTCCATTATTTTTACCCACCTCTTTTCATAAAAATTTAATTTTTATTAAAATTTTCGTCCACTTCTTAGGTTAAGTAAATCAAAATCGGAATTTATTTATGCTCTTATCAGCATTACCTCGGGTCTAATTAAATATTCTAAACTCTAAACAATCGAAGTTTGGATCCAAGAGCAAGATTTTCCAAGTCAAAGCATAGCAACCGGGCCAAACACCCTTCGAGAGGAGTGTACGGCCGCAAACTCGAGTTTACGGCCGTACACCCCACCGCACCCCTTAGCCATAAACTCAGCCCTATATAAGGGCTGAGTGGCCTTCATTCCACCCTTTACACACTCCAAGGACCTTCTCTCTACTATCTTTCTACAAATTTCGAAATTGCTCAAGAACCATAAAAAATGTAAGTGACTCTTCACTTTGATTGTGTTTTAATCCCTTTTCTAGTGATGAATCCATGTTTCATCTCATGAATTTTATTTTGTTCTAGATTTTCTCTCTCACCAAGAACACCAAGAACACACACTAGTGTTTTGGTGGCTAAAAATCTCATTCCAAGCCTCTTACAGTAAGTAACTACCATCTATGATTGATATCTACTAGAAACCATTGGTTTTTCACCTAAAAATCGACCCAAATCATGAACACGAGATGTGTTTACGACCGTAAACCCATGTGTATGGCCATACACCCTTCAATGGCCCTAAACTCAATTTTTGGTCGATTATTGGCCTTTAAACCCTACTTTTTGTCATGCACAAGGATTAGAACAATTCCAAGAGGCTAGAAAGGACCTTGAAACATTGAAAATCGCACCTCTCACCAAGTGTTTACGGCCGTAAACTCTTGGGCCGTAAACCTATGGGCCGCAAACACTTGGGCCGTAAACTCTTAGGCCATAAACCCAGTTAGGCCGCAAACCCATGACCGTACACTCCTGATTACGGCTGTAAACTCCCCATCTTCAATCACATGTGATTCAAACACTTCATTTCAAGTGTTTCCTAGTCACTAAGGTGGTTTCCTTCCAAAACAAATAGTGTTATGTCCTCATCTAATACATATATGTGCTGTTATATGTTAAATATGATCCGTTTGTGTCTGAGGCATTGTCCGACACCCAACAACTCCTATTGATTGACACTCGAATCCCACATCGAACAGTGAGTTCATACCCCTACGCTTTTATAAGTTTTATAACGTTTTTTTTTTTTTGGGGGGGGGGGGGGGGATACAAGCCAAAAATAAATGTTTCCACAAGTTAAAAACTGATGCAATTACAACAAGTTTTATGTTAAACATTTAGATAATTTATCCCTTTTGTATTATGCAGAGCATAAGGGTCATTTATAAACATGATTGCATAGGTTTTCAGAACAATACATGAACACAACTTACCATTCAAACTATAATATGTATAGTTTGGGAAATTCAACATGAGTTTTTACAGAATCAAACTATGTACTAAGACAAACACATAAACTATGACATATTTAGTTTATCCATTACTACATACAGAAAACTAGAGTATCTTGCTAAATAAATATTTTGCGTATAATTATTTAAAGTCTACACCGTTAGAAATGATTTCGAACACGAGAACACCGAACCACACGTGAACTAGTTAATACAGGATTGTGAGACCTATCTTCATTATGTCGTTCGGGGTACCAGTAAATCCTCACCTTTAGTATAACCAGAGTCTCCTGGAGAGAGAGCGTGAAATTTGTGAATACATCTATTCGGGACCGAGAATCCCACACCTGAACTGTTAGCTACAGTTAGGCGGGCACACCTGGGGTGACAAATTTTGTAACCGTTCAACGGCTGAAGAAATGTCAAGGAGGTCATCAGTCATATTAGCATGGTTATAGAAACTCACAATAAGTATAAACTAACCTTGTTTATGGGATTTCTTTCTTCAATAGTTTTATTTTAATTAATAAAACTACCTATCTACTTACTGGCATTCCAGTGATATAACCTTTGGTTTTATTTTAAGTAATAAAACTACTATACACACTGGTGGTAGCCAGGGTTTTCAAACGGATCATATACTACATACTGGTGGTAGCCAGGGTTTTTGAACAGATCATATACTACATACTGGTGGTAGCCAGGGTTCTCGAACAGATGCTACACTACATACTGGCGGTAGCCAGGATTTTGAAACAGGAATATACTTTTCATATAGTAATCAACAAACATGTTAGAAAATATTGGATTTTCTTGGAAAGCATGCATACACATTTCAGAACTTGATAACAATGGTTTTCGATACAAACACCATTTTAATTATAATGAAAAGAAACCATTTGTACAAATTCAGTGACTACTTTTCATTACAAAAACATACTTATGAACTCACCAGCTTTATGCGACACGTTTTCAAAATTGCTTGTATTCTCAGGACAACGATAGACAGGTACCCTTGCCAGCTTTTGGAGAAGATGGAGCATTTTGGAGTCTCACCTTTACCTTTTGTTTATATCTATGTATACAAACTATGCTTTCAAACAGATGTAAATATTCATATCATAATCTAATGGTTGTGTTTACTTGGATTGCTATCATACGATTATTGTGATACTACGCATGATGTCACCCGCCCCCGGACGTTTTCGTCATTGTTTTCTGATGGTTCAGGGGTGTGACAAAAACGGTAAAGAGAATGTAGATGGAATGTAAAGAGCATGTAATGAGAATGTTCCAAGACAACCCGATGTTGTCTGTAAAAGAGAAAGCTGCCATACAAACCTCCGAGGTTGAGTACCAGTACGAATATGTTTCCGAGTAATCCAAGAGAAAAGAGAATGGTATTCCGTAAACTTCATAACGTTAATTCCTCTAAGTGATTCATCATAACCATACTAAATAATGATAATTTCACCTGTCTTGGCGTTGTTGAACGCCGATTTGGATTATAAGGTTTTTGTCACCCTAGACTGAGTTAGTCTAACTGTAGCGAACAGCTCAGGTGTGGGTTGTCATCCCCGTATAGATTTATACATAAATCTCCGCTCTCCCTCTAAGAGACTCTAGTTATAACTACAGGCTACGATCGTACACTTAATAGGTGTCAACCGAAAAAACTCGCTAGATCCTTAATCGAATTTATGCGAAGAAAAAGTATAAACTCATTCCAGGCCCAATGAACCATGTAAGTGAACCGCCAAGGCATCGCTAAACATGTAAATCGTTTCAAGGCCCAATTGGAATGAGATTATATACCATGGGCCCAAAATATATATGAAAGGAGAACTAAGGCCCATTTCACATGTATGGTATTTACAGGCCCAAATAGCACACAATAGTATCCACGGTCTGTCGCACATGTTAATGGGTCAATGAGGCCCAATAAACACATAAATAGTATACAAGACCTATCAAACATATAAATGGGCCACTAAGGCCAAGTAACCTAGAAAATTATCAAACTAATTCGTTTGTTAGTTTATCATTGGTTTTGGTTTGATTATTCACTCAAATCACATAAAAGCTCACTTTTTGTAAAAATGACACAATAAGCCAAAAATTTACACTTAGGGCCCAAGTTTTGTAAGAATAACACTTTAGTTTCCATTTTGTTCAAAACTTGTGTTGATGACTAGTTTATGGTAAAAATAACATTTTAAACCCATTTTTGTCAAAAATATCATTTTTACCTTAATTTTTGTGAAAACACACATTTTTCTGGTTTTGGGCTTTTCTGACCTAGTTGTTGGAAAATTCGTAGGAAAATCATCGTTAGTCAAAATTTGGATCCATAAATTATGGAAGTTTGGAAATTTTGTCTACTTTGTTCTCAATTTTTCTAATAATTTTTGATGGCCTCAAACTCGTGTGAAATTACTCACCTTCACAGATGGGTACGAATTTATTTTAAATATGATACACAGTTTTGTAAAATTCACCAAAAAGTGTAAAAAAATCGTATAAAAACGTGAGAGTAGTAATTTTAAAGGTATAAACCTGCAATTTTAATAATGTAAAACAATTTTGAAAAATATTATTATTAAGGTGGTCAAAACAGTTCAAGATTGGACCAAAACGTTTCTGTGAAAGGCTGATTTTTGAGTTTAGTTTATAGATCTTGGATCACAACACTCATTTTTACTGTTTTCAGTGTATAATTCCTAGATCTACTAGTTTACATGTATAATATGTGACAACACATACTATTCTCAAGGCTTTCATGTAAATCTATGTGATAAACTTCTTTTTCTTAACATATTCTTAGGTTTATGAAGTAAAAAACACATCGCCACCAAATAAATCATGAAAAACACAAATATTCATGCATACACACATAGATCTACACAACACAGCTTGTATTCTCCCCCCAAAACAAAGTAAAAATCAAAAATAGGGGGTAAGAACTCACTTGGGGTGATGGATCGGTTTTGGTGAAGAAGTGGAATAAGATTTTTGATCCTAGCAAGTTTTCTTGAGTAGATCTTGAACTTAGGTGGTTCTAGGAACATGATCCATAAAAATATGGGTGTAAGAGGAGATTTTTGAAGTGATCAGGAAGTTAAATCATAGATCTAAGTAAGAACTTACCAAAGTTGATGATCTTGAAGAAGAATCTCTTGAAGCTACACCCAAAATCTCGAAAATTTTGGAGGAAAAAGAAAGGTGTTTTAGAGAGTGTTTTGAAGATGTTTGAAAAGAAAATGAGAGAGGTGAGGGGAAGGGTTTTGGCTGATAATAGGAGAAGAGAGAGAGATATATGGTGAGGTGATGTTTGCATGGAAGACCACCATGCAAACATGAGGCGTCTAATGAACAAAATTCCTCTTTTTTCCCGTATTTTTCTAATAAGTATGATGGGCCAAATATTTGGGCTTAAGAGAGATAGGGATGAAATGAGTTGGCCCATTATTGGTCTTGTTTGATTTTTTATGAAGCTCCAAATATTTTTCGGCCCATTGGGCCCTTAAGAAGGTTTACAGCCCAAAATGGTAAAATTGAATGGGTT
Source organism: Lactuca saligna (assembly GCF_052625555.1). NCBI lineage: Eukaryota > Viridiplantae > Streptophyta > Magnoliopsida > Asterales > Asteraceae > Lactuca > Lactuca saligna. Next base: position 210,797,705 of record NC_136419.1, read on the forward strand.
TATGGCCCATTTAGGTTAATTAAATCATTTATGACCCATCATGGTCCATTGGAGGTAGAATTAATCATTCTAGGCCCAAATGGCCCAAAATTTTATAGATTGATGAATTCATGATTTGTTGGTCCCTTAGGCCCAATAAGAGAATCCTAGTCTATAATGAACTTGAGTCGGGATTTCTAGGGTTTCCAACCCTTATTTGATCATATGAGATGTATTTGAACGAGCATAGAGTATAGTATTCACTTAGGGTACAAGCTTTTACAATGGATGATGTTTACATGAGAATAGAATTTCTTAGCAAATTACTAGTTGTGACAGTTGCGACTGAATAGAGTATAGTATTCACTTATAGTTATTTTAGTTTCTTAAAAGGACATTTTCAATAATTAAAAAGATTTTAGTGTTGGAAAAAGTGTAATTTATTAAACCAAAAACAAAAAGTAAATCTACACCAGATGACAAATGTTAACAACAAAATAGTAAAGGTTCTTCGAATACATGTGTAGCTTCGAAATGCTAGGGTGGTGTTGGGATATTTATTGTGTTGTGTCAATTTTGTTATGCATGTATTTAGTCTTTTTTATTAACGGACTGGGTCTGTCCATTTGTCATGGTGCTAGGGTTAGACTATAAATATATCATGCATGTATCATTTTAGGGTTAATATTTTAGTTTCCCTAGGTATCTTTACATAGAAGTTCTATTCAAACCCTTCAAAGATATCGATAATAAAGCATTCAACACCCTCTCAATCATATTCAATCTTTGTTGTTATAGTTTGATTCCTTTAAAATGTTTGGAATCTATCGATCATTATTTCATAATTCCTACAATTTGTATCAGAGCAGGAAATTATGTAATACATACACATATCTTCTGTTGAGCTTACTAGCATTTCGAGTATTTGTCAGATCTGCTCTAGCTATCTCTATCATTTTCATCGATTGTAGATGTTAGATGTGGGTCTTTGTTTTACCCTAATATATATTAGTATTTTGCACATCTGATTCACTACAGTTTCGATAATCTTGTCAAAGATAAATCTAGAAGATCTACATATTCTATCTTTCAATCTTTCTAATAGCATTGGTTCGACAACTAGGATCCCAATCCTATTCCCACAAGACTATGAAGTTTGGGCTCTACACTTTGAAGACTGCATCCTTGGTCTTGAGGATAATGGAACCCGAATATGGGAGGCAATAACGGTGTAGACTTTTTTGCATTCTGGTACAAGGAAAACTATTAAGACATAAGTTGAATACAATGAACTTCTTGTTACTGTAAAGGACGTTGCACAAGACAAAAAGGAAAAGCTGCTAAGTAACATAAAGGCTATGAGATAATCAGGTTTGCCTTGCCTCCAGACACATTTCGTTTGGTAAGTTCATGTGAAATTGCAAAGGAAATATAGGACAGGTTGAAAGAAGTCTATTCAAGTGATGCAGATCTTGAACATTATGTTCAAACATTACTTCTATCAGAGTTTGGTGCTTTCGTTCAAAAGCTAGAAGAGAAAAAGGGATCAAACCTTCAATCTCTTTAATCATCTACCGAGTAGATGCTTAAGAACAATCTTAATCATGAATGGATTGAGCCGAAAGTTAATTTCATGAACGGTTTGAGGCCCAAATGGAAAGATATGGTATCAACTGTGAAAGCTCCAGAACAATTTAAGAGCTATTTCTTAGCAAAGTTGGTAGGGATTCTGAGATCCCACGTAGATGAAGTGATGAAAGATGTGAAATTTGTGTCTAGTATGGGTTCGTTGTCCTTCGTTGCGAAGGGCGAAAGGTTTCTGAAGAAGTTTCATAATCAAACCTCTCAGATTATGAACCCACCAAGGAAGAATATGCAATGATGGCTTCTAATCCCAGAAAGTTCATTAAAAATAAATTCATTCGATTCCAGGGCAGAAGCAGGTTAGAAAAGTTTAATTCTGAAAAAATCAAGGAATGAGAGCTACAAAGGCTAACAAAGGATGAGGTGTAACTACTGGCATGGAAATAAACATTTTTCCAAGAAAGATGAGTGAGAAGAAGGAAAAAGAAAAGAATGAAGCTTACTATCTTCAAAAGATAGAAGATATAAGGAAGAGAAAGAATGCAAAGAACATGAAACCTGCTTTAATTGTGTAGGAGGGTGGGGATGAGTTTGGACGAGTTGAGGTATGGTCAACCGATTTGGAAGTTGAAGAATTCTGAAAGTCACCGCATGGTGAATGCGTTGTTTTGAAGGTCGATGTGTAGGAGTATGCTTGGAAATGTCTGATGATGCCAAGCGAAGTCTTGGAGCAGAAGGAATGTGCAACTGACGTAGCTCGTCCTACTGAAAGTTATTTTGCAGCGAGGCATGTTTCAGAACAGCTAAAGGAATGTAAAAATGTCATCAACAAGGTACACTCTATTCTTCAATCTCTTAATATTCCTGCTACACGTTATGAATCAGAACTATATGACTTGAATTATAGTTTCTCTACTATTAGTGATAGTTTAAAGAGAACTCATCTAAACAATTCTAAACTAACTGATCATATCAGGTAGATAACAAGTAAAAGTGAAGAGAGAAGAATGTGGATAGAGAAGTTGGAGTTAGAGTTGACTAGGACTAGGGATGATGTCATTTATTTAAAACAAGACAATTTAGCACTTTTAAAACAACGAAATATTTTTTGTTTGATTGTGAAACGATTATGTTTTAACATTAAACAATTGCGTCTTGATTGTGAAATAGGCAAAAAGATACACAAAATTATTTTATCCTTTCTCGAATTGAAAGAGGATGAAATCGATGCAAATTGCTACGAGTGCGAGCCCATAGTGTATTTCGAGGAGGTTTCTGACGCATACCGAGTTGGACTTGAAAAAAATTGAAGACTACATACAATCCAAGGACGATAAGAACATGTTAAAACAAGTTTTGGATGAAAAAGATAAAGAGTAAATAAAATCTAATATTGTTCAAAAATTTGACTCGTTGTGCACGAAATTGAAGTCAGTAACCACTTCTGATGTTAACAATGTTTTTGAATTTGATGAGAGTGATATGAGTGAAATTTTTCTACAGGATGAGATTTATTGTTTGGATTTTGTTTAAAAAGAATCTGAACCTAAGAATATGTTGGATATAGTGTCTAAGTCCGTAACTTTATTTGGTATGTACTTGACCCGACCCGGCATGGTCCATTTGGGTTGTATGGCATTGCAATACTTGGATAGACAAAATGAGAGAAAGTACACTTGTGATTATTAATATATTATAAGTTCTAATATATTAATAATAGTATTATTTAATTAGTATTGATCAAGTATAAATTTGGTGATCAAAGTGAGACTAATTAAATATATAGGGTTGATTATGACAATCATCAATTATTTTATGGTGGATTAATGATCCATGGTTTATGGGTTTGGTTATAACCATATGGAGCTCCATGGATAGTCCATGGGAGTTACAAACCCATGGGTCATGAGAAATGAAGAGTCATGACAATTAAGGTTTACACTTGTAACTCCTAATTACGACACACTATAAAAGAAACCCTATAGCATGAAAAATCGGCACTAGAGTATTTCTAGAGAGGGCATAACCGATTTTCAAGTGTAAGAAGTATTCTCTCTAGTTATTCCAAGTTTTGTGGTGTCGTGTGAAGCATTTGAGGCACAACATTTGGGGTGCTAGGCTCACAAAGTCTTGAAGGAATCCAAGCAACAACAAAGTATGTATTTCTACTAGTTTTATGTTTTATATATTCCCCATGCCATGCTAGTTAGGAAATAACCTTGAAAAGGAATTTGCATTTATATAGTGAAAAAATAGATTCAAGGTTATTAGGGTTGCATGTACACTTAGGAGGTGTTAGAATGCTCAAAACCCATCAGTGGTATAAGAGTCTAGTATTGTTTTCTGTATACTTGATGCAAACTGCTTGAAAAAGTCGAAAATCTGCTCTCTGACGACTGGATTCGCCAAGTTCACGGGGAGGACTCACCGAGTTCATGGGGAGGACTCGCCGAGTCCATGAACAAATTCATCCTACTCGACAAGTAGAATCATGAACTCGACGAGTAGGAGCATGCTGGGTAGTTTTTTCATGTTTTGTTGCTGGAAATGGATTAAAATCATTATCCCAATCTGTTTTGGACTTGTAAGATCTGTTTTTCAAAATGATAATGATTATGTTAACCAATTTTACATGACTTTTTATCAATTTTCAAGTATTGTATATGTTTATATGATTTCTTCAAATTGCTTGACATGAATTTGTGTTCTTATGAGTTTTTAGAAAATCATAGGAATTATGTGTAACCTCCATGTGTGTTTAATTCATGATCTTAATGGCAAATGATGGTGTCCATAACTTGTACTCAAGTCATAGATAACCAAAAGTCACTTCTTTAAAAGTTGTCATTAAAGAATATTAGGTTTCATAAAATGAAGAGTCTTCATCTTTATGGACCATTAAAACTCATAAGTTACAAATTTGAAGAGTCTTGAAATAGTTTCAATACTTGCCCTCAAGTTTTGGAATTTGTAAAGTCTTACACTTTAATTCCAATTTTTTTTTAAAAGTTAAAAAAAAAATTCAAACTTTATGGATTTCATTAAATTAATTAAAGTGTTTAATTAAAAGAGTTAATAATTCCATAAAGACATGGTTTTAGTTTAATTAAATTAAGAGTATAGTTTAATTAACAGATTAAACCACAAAGTATTTTAAAATTTTAAAATACACCCTTATACTATTATTATAATTTTAATTATATAGATATGTATAAGAATATGTTATTCTTACCGTTAGTAGGTCTCATTCACGAAGCCGGTCTATAAGGGGGGTATAAGGTTGTTGCCTATAAAATGGTAACTTAATGGGTGTCCACTCTCACCCACCGCTTCCTTGATCGGTGGAGGGTCGTTAGCCGAATGGGTAGGATACTACTTTAAATACTCATTAAAAGTATAATGAATTATGAAGTAACTATACATTATAAATTCCCAATTTTAGTTACTTGAGGAAAATGTGAAATTGGTGCTAGCCCATAAAAGTACACTTTGTACCTTACCAAGTAATTAGTGGAGCATGTGTGGTTAACCAGCACACTAACATGGACTAGTAAGAGTGGCAAAGGGTAACTTGAATTTATTATAGATCGGTGGAGCGTGTGTCATTAACCGGCACATCGATTAGGTAATATTGTTGAGGGTACCAAGTCAATTTGTATGGTTATTCACACCTTGTTTGTGATCCTCGGCATCCCAGTCACAAACTTGAGAGGGCACAATCGAGATTCAAACATGCCATTGAAAGTTCAATGTATCTCAAAAGATCTAGGAGTTTCAAATCCAATTAAAACTTAATTAAATTTCGTTTTTCATGGTGGAAATTGGTAAATTGTCATTTACCTACCTTTAACTATTTTATAATTTGTAAAGTGCATACCAGTTATATGTAATCAAAACAGGATAGGCCTTCGAATAAGTAACCTTAACTCCAAATTCACAAGGAATAGCGGTAAAACAAAAATTTCACCGATTCTAAGTCTATGGCATCCTAGTTACATATAACCTTAGTGTATCCACTTAGCAACCATCAAATTAGTAATGAAGATCCTTTTTATTTCTCAAGTAATTAATTATAGTAACACAAAATACTCTTATAGTATTTTAGACTTAGGTTCTGTTATAATTTTCTCATTGTGGTAGTGTTGGTAAGTTTTTAGACTTGTTGACACATCACAACTATTCTTGGGCATGTGCTAATCACTCCTCGAACCAACATAGTTGATCAGGCTATGCCATTCCCAGGACCGACCATACATCCCCGAGCTTACCTGTGATATTCAACAATAATAATACCTTTGTTCTTGTCATTGTGACACGGATTTTAGTATGAATGCAGACACGTATACTCAATCAAGTATTTTATTATTTAAAGAATAAAATCTTGGTCAGAGTATTTTTAATCCCATTGTATTTATAGTTAGTATATCTTTTATGGGTTGATATACTTAATTCGCTATAAACAATGCTCTGATACCAATCTGTCACACCCCAAAACCGAGAACGGCGGAAACGTTCTGGGGCGGAGGACGTCATGTAATGTATCACAACAATGCAAACTAGTAAACAAGCAACAACAACATCCATTGCATTAATAGTATAATTTTAATTACAAGTGTGTTCTTTCATAGTATAAGACAACATAATGAACAATCAAAATAAAAGAGGAGTCTTGATTTCTCCGTCTTCACAGAACCTGGTCGTCGTACCTATCTATTTGTGACCTGAGAATACAAGTATTTTGAAAGCGAGTATCGGTAATAAAGCTGGTGAGTTCATAAGTATGAATGTGTCTTTGATTTGTAAATCTGGAAAGTAAAGACTTGTGAACATTTGGGAAAAAGTATGTATAAGTATGAACTGTTTAAAAGTAGTTGAAAACGTTTGAACACCCTAGCAAGTCCCTACGATTTCTATTAGTATAAAGACTAGTCTTCTACCAAGACTTAACTGTTTTGAAAGTACGCATCACTGTAAATTTGACGGTTTTTCCCTGTTTAACTATTGTTATAAAACTATAGTCTACCTCATCGATTATGTAAATGTGACACAAAATAAAGGTAGTAATATAATTATATAAGTATTAATCTGCCTCGTCGTTTATGCGAATGTATCACAACGTAAAGGAAATGAACTAATAACTTAAATATTATCCTTTGGTACTAGGATAAACACGACATATGAATTTCCGAATGGTATTAACCGTAGTCATCCGAAGATGTACATTTACCTCTGTTGCTAATAGCTGGGTGTAGGAATAGTTAGTCCCTTAAAGTCTACCTATAATGGTATCAACCGTAGACATCTATAGATGTGCATTTACCTCTATAGCTAACTGAGGGATTAGGAGTGGTTAACCCCTTATAGTATCTAGGTAAAGGTATTTATGTAAAGGTATTCATGTAAACTTACTCATGTAAGCGTATCTATGTAAACGTACTCATGTATCATGTAATGTACTCATGTATCATATAATGTACTCATGTATCATGTAATGTATTAGTATAGACTCATGAACAAACTGACTCTTGTGTGATTTCTTGTACTTGGAATGGTAAATAGTATCTCCTAACTATACCTATTATAGTTACTAGTAATGTACATGTATAACCTAAAGTATGCCTTTGCTACCCAAAGGTACCGAACTGAATGAGGAAAAACTTTTATGTCTACATATGTACACATGATATATATAACTAATATTTAAATGACATTCGGATGGATAACCAGTATCCCATAGCCACATCCCAACGAGGAAAAGGAAATACAATGAGTTAGCCTCCCTAATTCCTTTAAACATTCCTTATATAACTATACATATATGGGCATGCATTTGATAATATAAAAGCATAAATGAAGTTTTGTAAAACCATTGAAAAAGATTAATATCTAAGAAAAGATCGACTTGATGTCAGTTTATAAAATGATTGCAAGTATTTTGTTTGATAAGACAGTTTAAATATAAGGAAAATCTTTGTTTGAAAACACCCATGTAACAGAGTTTGAAAGGAACTTACAGTGTGTAAGACAGTGTGATAAAGAGTTTTAAACATGTAAAAATGTATAAGAAGTCATTTGAAGTATTATGTTTGGTGAAACTGCTAAACGTGTAGTAAATCCATTTGTATACTAGTTATAAATCCCATAAGGTTGGTTAATTAAAAACAAGTATAGCAAAAGATTGATGTTTTTTGTGCCAAAGATGGACACATATACATACAACATAAGCAGAGTGTTTGATTTACATATATACATAAATCATTTCTTATTTCAAAAGATAAGATGTTATCGTGGTATATTCTTGCATTTACAACAAGGATTGTAATTGTGAAATGAGCATTATTGGAATATTTCCAATTGATCTATTTCACAAAGAGAGGACCATATGTAAACATAGTATGCATACTTGGAGTATGGTATAATTTTTGTTTGGAAAAACATAGTGTGCATGCTTGGAGCATGGTATAACTAATGTTTTAATTCAAGCATAAAGTTGATTAATCGAAACATAAATAATGAGTAATCAATATGGTGCTTAAATAAAAGTTGTTTTTATTTATACTCAAAGTGTTGGGGCCATATAAGATTAGTATTATTCTTGTGTTTCACTTTGCATGTTTTGACTTCCAGAATAATTATGTTATGGTATATATCATATTATTCAAACCATCCACAGTCAGTCATATGTTGGAAGTAGATATGAATCAAGACTATCATGAATTTGGATTATATGATTTGTCTAAAGTGCTTTAGACATTGCAATGGTTGCTACAACATTCATGAGTACTCATAAGGGTTGAGTACTAGATTTAACCCACGCTCACTTGCATCACTTCATGGAATTTATCTCGAGTGATCGTGAGACGCTAATATCATATAAATCTTCAAACCTAGAGATATGAGTTGTTGATTATGAGTTGGTTATTCATTGATTGTACGCAAACGCATTGGTAACTCGATGTTATAAAACGTGCCTTTGTGAATAATTCAACAAGTAGTTAGTATAAGCATATCAGTCGAAGTTTATCTATTCCTTCTAGAAATAGAAGCGATATCTGGGGCCCTCGATGATTTGGTTTTGACCTATGTACTGGGCCCGGTCATAACCTAATTGATGTGTTCAATTTAGTTCTATGTCGAAACAAATTAGAGATTGAGAAACAAATGCTGGACAATAAGTAAGACCATGTTCCATGTGTTTGTCCGGCTGATATCATGAGAACAGAGGATTATATGATCACTTATCTTAAATGGCATATCATCATCATCTCAGTTCCGAGAGACTTTGAAAGAGCTATGATTGCTAGTCAGATTTTGAAATCATATTTGCAAATATAGTTATTAGACTTATCCAAGTGGGAGATTGTTGGATATACTGTCTAAGTCCATAACTTTATTTGGTATGTACATGACCCGACCCAGCATGGTCCATTTTGGTTGCATGGCATTGCAATACTTGGATAGACAAAAGGAGAGAAAGTACACTTGTGATTATTAATATATTATAAGTTCTAATATATTAATAATAGTATTCTTTAATTAGTATTGATCAAGTATTAATTTGGTGATCGAAGTGAGACTAATTAAATATATAGGGTTGATTATGACAATCATCAATTCTTTTATGGTGGATTAATGATCCATGGTTTATGGGTTTGGTTATAACCATATGGAGCTCCATGGATTGTCCATGGGAGTTACAAACCCATGGGTCATGAGAAATGAAGAGTCATGACAATTAGGGTTTACACTTGTAACTCCTAATTATGACACACTATAAAAGAAACCCTATAGCATGAAAAATCAGCACTAGAGTATTTCTAGAGAGGGCATAACCAATTTTCAAGTGTAAGAAGTACTCTCTCAAGTTATTCCAAGTTTTGTGGTGTTGTGTGAAGCATTTGAGGCACAACATTTGGGGTGCTAGACTCACAAAGTCTTAAAGGAATCCAAGCAACAACAAGGTATGTATTTCTACTAGTTTTATGTTTTATATATTCCCCATGCCATGCTAGTTAGGAAATAATCTTGAAAAGGAATTTGCATGTATATAGTGAAAACATAGATTCAAGGTTATTAGGGTTTCCTGTACACTTAGGAAGTGTTAGAATGCTAAAAACCCATCAGAATAAGTAAATTTCTGAAAGCTCTATTGAATATGTTTGGACTGTTGAAAACAAAGGTTCAAGTGTTTTAAAAGAAAAGGTTGCCATTTTTCGAAAATTCAAAATAGTTTTAAACCAAGTGTTCGTAACAATTGATCTGGACACAAAAGATACTCCAGAACTAACAACCATCGCTAATGAAAATAATGTTGATGGTTGACCCTAATTTTTCTGGGATGGTCCTATAAACAATGCAGATGAGACAAGAGGTCTGTACGAACTGACCTCTTTGAAGATGAAAGTCAAATATGTCTCAAATCGTATTAATTCACTCAATCGTTGTAGAAATCAGGCTAGTCCCAGTGGCACCAAAGATGTCCCATGCGAAACCTCTTCCAAACTATCCTGTCCTAAGATCCGAATGGAAGATCCTAGATTTAAGGTTCATTTGTTTGTGGAAGAAAGGATAGCTAAGAAAAAGAAAATGAACAATAGATACAAAAATCAACAAGATAGGAAAAAATTCTCGAAAAGTCTTAATTCTAATTATAATTTTGTTCATTCCGTAAGATCTCCGGTTCGGAATGTAAAATCTACACCTGTTCATAGTTCAGAACAAAATTATGTTCCGAAATAGGTTGTGAAACCTCAGTTTACAAAAGTTGTTGCGAAACCAGAAAATTACGCAAGACCTCAAGTTTCGAAACGATTTGAAAAGGCCAAACCAAAATTTTCTCCTAAATCCAAATTTTCAAAAACTACCAATGCACCAAAAGATGTTAATGGTGAAGGAAAACTAGTTTCTGAACCCCAAATTTCATTCAAGGATTCCAAAACTCAGTTGAAAAAGGAGGAAAATAAAATTACTAAAAAGTTTGTCAACCAACAACTCGCTTCAAAACAAACAAAAAATTCCTTTTAAAAGAAATCCCAATGATGAAAGGATTATTGTTTTCAAAATAATGAAAGGAGAGAACTTTATGTTAATAAAGATACCTTATTTAGTAGATGAATCAATAACATTTCATGTTCTTAAGAAAACCTCATAACTGATGGGTTTTGGTCATAAGACATCCTATGTGCTCATACAAACCCTAATGCTTGGAACTAGGTTTCTCTATTGTACATGCTTTGAATCCAAGACTATAAACCCTAATTCTAGCATTCAAGTAATCATATTAATATGTAATTAGGTTTAAGATCATACCTTTATTGTTATGTAGCAATAACAATCCCAGTTCCACCTTGAATTGACTTTGGAATGCTTAGAGTCACAAGTGTCACTCCTCTAATGGCTTACAAACACCAAGAGCAAATGGAGAATGTATAAAGAGAGAGGAGAGACGTTAGAATTCGTCCTTAGGACTCCTTGGGAACAAGTACATGAATTCTAAGGCCTTAGGGTCTTTATATAGGTGTAGAGATAGGGTTTCAGTCATTATCCTTATCTAGTTGTTTATCCACAAAGCAACCCATAAGATAAGCCTTGAAAACCCTTATCCTTTATCCTTTGGACGATTTCAAGGATCCTTATCTCCTTGAATTCATTCAACCCATATTTAGGATAACCATTACCATATTTTGTAACTATCACATAATTACAATTCAGCCCCTCTAGTTTAATTAATTACACTTGATCACAAAATTAATTCCTAATTAATTATTGACCAATATTAATTAAACAAATATGATTTCTCCTTTAATATATTATTCTTATAACATATTAATAAATCATAATAACCTTTCTCTCTTTATTTATTTCTCCAATCAAGTTGCTTTGGTGAAGGCAACCCAAAAAGACCATGCACCATCGGGTCAAGTACATACCAAAATAGTTATGGACTTAGACACTAATCCAACAATAACGACCCAAGCAACTTTGGATTCCTAAATCTCTCTGAATTTTATAGGTGATTCCAAATTTCAGTCCAATTGAAACTTTGGGCGATGAGAAACTCTCCCTATTTGGTAAATTCTCGACATTTCCATAAATAACATAACTAAGAATCATATCCATTCATTGTAGAAATATGCAAACATCAATTTTGATAACAATTTTATTGCATGGAAGTAAACAAATAAATAAATAAGTCAAAATTTATTTTATTTATAAAAGCAGCGGAAAAACATTTGTCCTTATAATGCAAAATCTATTGAAAACTATGTAAAAGGAAAATTTCTAACAACTCTATCATAACTATCTAAGCTCAAAATCCAATCTTCAAGTCCATGCGATCAAGATCCATCTCTTGTGATTAGATTCATCTTGCTCTCTTATCAAGCTTCCTTTCTTTTCACCGATCCTTCAAAACATTCAAATGCAATCTTATCACATCTTGTATTAAGAATCAATGAATAGGAACTTAACGGAGTTAGATAGTGGATATTTACCTGAAGCGAAGTCATACTTTTGACTCTCCCATCTCTTAGATCTCTTAGGTAAATAGGGCAACTTTGTCTACAATGCCCCTTCTCTTGGCAATAAAAGTAAATTGACTCTTTAGTAACAACACATGGAACTACTTCAAACATCGCCTTTCTCTTATGATCAAACTTTTCGATCATTGCATGTCTTTCATTGCCATTGTCTATATCCATAGAGGTCTTGAAGGCAAGTTCACCAATCAACTTTGCTTTTCTATTGCGCCAAACCATTGCTGATTCAGCAGCAATAAGCATATAGGTGAGATCAATAAGGGTCACATCGTGGTTCATCATATAGTACTCTCTTACGAACTCACTATACGAGTTAGGAAGTAACTGAAGAACCCAATCAACAACCATATCTTCACCGACAACGGATCCCATCATTCTTAACCTATCAATGTGTGAGTTCATCCCTAAGACGTGTGCACACACCGACTTTCCTTCTTTATGTTTACTTGCCAAAAGGGCTTGAGTGATATTGAACCTTTCAATTTTACAATCTTGTGGGTTATGGAGAATAATTGGAGGAGGAGGAAGAGGAAGTGAAGCATGATTTCTTGTTCCTCGATCAAATCGTGGAATATCATCTTCATGTGGAATGCTTGTTCCACGGGATTTGGGAAGACCATAGTTGTCGAACTTTGACATCTACAAAACGGGAGAAAAACGAATTCAAGTTAGTTGATAGATTGAGTCCTTAGTAAATCACCCAAATGAAATACTAAGGCTAGGACCCAACACAATATTCTACAACTCGGGAGAGGGATGCCGTAACCCTAATTGTAGAATATTTGAAGGTAAGTGAATGATGATTCACTAATTTCCACCACAAAAAACGAAAAAGAAATTTAAGTTTTAAATCTATGAAAACTCCTAGATCCTTAGAGATTCATTGAACTTTCAATGGCATGTTTAAATCTCGATATGCCCCTCTTGTTTGTGACTGGGATGCCGAGGATCACAAAGCGGGTGTGAATAACCATGCAAAATTACATGGTGCCCTCACATGTTACAGTCACCCATTCGATGTGCCGGTAAACCGCACACGCTCCACCGAACTATGACAAATATTGAGTCACCCTTTGCTACCTTTTCTTAGAACCATTCAGTGTGCCGGTAAACCACACACGCTCCACTAACGTCTTCGCAAGGGCACAAAGTGTAATTTCATGGAATTGCATCAATTCACTTTTTCCTAAGTAACTAAGATTGGGAATTTGAAAAACATTTAGTTACTTTGTATTTCATTATACTTATAATGGAAGGTTTCGTCCTATCCTACCCGTTCGGCTAACGACCCTCCACTAGTCAAGAGTGCGGTGGGTAAGAGTGGATACCCATTCAATCGCCATTTTATAGGCAATTTCCTTAAACACCCCTTATAGACTAGCTTCGCGAATGAGGCCTACTAACGGTAAGACCGACTTTTACTCATACATATATATAATGTTAAACTTTTAATGTTATATATATATATATATATATATATATATATATATATATATATATATATAATATAGGGTGCATTTCATACTTTTAAAATACTATGTGGTCAAATTTAATAATTATACCTTTAATTCAATTAAATTGCAAACCAAAACTTTTATGGATTTATTAAATCTCTTTTAATTATACACCTTAATTAATTAATAAAACCATAAGGGTGTGATTTGAACTTTTCAAAACAATACTAGGGTTTTAGAATTTAACACTCCTAATTAAACCTTTTTAATCAACTTTTAAATTCCAAAACTTGAGGGCAAGTTTTGAAACATTTCAAAACAATTTAGTTTTAATCTATCTTAAAATTTCGAATTTATGACATTTAAATTAAAATTTTAAATATTAAAACTCTTGATTTAATAATTATCTTGAATTAGAATATTAATTTAATTATTAAATCATAAGGGATTATCTAAATAATGAGGATAATTACCATTTAGACATTTAAGTTATCCCAATCCCTTAAATATCTATATAGATTTCGAAAATATGGATGGATAATGCAAGATCTTGAATTACCATATATAACAATTAGAGGATAATTACAAGATATGGGATAATCCAAATCCCTAAAAATTAGGACCTTATCTTGGGGAGGAGGCAAATTTCGAAAATCAAGGGATTATAACAAACCCTAGATTTCGAAATTCAAGGGTTTAAGGAAAGGATTTGAAGATCTTATTCAAACTCTTGCAAATTAGGGTTTGCAAACCCGAATCTCGAAAAACCGTAGCCTCTTAGGGTTTACTGGCAATAAACCCTAATATATCAAGTTCATACAATTGAAACCAAACCAATGGCTCTGATACCACTGATGGGTTTTGGTCATAAGACATCCTATGTGCTCATACAAACCCTAATGCTTGGATCTAGGTTTCTCTATTGTACATGCTTTGAATCGAAGACTATAAACCCTAATTCTAGCATTCAAGTAATCATATTAATATGTAATTAGGTTTAAGATCATACCTTGATTGTTATGTAGCAATAACAATCCCAATTCCACCTTGAATTGACTTTGGAATGCTTAGAGTCACAAGTGTCACTCCTCTAATGGCTTACAAACACCAAGAGCAAATGGAGAAGGTATAAAGAGAGAGGAGAGAGGTTAGAACTCGTCCTTAGGACTCCTTGGGAACAAGTACACGAATTCTAAGGCCTTAGGGTCTTTATATAGGTGTAGAGATAGGGTTTCAGTCATTATCCTTATCTAGTTGCTTATCCACAAAGCAACCCATAAGATAAGCCTTGAAAACCCTTATCCTTTATCCTTTGGACGATTTCAAGGATCCTTATCTCCTTGAATTCGTTCAACCCATATTTAGGATAACCATTACCATATTTTGTAACTATCACATAATTACAATTCAGCCCCTCTAGTTTAATTAATTACACTTGATCACAAAATTAATTCCTAATTAATTATTGACCAATATTAATTAAACAAATATGATTTCTCCTATAATATATTATTCTTATAACATATTAATAAGTCATAATAACCTTTCTCTCTTTATTTATTTCTCCAATCAAGTTGCTTTGGTGAAGGCAACCCAAAATGACCATGCACCATCGGGTCAAGTACATACCAAAATAGTTATGGACTTAGACACTAATCCAACAATAACGACCCAAGCAACTTTGGGTTCCTAAATCTCTCTGAATTTTATAAGTGATTCGTGACGAACAATACGACTCCAAATGGTACATCGAGAGTGATTGTTCTCGTCTCATGACAGGGAAGAAGGAAGAGCTCAGGGAATTCCGAACATTAAAGGATGGTGGGAAAGTCAAGTTTGGAAATAATGAAATAGGAGAGATCAAAAGATATGGGATGATCATGAATGGAGATTTTCTATATGAAAGGTAGATTATGTAGAAGGCCTGCAACATAGCCTAATGAGAGTTTCTCAAGTGGTTTTAGGTACACAATTGGAGGTTTCTTTTGACTATGAAGGATCTGATATAATTGAGAAGAAAACAAAGGCGATGCTATTAAAATCCAAAAAGAAATGGAGAGATGTTCCCTTTGAACATTAAACCAGTAGACGGGAATCCATCCATTTGCCTTCTTTCGAAATCATCTTTGGATGATAGTTGGCTTTACCGAAGGCTCTCGAATTTAAATTTCAAGGAGATCAACAAACTCCTACTTGGAGACCTTGTGCGATGACTCACTTTTCTGAAATATGACAAAGAAAATCTGTGTGCAACTTGTGAACTTGGGAAGCAAAGTCGGAAGAGTCACTCCACAATGATCAATACGAAAATTATTGAGCCACTTGAACTCTTGCACATTGATCTTTGTGGCCCATCTGCCATTGAGAGTGTTGGTGTTAACAAGTATATTTTGGTTATTGTAGATGATTTTTCTCGATTTTACATGGGTTTACTTTCGTAAAAAGAAATCAGATGCAAACTTGAGGCTATAGGATTTGATCAAGCTAATCGAACTTCAGTTGAGAAAGCCAGTTTGGAATTTTCACAGTGATAATGGTTCTTAATTCAAAAACGAAGTGTTTGAAGAATTCTAAACTGAAATGAGAGTTTCTCACAACTTCTCTACTCCTTACACTCCTCAACATAATGGAGTCATTGAAAGACGAAATTGATATCTTTGCAAAGCTGCGAGGACCATGCTTTCATTTGCGAACTTACCACTCTATCTCTGGGCTGATGCGATCAGAACTGCCTGCTTTACTCATAATCACTCCTTGATTAATAAAGGATTCTTACTCACTCCTTACTAGATTCTTAATAAACGAAAACCTAAGGTTATGTTCTTTCATGTTTTTGCTTCCATGTGTTTCATTTTCAAATCCAAAGAGCAAAGGAATAAATTTGATGTGAATGTAGATGAAGGAATTTTCTTAGGATATTCTCTTACTTTGAAGGCATATAGAGTTCTAAATAAGAAGTCCAAAAGAATTGAAGAAACCTACTATGTTACTTTTGACGACAACTATCTCAAGATGTATCAGAAGTCTAACAGTCCATCTGAAGAGATTTTTCCAAGAGGATGATAAACTTGTATGAGGAATTCATGAATTTGTTTGATGAGCCTGAGAAAGGCATTTCCTCTAAATCGAATGTTAAAGATAATCAAGAGGATGAGTTATAGAAGATAATCGATGATGTTGAAAAAGTTCTTGAATCTGAACCACAAAATCCGTAGAATCCAGAAGTTCACCCTGATATTCCGATGACTTCTAAAGTTCCACCCCAAACACAACCTTCTTTTACTTTACAGGGGAAGGGTTCCACTTGAACCTCCACATTCGATGCATCTATTGAGGGGGAGCATTCATACCCCAAATTCAATATTGATATTCTAAAGCACGTGGGTAATCCAATTACGAACATTGAGTGACATGCATAATCTCAAGGGAAGAACGAAAATGAAAATAATGACTCCGACAATGTTCAATCAGAATTCAAAGATGTCAATGCCGAATTGGACCCAACTGATGATCTAAACTACCCACCATTGACTAAATGGAAAAAAGATCAACCCAAAACTCAAATCATCAGGGCACCATATTCAGGAGTTCTCACGAGAGCTCAACAAAAATCGAATCAAAACTGCATTATTTTTAATGATGGGATTTTTCATGTTTAATTCGTTTACCTCCAAAATTCAGCCCAAGACTGTAAAGGTTGCTCTTGGTCACTCTGATTGGGTGAAAGCTATGCAGAAAGAGCTTAATGATTTCGAACACAACAAAGTTTTGAGACTAATTCCATCTCTGAAGGATGATTCTGTAGTCGGTTTAAAATGGGTGTTTCGGAACAAGCTTGAAAAGGAAGGGAATGTTATCCGGAACAAAGCTTGGTTGGTTGTGAAAGGATACTGCTATACAGAAGGCATAGACTACAAAGATACATTCGCACTAGTTGAAAGGCTTGAATCTTTTCGTATTTTCCTTGACTACATAGCTCACAAAGAATATCCAAACCATTGCTACATCTTCGATAAGGCTGTGTACGGTTTAAATCAAGCTCCTCGAGGATGGTATGAAACCCTTACCCAATTCCTAAAATAATCAATGTTTAAACAAGGCTTGTTCAACCCAACCTTCTTTCGCAAGAAAGATGGTGACCATTTGATGATCGTCCAAATATATGTTGATGATATCATTTTTGGGTCAACCAATCCTAGATTGACTGCTTAGTTACGAAAGTTGATGGAGACTAAATTTGAGATGAGCTCAATGGGTCCTATTATTTTTTTTCCTTGTTTTATATGTTAGATAGATTTCAGAGGGAATTTTCATCAACCAGGAAGCCTACACCAAGTAATTACTTGCGAAATTCGAAATGGTAGGAGATTCATGAGTCAAGGTACCGATGGCATCCGAAACGAGGAGAACACCATCCTTAGAAAAACCTGCAGTGGATATTACTCTTTATTGACAAATGATTGGATCCTTAATGTATCTAACATCCAGTCGACTAAATATAATGTTTATTTTTTGTTATTGGGCTAGGTTTCAAACTAATCCCTATGAATCACACATGATTGCTATGAGGAATATTCTAAGATATCTCAAATTATCATCTTCTCTCTAAATATGGTATCTTTCAAACTCCTATTTCTTTGTGAAAGCATTTTTGGATGCTGTTCTTGGAGGATGCGGCCTTGATCGTAAAAGAACTTATAGGGGATGTTAGTTTCTTGATGGTAAACTTGTTAGTTGGCAATTAAAGAAACAAACTTATGTATCCTTATCTACTACAGAAGCTTAATACATCGCAGCTGCATCATGCACTTCGCAAGTCGTCTGGATCCTAAGCCAACCTCAAGACTATGGCATAAACGTGAAGAGGATTACACTCTATTTTGACTCAAAAAGTGTTATTCGGATTTGTCACAACCCAGTGCAACACTCCAAGATGAAACATATCCCAATGAGGTATCAGTTTATAAAGGATCATGTAGAAAATGGGAACGTCGAATTACATTTCGTAGGATCCTCTGATCAACTTGCTGATATTTTCACGAAAGCCTTACATGAAACAACCTTAAATGAAAATCTACAAGGCTTAGGAATGATAGGAGTAGAATCCGTTCTGAAACCATCTTCATAATCAGAATGCATCACTTATGTTTTGAATCGGTCTGAATCCTCGGAGGTACTCGCAAGTCACTATTCACACTCAGAATGGGTTTGAGCGCTCGCAACACCTTAGAGTTTACTGTTCATCTGGGACTCGGAACATCATGTATCCTTTGTATATTATGAGTTTTCGGTATTTTATGTTATTTTTTTATTTATTTTATAGAAAATTTTCAAAATAAAAAAAATTTTCTTTTTTGTTTTTATTTCGTTTTCAATAAAATCCAAAACACAAAAATATTTATTTCCTTGTTTATGCTTGATCTTTTAAGAAAATCGAAAACTCCAAAAAATATATTTGTTTTATTTATCTGTATGTTATTTTTAAAGTTTGTTTTATCTTAGGTACCATTTCTTCATCTCAATTCAGAATGATGGGCAGGTATATAACTCTGTTTCTATGTACTAGCTAAGTGTCCTTAAAAGCATGTTGTTGCATGTTGACCAAAGCCTCTGAGACTCTAGGTTGAAGCCTTACTGAAAATTTCACTTCGAATGTTTCTTCCAAATCAGGCTAGTATTCACATAAGTCATTGAGCTACCTTGCACTTCTCATATTGAGTTAAGAGCTGACTGCATAGTAATTCTCAATATAGCAGAGGTGCATTTTTATCTTCGGAACCACCATATATTTCTCCATTACAAATCACTTACACAATTGTAACCCCTGAGACTATTAGAAATTACTACTGAGGTTTATGGTGATGGGTTGTGAGCATTCTAACACCCCTAAGTGTACATGCAACCCTAGAAAACCTTGGATCTACGTTTGTCTAAAATACATGCAAAATATGATTTCCAAGCTTCATAATCATATCTAGCATACATGGGGAACTTTTAACATAAAAGATGGCTAGAATTAGATACCTTGTAGCTGATTTGATTCCTTGAAAACCTTGAGAGCCTAGCACCCTAAGTGTGACGCCTCAAATGTTTCACACAACACCAAATGCTCTTGGAATAAACTTTAAGATAGAATGTCACACTTAGAAATCGGCTTGCCCTCTATGGTTCATCTAGTAACCGATTTTGGTGAGATTCATATCCTTTATATAGTGTGTTACATCTAGGGTTACACCATGTAAACCCTAGTGTGACACGACTCTTCATTTCAATGACCCATAGGTTTGTAACTCCCATGGAGCATCCTATGGACCTTAGCCCAACTTGATAATCCATGGAGCATCTAGTCCACTATACAAGTATGAATGATTTACACAATCAACCCATATATTTAATTAGTCTCCTTTTGATAACTTAATTAATTCTAGATTAATTCTTGATCAATACTAATTAAATAATTTTATTAATATTTTAGAACTTATAATATATTAATAAACCATAAGTGTTATTTCTCTCATTTTAGTTTATCCAAATGAATGATGCCATGCAACCCAAATGGATCATGTCGGGTCGGGTCAAGTACATACCAAATATACTTAAGGAGTTAGACACCTTATCCAACAGTCTCCCACTTGGATAAGCCTAATAACTATAACTGCAAGTATGACTTTAGGAGCCGACCAACAATTGTAGTTGTTTAAAGGTCTCTCGGAACTGAGATTATGTTGATAAGCCGTTTAAGATAAGTGATCATATAATCATCTGTTTTGGATATCAGCCGGAAAAATACATGGAAAAATGTCTTACTTATTGTCAAACAATTTGTTTCCCGATTTCCGATTTGTTTGACATAGAACTAAATTGAACACATCAATTCGGTTCTGACTGGGGCTGGTACATAGGTCAAAACAAAATCATCGAGGGGCCCAGTTATCCGCTTCTAATCCAAGAAGGTACAGATAAACTTTTACTCATATGCTTGTTCTAGTACTTGTTGAATCACACACAAAAATACGTTTTATAACATCGAGTTACCAATGTGTTTTCGTTCGATCAATGCACAACCAACTCATAGACAACAAGTCATATATCTTGGTTTGAATACTTATATGATATTACCATCTCACAGTCACTCGAGATAAATTCCATGAAGTGATACTAGTGAGCGTGGGTTAAATCCAATACTCACAACTTATGAGCACTTATGAGTGTTGTAGCCATGTCCAACAACTTAAACCTCTGCAACCAACTCATGACAGTCTTGATTCATACCTACTTCCAGCATGTCACTGACTGTAGAGAATTCAAATAATATGATATACCAAACATAATTATTCTGGAAGTCCAAACATACAAAAGAAATATAGTAAATGATTGACAAAAGATAGCAACACTTTACTCATAAATAAACACAACTTTTATTCATCATCAAATGTCAATTACACTTTACAAATTTCAAAATAGTATAACTACTAAAACTAATATCATCCTGCATCCCTATGCTCCAAGCATTTCTGAGATGCTTAGCCCGACTTAGTCCCTTCGTAAGGGGATCTGATGGGTTCTCATCCGATGATACCCTCTTTGCCATGAGGAGTCCTTCTTCTATTCGATGTCTGATGAAATGGTATTTTCTGTCGATGTGTCTGGATCTCTTGTGATCCTTTGGTTCCTTGGCTAAGGCAACTGCACTGTCACTATCACATAAAATTTCCATTGGCTCATTTATAGCTTGTACAACTCCATGGTCTCCAATGAAATTCTTCAGCCATATCGCCTCCTTTGCTTCCTCGCTTGCTGCTATGTACTCTGATTCGCAAGTTGAATCAAACAATGTCTCTTGCTTGGAAATCTTCCAAGTGATTGCTCCCCCGTTTATGGTAAAGACCTAGCCTGAATGAGAGCGGAAGTTATCCCTATCATTCTGAAAGCTAGCATCACTATACCCTATAACTCTCAAGTCATCACTCCCACCGAGGGTAAGGACCCAATCCCTAGTCATATACAGGTATTTGAGGATATTCTTTACCTCAGTCCAGTGAGCCTTGCCAGGGTTCCACTGATGTCTGCGGACCATGCTAAAGGCAAAGACCACATTAGGACGAGTGCAGGTCATAGCATACATGATCGAGCCTACTGCAGAAGCATAAGGTACTCGACTCATTTCTGCTATCTCAGCCTCAATACTCGGGCTCTGAGTTTTACTCAGTCTGGCGTTACTCTAGATGGGTAACTCTCCTTTCTTGGAATCTTGCATACTGAACCTTTTTAACACCTTATCCAAGTAGGTACTCTGACTAAGTCCAATTAGTCTTTTACTCTGGTCTCTTACAATCCCTATCCCTAGAATAAAGGCAACTTCTCCTAGGTGTTTCATAGAGAAACACTTCGCAAGCCAGGACTTTACTTCCTGCAAGGTTGGGATGTAATTTCCTATGAGTAGTATGTCATCCACATACAGTACCAAAAAGCTAACTATACTCCTACTAGCCTTGACATAGACACAAGATTCATCTTCACTCCTCGAAAATCCAAACTCTTTGACTTTCTCAGCGAAGCAAAGTTTCCATGTGCGAGGTGCCTGTTTCAACCCATAAATGGATTTCTCTAGCTTACACACTCTATTTGGGTATTCTGTGCCGACAAAACCCTCTGGCTGACTCATGTAAACATCCTCAGCCAAACTTCCATTAAGGAAGGTGGTTTTGACATCCATTTGCGATATTTCATAATCGTGAAATGTAGCAATGGCTAACAGAACCCTAATGGACTTAATCTTTGCAACTGGTGAAAAGGTCTCATCATAATGAACTCCCGGAGTTTGAGAAAAGCCCTTTGCGACAAGTCGCGCCTTATATGTTTGTACATTACCATCCATGTCCACCTTTTTTTTGAAGATTCATTTGCAACCAACTGTCTTACGACCTAGTACATTGTCGACCTAGTACATTGTCAACCAAGTTCCAAACATGATTTTCATACATGGACTGTATTTTGCTATCCATTTCCTCTTTCCATTTAGCAGACCAATGCCTACCATGGCTTCCGCCTAGCTGTTAGGTTCATCCAGACTTACCAATGTCTCATCACTGATAAGTGTCTCACCTTACGTAATAATATGGAAACCATAGTAGTGCGCAGGTGCATTCCTAACCCTCGTGCAATGCCTCAGAGGAACAGACTCGTCAATTGGCTCAAAAGGAGTTTCCTCTTCAGGTTGAGTGCTACGGTTTGACGTTACTTCACCACTTGACTCTTGAATTTCTTTGAAGGTCAATTTTCCTCCCACTTTTTCCTTGGCTTATGAACTCTTTCTCTCTCTCTCTCTCTCTCTCTCTCTCTGTCTCAAGACACCCCTCTTTGCTATAAAGACCACATTCTCAGTAGGTCTGTAGAAGAGGTAACCAAAGGAGTTATGTGGGTAGCCGATGAAAATACACCTCTCACTTCGAGGTTCGAGCTTATCATGAGTCTTGCGTCTCACGAAAGCCTCGCAACCCCAAATCTTGATGTGGTGTAGTTTAGGAACTTTACCATTCCACATCCAATGAGGAGTTTTGGCAACTTTCTTTGTAGGGACTAGATTAAGGATATGGGTGGCAGTCTCTAAGGCATACCCCCAAAACGAGATTGGTAGTGAAGCTCGACTCATCATGGAACGAACCATATCCATCAAGGTTCGATTATGCCTCTCAGCCACACCATTCAACTGTGGTGTCCTGGGAGTTGTCAATTGTGAGATAATCCCACATTCCTTAAGAAAATCGAGGAACTTTGTACTAAGATACTCACCACCACGATCGGATCAAAGCATCTTAATGTTCCTGCCCAATTGATTCTCGACTTCATGTTTAAAATCTTTAAACCTTTGAAAAGTCTCTGACTTATGCTTGATTAAATAGACATATCCATATATACTATAATCATCAGTAAAAGTCAACTAATAACGATTAGCATCCCTTGTGGCAGATTTGAAGGGTCCACACACATCTTTTTTTACCAGATCCAATAGACCTTCACGCTAGCACAAGAACTAGTGAAAGGTGACTTTGTCATTTTTCCAAGTAAGCATGATTCAAAACTATCATCTGACTTTAGGTTAAATGACTCCAAGAATCAATCCTTTTGGAGTTGGCCTATGCGTTTCTTACTTGCATGTCCAGGACGATAATGCCATAATGATGCTTTATCCAAATTATTATTACTAGAAGAATCAATACACAACACCTTATTTCCTATATTATCTACAACAGATACAAATTCATACACACCATCACAAGGTAATGATTTAAAATAAAGAACATTATTAAAGAAAGCATTTATTGCACCAATTTCATCATCAAAAGAAAGGTAAACCCTTCTTTATACAAAGCAAGAAAGGAAATAATATTTCTTACTATTGGCGAATAACAACATTTATTCAAATCTAAAGTAAACCCACTACTTAGCAACAAAAAATAAACTCCAATCTTGGTGACATGTGAAGCTTTCCTATTCCCTATGATCAAGTTCATCTTTCCATGCTACACATTCTTACTTCTTCTTAGACCCTGCAAATCAGAACAAATATGAATACTACAACCGATATCAAGGACCTGAGAATTAGAATGAGGTGCTTTATTAGATAGAATAGTGTAAATACCTGCATGGTTGGGTTTGACTTTCCCATCCTTCACATCTTGTTGGTACTTTGGGCAGTTATGCTTCCAATGCGACTTTTCATGGCAATAGAAGCATTCAGCCTCTTTTGGGTTAGAAGAAGAAGTGACAAAACATTTCTTGGTTCCACTTGAAGAAGACCCATCAAGGGTCCTACCCTTGGTACCCTTCAAAGGAATCTTCCTCTTCTTCCGTCTACCTTTCCCGATTGCCAGGACGGGGGTGGAGTTTGGAGTAGGAAAAGGAGTGGTAACAACCGACTCACCTTTAAGACTTGTTTCTGCAGTCTTTAGGAGTCCTTGAAGTTTGCTGAGTGTGACTTCTTCCTTATTCATGTGGTATGTCATGCGGAATTGATCATAACATGAGGGTAAGGAGTGAAAAATGATATCTATTGATATTCATTCCTTATTCACATTAAGCTTCAGCAAACGATCCACGTACCTTTGCATTTTCTACATGTGGCTCATGAAAAATTCTCCATCCTTCATCCTGGTTGTTATCATGGAGGATATTATTTCATACCATTCTTGACGAGCACTCTGATGGTATCTTTCCATCATATCTTGGTGCATCTCAAAATGGTAGTAGTCCTTATAGGACATTTGGAGTTCAACTGTCATGTTGGCCATCATGATGCAGGCCACTTTCATGGCATCTATTTCATGAGTCCGGAAGTCAGCGATCTCTTGGGGAGTGACAGTGGACTCATTGATTTCCTTTAGATGAGGACATATTCCTTGTCCTCGTAGCGAGTCACCATCCTGATGTTCCAGATCTAATCCATAAAGTTGGAACCATCGAAGATTACCCTCCCACATAGGTTCATGAGGGAAAAGGAGCCAGTAGGGTTTGAGCCAGAAGCAGTATTGTTGGACGAAATCTGAAAAGAAGAGAACAAGTTTAGTTTAGATATAAAGATAGTCCTTAATAAAACACCCAAATGTAATATTAAGGCTAGGATCCAATCATAATATATCATAACTTAGAATAGGGATGCCAAATCTAAGCTATAACATATTTGAAAGGAAGGTGAATGACGATTCACCAATTTCCACCATGAAAAATGAAATATAAATAATGGGTTTTACTTGGTTTTTTAGAACTTCCTAGATTCTTTTGAGATTCATTGAACTTTTCAAAGCCATGTTTCAATCTCGAGTGTGCCCTCCATGTTTTTTGACTGGGATACTGAGGATCACAGAACGAGGTGTGATGTAACCATGCAAATTACTTGGTATCCTTAATGTCTATCACTCAATCGATGTGCCAGTTAACCACACGCGCTCCACCAACCTATAATAAACCTTAAGTCACCCTTTACCTACCTTGTTAAGTCCAAGTTAGTGTGCCGGTTAACCACACACACTCCACTAACGACTCAAACAAAGTGTAAAGTGTAATTTCACGGATTAGAACCTTATTCACATTTTCCTGAAGTAACTAAGATTGAGAATTTAATAAAATATTTAGTTACTTTATAATATTCATCATACTTTTAATGAGAATTTTATAAGTCCTTATCCTACCAATTCGGCTAACGACCCTCCACTGATCAAGGAAGCGGTGAGTGAGAGTGGACACCAATTAAGCTGTCATTTATAGGCAGCAACCTTATACCCCCCTTATAGTCCGACTTCGTGAATGAGGCCTACTAACGGTAAGCCAACTTGATCTTATACATACAAATATATATATATATATATATATATATATATATATATATATATATATATATATATATATTATTTACTTATAATATTATAAAGTATAAGGGTTGATTTTTAACTTTTAAAAATCTAGGGGTTGGAACTAATGTTTATTAAGATAACTTTACATGTTCCAAAACTTGAGGGCAAGTTTTGTAACTTAAAAAAACTCTTCAATTCATAATTTATGAGTTAATAAAATGAATAGTCTTCATTTTTTTTAAACTTATGTGTTCTTTTAATGGATTTGATACAAAGTGACTTTTGGTTATCCATAACTTGAGGACAAGTTATGGACTCCATTAAAACACATAAAGATCATGAATTAAGCATTAAACAAGTAATTCCTACGATCTATCAAGAACTCATAAGAACATTAATATTCATATCAAAATTTCAAGAACATTTGAACACATATAATCATGTAATTTTTATATTAGCCATTGTAAATGGATTAGAACAACCAATACACCATCTAAAAATCGAAACTCTACACTCTAGTCCATTTCTAGTAGCAAATAGTTTAGGGTAATGTTTCTAGTCCATTTCTAGTAGCAAAAATTCGAAATTGTGCACTCTACCTGGTTAAATCGTCAAGTACATGAACTGACTCGCCAAGTTGGTTGAGGTTTCACTTGGACTCGTCGAGTCCCCTATGCAGACAACTCAAAAATTCAATTTTTACACTATTTTGCATGAAGTATTAATAAACAAGCCTAGGCTCTGACACCACTGATAGGTTCTGAGCATTCTAACAACCCTAAGTGTACATGCAACCCTAGAAAACCTTGGATCTATGTTTGACTAAAATACATGAAAAATATGATTTCCAAGGTTCATAATCATATCTAGCATGCATGGGGAACTTTTAACATAAAAGATGGCTAGAATTACATACCTTGTAGCTGATTTGATTCCTTGAAAACCTTGAGAGCCTAGCATCCCAATTGTGATGCCTCAAATGTTTCACACACCACCAAATGCTATTGGAATAAACTTTGAGAGAGAATGTCACACTTAGAAATCGGCTTGCTCTCAATGTTGCATCTAGTAACCGATTTTGTTGAGCTTCATATCCTTTATATAGTGTATTACATCTAGAATTACACCATGTAAACCCTAATGTGATATGACTCTTCATTTCCATGACCCATGGGTTTGTAACTCCCATGGAACATCCTATATACCTTAGCCCAACTTGATAATCCACAGAGTATCTAGTGCACTATAGAAGTATGGATGATTTATACAATCAACCCATATATTTAATTAGTCTCCTTTTGATCACTTAATTAATTCTAGTTTAATTCTTGATCAATACTAATTAAATAATATTATTAATATATTAGAACTTATAATATACTAATAAACCATAAGTGTTATTTCTCTGATTTTAGTTTATCCAAATGCATGATGCCATGCAACCCAAATAGACCATGTCGGGTCGGGTCAAGTATGTACCAAATATAGTTATGGACTTAGAAAACTTATCCAACATATGGTTACACAAATTATGTGTTTATGATCTTCAAATCATTATCACCGCGATTTGAGTGAGATCCAAAATCCGAATTCTATTTATGTATTGACGATGAACAACTATTAAGTTCTAGTTTATCATAATGGATTTGATGAAAATCGACCCTCATGGTTTGTACCTTGAAATCTCATCATTTTTATTTTTTCTAGATCTTAATGGTATTCTCTCAACCTAAGACATTTCTTCCCAATAGATCTATTTTTTAATTTTTTCTGGAGATTTCAAACTTGTCTAGCGACTTAAGAAACTCCAAAGCATACTTGTCATTATGGCTACATTGCTCAAACAAGTACTTCTTCCATACTTTCGGACTTATGTTGAGTTTCATAGTTTGGTTGAAGCAAATCCACCCATTAAAGCCTAATGAAAAGAAGTTTTTCGCTAGTTCTCAACAAATTGATGATCATAATTCAACGGGAAGCCATGCATGCACTTCTGATTCACTCTTGAATCCAAATGAAGAGATCGTTGACTGGGATCCATCTGCTTTGATGTTAATTTTATATGGACATCACAAAATCCCATATATATTTTGTTTTATTTCATTATCTTTGGCACACTCTTGCAATAAAATCCTTGTAATTTTCCAAAAGCCTGGTTCTAACCTCCGAATGATTACTTTCAATTTCAAGAACATGTTAGAATGAAAGATGTTGAGTTATGAACGTGTAAATCTGAACCGAAGAAATTTAAGGGACAAGTTTTCAATTTGGGCGCGTCAAGTTTTCAAAATTCCTGACATTACACATTCTCTGTTTACATAATCATTCCCCATTATTTTAATTAGTCTCTTTTGAACACTAAATTAATTCCAAATTAATTGTTGATCAATACTAATTAAATAATATGATTTCACAATTCATATATTATACTTGTAATATATTAATAAATTATAACATACCAAGTCCATGTATACCTTCTAACCCTTGGTCTTTTGAGTACTTGTCCATTTTAGCTCTTTTTGAGAAAAGGTGGTGAATGAGTAAGTGGGGCATACACGAGTGTACACTCAGCATACTCATGTGCATGCTTTCGGAACAAAAGCCGCCTAGTACGTTGGGTGTATAAGAGGGTACTCTAGGTGAACTAGGCTTTGAGTGAATACCCAAATTTAGAGTGAGTCCCCTATATAAAGGATATGATGGCCTATTTCCTGGCCACCATTCTCAGACAACAAACCCTCCTAAACCTTAGCTTTCATTCTTAGAGCTTGTGAATGCATTTGAGAGCTTTGAGAATCTTTGTATGTTTTTGAAGTGAAGGAGAAGCTTTGGAGAAAAAGGAGTGAGAGTCCGGACCCTTGGATCTGATCATACTTGAGTTGGGAGCTTCACATAGAGGTATAAATCTTCAAGTTTTCTCACTCTTTCGTTTTTTGCATCATGGTAGGGTATTTTAGGGTTTTGTACCAAAAGTTAGAGAATTTATGAGATATTGTACTCTAGAGACTATGATCAAACCCCTTTGAGTGTATTTAGTGGTGAAATGTTGTAAAAATCTAGTCTTGGGTGTTAGAATCAAGCCATGCATGAGATATGAGGTTTTTGAGATAAGAGAGTAGATGTTTTGTGTGGGCGTGACCATATCAGCCATCCAAAGCCTTGAAGTCATTGGCTATATGGAGTAAGAGCTATTAGGGAGTCCAGATCTATGATATGAGCCAAGGTCTTAACTGATTAAGACCAAATTTGTGGAAAGAGTGAAACTGGGATGTACGCTGGGAGTAATCCCAGTACACGCAACATAGGGGTCAAGCATCCCCGATGCATACATGGCAGCAGAGTACGCCATGTGTCGAGAGCTGGTACGCACATCATGCTCTCTACCGTTGACCGTTGGTTGAATTTTAGGGTTTGGTCAATTTATGTACTATTAAGGCCATTGAGGGGTAAAATGTTCTTTTACCCTTCTATGAGTTTGTAGATGGGTTAGTACTGGAGGGTCTACTCGAGTATTATTATTATGAGCTTATTGAGTTAGGGACGGAGGGTCCACCCGAGTTGTGGGACTGGATGGTGTCCATTGGAACACATTGACTTGAGGGTCATATTGAGTTAGCCTCGAGTGGCTAATACGATGTGTGTGGTATTTTGTTATACCCCCAAACTAGACAGTGAAAACGTCTGGGGATGGAGGACATCATTTGTAGTATCACAACACATGTATTATAGTAATCAAAGTACAAACTACCATTATATTTAAAAGGTATAAATATTTACATGTGTGCAATCACTATATATTGATAACCAAATAGCTATAATAAAAGACAGAAGATATGACTCAAAATAGCTCCATCTTCTCAAAAGCTTGGGGAGTACCTATTTATTGTTTCCTTGAGAATACAAGTAAGTTGAAAAGAGAGTATCAACATAAAGTTCAGTGAGAACATAAATTTCTATGTTTAAAGTATGTTTTCTGCTTCTTGAATAAGTAAATTGTTGCAGAAAATCCTATATTTTTTGTTGTGTATGAAAAGTAGTTGTAATCACATAAAATTGTTTTATTAGTAAACGATGTTCTATTTTTGTATCCTTTTTGTATAAACTGTAAATGTGAGTGTGTCTGGCTTCACTAGCTGTTATTGAATACTGAGATGTAATACTGTAAACTTTATTTTGGTAAACAGGTACTTTGAAAATGTACTCATGTTTAGTTAATTATACACTAACCATATTGTCAATATCTTTTTAACGAGTTAGTATAACCATACTAAGACTGGATGGCCTGAAACAACGCTTTGAAGGCGTTAAAAGCTATTGATAATAATTGTCACTCATAGGTGTGTATTCCTGACTGTAGCTAGCAGTCTGAGTGCGGGGTTGTCAATCCCAATATAGATCTATACATATATTGTTTCGATCCCCGAGTAGAGATTCTGGTTATAATGTGAGCACTTTAACTATGTTGTTTAAATGAACTAAACAATGTGAACCAAATGACTCATAAAAAGCATAAAGACGTTACATGTATAATAGTTATGAAAACCCAATCATCCTGAAATAATGATGGATTGTATATTCCTGAATTACTATACTTAACATGTATTTGAAAGTTGTATACCCTCGATTAGTTTTGAATTACACCCTTATTTCTTGTACAACAGTGTATTCTAGTATATCTGAATCATGAATTAATGTTCTATGTGTCATAAATTGTACCTATTATAATTTATATGTACTTTCTGAATTAGTACTAACTATTTATAAAATTAAACCCTTACTCAACATGTTACAAAGGGTAGCTAAACTTAATGAAATAACTTTTTTATTTATATACATACACAATTTTATATAAGTAAAATTTAAATGACATTCAGACAATTAACCGATACTATAAGCCCATATCCAAACAAGGAAAAGGACCCAAGGTGAGTTATCAGTCCTAAGCCCTTTTAAATCTTATTTATTTACACACACACACACACACACACACACACACATATATATATATATATATATATATATATGATTTTTGGGAAAAACATTAGTTTACAAAATCATTTAAAGAGTTTAATATCTGGAAATATATTTGATGACTTTATGTCATTTTAACACATTTTGAAACAATTTGTTTGTAACACAAAATCCTTTTGTTAAACTTATATTCCCCGCCCTTAAAACAGTAAAAAACTATGAAAATGCGGAGGTATGAACTCACTTGGTAAGAGAGACGATTTGATGAAAAACCGGGCTTTATGCGGGCAACACTTTGACTTGAAAGAGGTCAACTTCTTTAAAATCTTGAGGCTTCGGGATTTTGTCGCAGCGTGGATTTGTTACTAGGGTTCGGGGTAGTTAAAAGGGCTTAAAAGTGTGTAAAAGTAAGAGAGTGGTTGTAAATTTGTATCCTAAACCTGGAGCTCTCGATTACTATTTATAAGAGGCTGAAGTCTCGGAGTACGCTGGGCGTATGTGCGTATGTTTGGTGTAGCGTACGTGACCAACCTATTGATTACACGTCGGAGCTACTACGTTGCATGGCACGCATGCGAGGGGGTGACAGAGGGTCAACGTGGCCAATTCGAGGCCGAGCCTTCGCGTACACTGGGCGTACACCATTACACGGGGCGTACTCCTTCGAGAATGATTTTTCAAACTTTGGAAATTCAAAACTTTTTTCCTACCACCTCCGGTTTTGACGTTCTTTATACCCACACGTAGGTGAGTTTATGCTCTACAACTTTCGTTTAGACTCTGTCGGCTAATTTTGACTTTATTTTTAAAGTTATATTTTGAACATGACGGGACAGGAAAATTCCGTTAAAAATTCATAAGTTCTTCATCCGACGTCTGTTTTCGTCTGTCTTTTTATCGTTGTACTACTATTGACGAGATATTCAATTCTTGTTTAAGTTGTGTCGGCTAAAAATAATCAATCTTTATTTCGAGTTTTTAGTTGTCTACTACTAAAAGAAAACTTACAAAAATAATAACTTCCTCATACGAAGTCAGATTTCGACGTTCTTTTTTCTGCAAACTCTCGATTTAATGTATTGTACGACTTTCAATTGGATTGGTAAGGCTAAAATATTATTTTATTGAAAATTCATTTTTCACATTTAACAATGTTTTATCGGTTTTGTCACGGATCTTCTATTGGTCATAACTTCTTCGTTATAACTTGGATTTTAGTGTCCTTAGTATTTTTCGGAACCTTGTTACAATGCCTACCACTTTGTTCATCCCAAGAAAGGTTATTTAATACTTCATTTTTTAGGGTCGATTATGTAAATGCACATAGTATACAATGCTACATGCTTACCGTGTTACCGTGTTATGTGTTTCAGGTACTTATAAGGATCGCGGGAAGGACCCGACATGATTCTACAATTGGAGTTATGTTTTTGGAGGATCCTGGATTTGTCATAAACAATTTTTGAAATATGTGTTGATGTTTGGCACTTGATATTTTTGAGAAATGTGACATGTGTTATTTGTGTTTGAAAATGAAAACTTTGGTTTAAAAATTTACGGTGTTACAAGTTGGTATCAGAACCTTGGTTTGAGGGATTCGGATGCACCTTCGGGTGTGTTTGGACTACTATTGAGGATTTGAGAAAAAATTTCAAAAGAAATGATTTTGCTAAAACGAGAAAGAGTTTTATGAGAAAACAAGTTGGAGTGGTGTATACAATCAGCTAGAGCCCGAACGGTGATTTCCCAAAATACCCTTACTTTTGTGTTATGAGATACTTATGAGATATTTTATTAGAATTGCATGCTCAAGAGTAGGCTAGGTATTTCATATTCTAGGGCTAGAGTTTCCTAACTTGTGATGCCACAGCCTAGGAGATGCGTTTGATCAGTGTTATCTGTTATTTGCTCTGAGTATGTGCTGAGTTCTGACTATGGAGATAATTTAGGAAGAGATACCTAGATGAGATTGAGAAAGGCCTACTGAGAGTAGTCTGTGATTCGTAAGATATTGAGTATTTGATAGTTGTGATCATAGGAGGAGGACTTGGGGTGACATCAGGTTCGTGTGGAAGGTAGTATTGGGCCTGTACTATTGAAAGCACTGGTCTGTATGCTAAGTAACAAGTAGGGATTAGTTGTCGATTGTGAGTATGCTCGAGCGAGTCTTTGATGATTTTGTGTTGTGTTTCAGAGACATCATGATGGGTACACGCCACACTACAAAGAGCACTAGGGTGAACGATGATGAGATTCACATGATGATTCACGACGAGGTGGCTACAACCATACGAGAGGCTATTCCGGAGATGTTTGGGTCTATTAAGACCACTTTGATAGAGATGTTTGATGAGCGATATGTTGTATTTACTGAGGCGGCTGCTGTTGCAGCGACCGCAACTGGCGTTGTTGCCAGGCCACAGGGAGGTGACTCCTTGTTGTACCGGGAGTTAAACAACACAAAGCCACGAGAGTTTGATGGAACTCAAGATATGATTTCTACGATGAGATGGATCTATGATATCGAGGGGTGGTTCTACACTAGTTCATGCCCAGAGCATTTGAGGGTACGATTCACGTTGAACCAACTTTGCTTAGGAGCGAAGGACTGGTGGATGTTTGTGATGGCATGTCTTACTCCTACGGAGCACACTGCAGTGACATGGGAGAGGTTTGCTGTGATGTTCCGAGATGAGTATGTTCCCCTAGTGGAGAGGGAATGGTTGGCCCAAGAGTTGCTGTCTCACAAGCAGAAGACAAAGTCGATGACTGAGATTACACATATGTTTCACGAGAGAGCGTTGTTCTACCCGCAGCATGTGTTGACTAAGCAGGCACGCATGAGCCGGTATTTGAGCATCCTGAGGAGGGGTATTCGAGAGTTTGTGGTGAAATCGACTTATCGGATATTTATTGAGGTTCAGGAAAATGCCAGGAGGAGGGATATGAAGCTGGAGACTCTGGCCAGTTAGGAGGCGGAGTCTCAGAGGACATACTGGAGGCGGGCGCAGTCGCAGCTTGTAGTGAAGCAGGCTAAGCCCGCTGATACGAGGACTGGGGGCCAGAAAGGCCACACTTGTGGAAAGTGCAGCAAGAGTCATGAGGGGTTGTGCTGGGTGGGGATTTGCTAAAAATGTGGCAATGAGGGGCATATGGCGATGGATTGCCATAAGGGGTTTGCAGTTTGCATCCACTTCAACAAGACAGACCACCGGAAGGCCGAGTGCCCCCAGCTTCATTAGGGATTTGCACCTACTGCTTTGCATCCTACTAATAGTCAGCTGGTGAAGGTCGAGGTTCCGAGGGCTCATGGGAGAGCTTTTCAGCTGACAATGGAGGAGGTTCGCGTAACACCTGATGTCATGGCTGGTACGTATTTCCTTATTTATTTATTTTGAGATGTATTGTGCTTATTCTATGCTATATTTAGGTACATTTCGTGTGAGTTATGTACCTTCTATAGTGGTATTTGACTTGGGTGCGAGTCGGTCCTTAGTGTCTTTAGCTTTTAATCGTCACATCAGTATCTGACATGAGGCGTTGAGTCGACCTTTGAGGGTTTCTATAGCTGACGAGCATGTGGTTTTTGCTACTGATGTGCTCGGAGGATGTGTGTTGTAGGTTTTTGGTGTCGAGTTTCCAATTAATCAGGTACCGATTGCGATGGGTGATGTATGTGTCATCGTGGGCATGGATTGGTTGAGCCATTTTGGAGTTGTGATCGACTACGAGCGTCACTTGGTGACTATACGAGACCCTAGTGGGGGACTACTTACAGTGTATGGCGAGGGTAGTAGATCTAGGTCAGCCTTTTGCTATGTTTCCAGGGTGAGGTAGAGTTTATAGCAGGGTTGTATGGGCATTTTAATGTATGTGATTGTTATGCAGGTTGCTACCGAGAGACCGGGTTCTATCGACGAGGTTCCGATAGTGAGTGAGTTTCCAGATGTTTTTCCCAAGGAGTTACCGGGTGTGCCTCCCAAGATGCAAGTTGAGTTTCGGATTGATTTGGTTTAGGGAGTGGCGCCTATCGCCAAGGAACCTTATCACCTTGTGCCAGTGGAGATGCAAGAGTTATCCTCACAGCTTCAGGAGCTGCTGGGGAAGGGATTTCTTAGGTGAGTAGCTCGCCGTGCGGAGCGTCGATCCTTTTTGACAAGAAAAAGGATGGTTCGCACTGGATGTGCATTGATTACCGGGAATTGAACAAGCTGACGGTCAAAAACCTATATCCACTTATGAGGATTGACGATTTGTTCGATCACTTGTAGGGGGCATCTTGGTTTTCCAAGATTGATTTGAGATCTAGATATCACCAGATGAGAGTATGTGAGGAGGATATTCAGAAGACGGCTGATATAGGCATATTTAGTTATAAAATTCATGCATTATCATAATACTTTATGTTGATTTTGTCTCATTTAATAAAAAAATGTGCTTAATTAGTTTATAATTTCGTTTTTCAGCAACAATTACATACTCGGATGGAAAAGGAAGCGGAAATAGCGATTGGAAGCTTGGATCTTGGACTTTGAAGAAAGAAGGATGTTGCTGGACAGCTTTACCCCTTGTCAGTGTATTAGCCATATCTCATGAACCGTAACTCCGATTGACGAGATTCAAAATTTTCTAAAAACTAGAAAGAATTTCGGACGACTTTCGTGTTTTGACAAAATGCTGATTCCAAACGGACTAGATTAATTTTAATTGGTGATTATGTTTTATTAAGATTCTTAAAGAACCTTATGTGTTAACAATAACTATTCTTCTGTTAATAAATCAATAATTAAGTTGTTTGAACATCTCTTAGTTATTAATTTCA
This sequence comes from Lactuca saligna, assembly GCF_052625555.1. Classification (NCBI taxonomy): domain Eukaryota; kingdom Viridiplantae; phylum Streptophyta; class Magnoliopsida; order Asterales; family Asteraceae; genus Lactuca; species Lactuca saligna. Next base: position 210,833,403 of record NC_136419.1, read on the forward strand.
TATGATTTATTATGACCACATAGTTGTATGTCTAGGAATAGCGAATGTGAAACTAGAATTAACTAGAAGATATGTAAGTTAATGTGTGAGCTTGTTTGATGAACATCAGCAAGAGGTTAATTGAAGGGCCAATTTAATTAACCATTACAAGTCTTATTTAAGCCGAATCAATAACTAGGAAATTCGTTAATTTAGACAACTGGCCACTGCTTGAGTTAATTTGTTTTCCTAAGGATTAGTAATAGCGAACGTGAAACTAATCATCTTAGTCGGTAGCCAATGAAGAATTAATCCGATACATTGAAATCATCCATGGGAAAAAATGAGTCGAACCTAAACAGAAGTCCTCTTTATTGTTGACTTTAGTTGATTTTTATTTTCTTAGCTCTTAGTTTCTTAGTTTAAGTTTTAGTTAATTGTTTAAGTTTCTAGTCTTGCAAAACTAGAGAAACCCCCTTTCCATTACTTGTTTTATTTAGATAATATTACCATTTCTTTTAATTGTTTATTGTTCCCTGTGTTCGATACCCTACTTACCTGAACTAAACTACTAATCGATAGGCACACTACCTTTCGTGTGTTCATCTTTGTGATTAAGTTAGTAGGATTAAAACTAGTTGGTTTTACACAGATCAACGGCCTTTAGAATTCGTTATGGAAATTACAAGTATGTAGTGATGCCTTTCAAACTCACCAACGCACTGGCAGTGTTCATGGATCACATTAACCGGGTGTGCAGGACTTTGTTGGACCGGTCAGTGATTGTCTTCATTGATGACATCTTAGTGTATTCGAGGTCCAGAGATTTGCATGAGGAGTATCTTCGAGAGTTTCTGGGGGGTATTGAGTTGGAGAGGCTGTATGCCAAATTCTCCAAGTGTGATTTCTGGTTACGAGAGGTCCAGTTCCTGGGATATTTCGTTAACCAGAATGGGATATTGATCGATCCGGCCAAGATTGACGGAGTTATGTGATGGGATGTGACGAGATCCCCATCTGAGATCAGGAGTTTTCTGGGATTGGTTGGCTACTATCGGAGATTTATCAAAGATTTCTCCAAGATTGCGGTTCCTCTCACCAGATTGACCCGGAATGGCATTACTTTTGTTTGGGGGCCTGAGCAGCAAGCATCATTTGAGACTCTTCGCCAAAGATTGTGCGAAGCTCCAGTGTTAGCCCTTCCGGAGGCAGTGGAGGACTTCGTAGTCTATTCTGATGCTTAAATTTCAGGGATGGTTGTAATGTTGATGTAGAGGGGCCACATGATAGCATATCCATCGAGGAAGCTGAAGCCTCAAGAGACAAGGTATCCTACTAATGATTTGGAGTTAGGGGCAGTGATGTTCACCCTCAATATTTGGTGCCACTATCTATTTGGTGTTCGGTGTACCATATACACGGACCATGAGATCTTGAAGTACGTGATAGATTAGCCCAACCTGAATATGAGACAAAGGAGATGGTTGGATGTAGTGAAGGACTACGACTGTGATTTCTTACATCTCCCAGGCAAGGCTAATGTGGTAGTTGATGCATTAAGTTGCAGAGCCAAGACCGATTCGATCCGGGATGTGTGTATGAGAATGATGGTGATGACTCCAGTCTTAGATACCATCCGAGAGGCACTGATGGAGGTTGTGAGACTTGAGAACCACAAGAGAGAGTGTGTTATTGGGTAGGTTTCCGAGTTTGTGATGGACAATCGTGGGCTTATGACTTTCCATGGGTAGATTTGGGTGCCCTGTTGTAACATCCGGTTCTTGGTACATATATTCATTAAAGTAAAGTCATGTTTTGCTCTGGGAATCAGCAAGTTGATGGCCCAACTCGTCGAGTAGACTCGACTTTGGATCGGAAGGATAAGTAACGTACTCGACGAGTCGAGAGACCAACTCGACTAGTAGGACTGCCTGGATGAAACCCTTATATTTAATGTTTGCACCCTATTTAAACAACTTATAACATGCCAACACAACCTCCTTTGTTCTTCCTAGCCTAGAGAATCCGTAAGCCTTATTTGAGTGTTCTTGAGCTTTTTGGTGCCTTTTGTGTGTATGTGAAGTTGCAAGAGGATAAGAAAGCTTGAGAGATCAAGAGAGAGCAAGTAGATCCACAAGTCTTGGCACATTTCCTACTCATTTGAGGTATAAAGTTGATACGTTGACAATTCATTACTTCGATCTTGATTTGTGGTTATTTTCTACCTTTTCTAAACTTTAGAGAGGCGATACTCAGATTTCTGTGTATATTTGGAGTTGCACTTCAGATCTAGAACAATTGAGGGTTCCCATGGCATAAAGGTGCCAACTTTATGGCCATAGGAGACCCATGCTTCTTATATACCTCTTTTTATGGCTTTTGAGCCAAAAATCCCATGCATGGACGTTAAGATTGAAATTTTACATATAAAATGGGTCCTGGGAGGCCAGATCTATGCTTTGATGCATTAAGACCCATTATAATCGACTGAATAGTTTTGGACAAAGAGGCACTAAGCGAATCACTTGGGTGACTTGGTGAGTCGGGTCGCATTTCCCCCCAAATGTCTTATGAAAATGGTCTTTAGTTGATTGGAAGGAAAACTCAGTATGTTAGGGGTTTGATATGGACTTGAAGACAAAAGGACTCAAAATGTTCAAGGGAATGTCCCAACCTCATGAAGACGGACTCGACGTGTTCAAGGATGAACTCGATGAGTCATAGACTGAACTCTTTCATATGGATGCAGATGAACTTAAGGAGTTCAACGACGAACTCAACGAGTCGGTTGAAGGTAGTCTGATGTGTTATTGAAGGTGAACTCATCGAGCTCTTGCTAGAATCGACGAGTAGGGAAGGGATCATGGAATTTTTTGGACGTGGGGACTCGGCAAGTTAGTGGACCAACTCGACGAGTCTGGTCAACTAGGTGTTGACTTTGACTAGATGTTTACCAGGGTTTTGACCTGGACTTTGACTTGGAATTGAGTTAACTCTAGTAGGGGTTATGATAATTAAATGGTAACTTAGAAAGGATGATGTGTAGGGATAGATGAGTCGAGAAGAGTTGATTTCTGTACCAAGGACAACGTAGACACTACACAACATTGACGTGAGTTACCTTCCAGCAAAAGTGGGTCTAAGGAACGAATGCCAACCTACTAGTAGTTGATTACAGTAGAGATGATTGTCTATGTAATAATCGTTTGGTTGCTATTATTAGATGTGTTCTATGTGTCAATATGCTATGTCCTATGTGCTAGTGGTAGTAGGAAGGGGAATAGTCCCCGACTCGGTCGTTACGACCGAAGGGTAGGTTGGACACCATAGAGATGTATGACAGCATGATTATGCCATATATTATTATGTGTTAGTAGTAGGGGGTGAAATAGTCCCCGTGACTGGTTGAGATAGACCAGAGGTACGCAGGCACCCCAGAATGGCCTAACACTGGTAGGTCAGCACCCCAAAATGGCTTGACATGGGTAGGTCAGCATCCCATAATGGCTTGACATGGGTAGGTCGGGTACCCTAACTGCCTGGCAGTATGAATGGCTGTATGGTATATGATATGATGGGGGAACCCACTAAGCATTGTGCTTACCGTTTCTAGTTTTGGTTTCAAGTACCTCTTCAGCTAAGGGGAAGGACCTGACAGGATAGCAACGCATCGCACAAATATGAATTCCGCTTTGAGAACCCTAGGATTGTACCCTGACGTTTTACTATTGATGTTATGGTTTTTGAGACTTGTGATTTGTGAGTTGATGTTTTGAAAAGCTAGCAAAGTTGTTTTTTGTAAACTATTTTCTTAAGTAATGTAAATAAGCGAAAAAAATTTGGGTCTCAATTTTAGGATGTTACAAGTTGGTATCAGAGCCTTGTTTTAGGGGATTTAGGCACACCATCGGGGTCTCAATTTTAGGATGTTACAAGTTGGTATCAGACTCAAACTGAGGGCTTGAAGGAGTTTTACTAGAAAAATAGTTTTCTATTATTTAAAAAAACAACAAGTTTCGAGAAAGAACAAGGTGTGTGATGCGTGCTACAGGCCGAGCTCAAGTAAGTTTTCCCCAAGATACCGATACATGTTAGTTTATGTTATATGATATGATCAGGAGAATTACATTCTAGGTGTGGGCTAAGGATCTAGGAAGGATGCCTTGTATGCCTGTTATGTTATTATGAGACCTGTATGCTAGATTAGGGCTAAGGATCTAGGAATGATGCCTTACATGCATGTTGTATGACTTTATTGAGCTATATGATAGGGCTGGTTATTCAAAAGTATGGTACCCTGATTAGGTTATGCTTGGTAATGGTAAATCAATGCACGAATGTTGCTTGCTTTGTGCTGATAGGGGTTCCAGCATGCTTTAACTAACTAGTAAGAAAATACGTAATAGTATTCACAAGCTATTTAAGGAAAGATGGTAGGGAGTCCTTTTGCAACTGATGGTGGAGAGTAAGTCGGAGAGTGCCCTAGGACAGTCCTAGGATGAGATTAGCATGGAAAGCAGTATTAGTAGGAGGGACTTGGTGAAGTAGAAGCAATCCTTGAGGAAAGTACAGATAGATGTGGAAGGTAGTATGAGCCCGTACTACTGGAAGCATAGGATCTGTAGTCGAATCAAGGAGGGCTAAGATAGAACCAGGAAACTTGGAGAGTGTGTGAGACCTCTCGAGAGTATGTATGACCCTGGCGTTTATGTATTTATTTTAGTATGGTGACTACATGACATAGAGCAAGAGGTTCAGGGTCTAGATCAGGATTAGGATCAGGCTCGGGTGCTGGATCCGAGCAAGTTGATGACAGGCTACGTGAGTTCATCGCGTCTGAGATCACGAGTGGTATTCTTGAGGCGACCCAGGTCATTTTCGGGTCGATCAAGGAGGGGATTATTGAGCTGATGGAGGATCTATTCCGGACATTCAAGAGTGATTTGGCATCTAGCCAGTCGGGTTCACGCACACTGTCCTTCAAGGACTTTAGCAGGAGTGGTGTGCCAGACTTTCATGGGGCGAAGGACCCCATTGCTGCAAGGAGATCGATCGCAAACATCGAGTCTCCACAGTTGACAAGCTTCTGCCCGGAGGGGTCGAAGGTCCGGTTTGCTGCGGGTTGTTTGAGGGATAGAGTTAGGGATTGGTGGGAGTCAGTTGGTGACTCACTGGGAGCCCCACCATTGAGGCTATGACTTGGTCAGACTTTGTGAAAAGGTTCAGGAGTTTGCGCAAGCAGTGGAGCTTCAGCAGCTGGCCAGGGAGTTCCTTGACATGAGACAAATTATGGAATCAGTGGTGGAGATCATCGCCGAGTTCCGAGAGAGGGCCTTGTTGGTACCTAATATGTAGGGGATGAGGAGATGTGGAAGAACCACTATCATGGTATGTTGAGGGCTGATATTCGGGAGCATGTCAGCTACTCAACCTATCTGACCCTGGAGTCCATGATTGACATGGCGAGGGAGAGAGAGATTGATTTGGAGCACCTCAGGAAGAGGAAGGCATACGAAGAACATGTTACTGGGGCTTCAGGGAAGAAACCCAAGGGATCTGACACTAGGTTGAAGGGCCAGCCAGGCAAGCACCGCTGCAGGAAATGCGGCAGGCTGCATGAGGGAGTTTGTAGAGCAGGATCATCAGGCTGCTACAAGTGCAGAAAGATGGGGCACTTTAGCAGGGATTGTACTGCTCCTGCCCCTACACTTCAGATGTCATACCTGATTTTCTTTCATTGCAATTAGAAGGGCCATAAAAAGGCCAACTACCCCAGGTTGAGAGCAACAACAACTGTGTCAGTGGTGGCACCAACTCCAGCGACTACACGAGTTATGAATGGCTGGAACGTCAAGTCAGAGGCTCCAGTGGTGAGGAGCTGAGCTTTCTATTTGACAGTTGAGGAGGTATGTGCCGGAGCCGATGTGGTGACTAGATCGTTCCATGTGAACGGTATCCCAGTTCAAGTGTTGTTTGATTTGGGTGCTACCCGATCATTTGTCACTCTTGTGCTTAGCAAGATGTTCCCTGAGTCTTCGGGCATGGTAGACTGCCCTCTAGAGGTCGACATTGCAGACGACCGATCTGCGCAAGCATAGGAGGTTTTTAGGAATTGTGTTTTCAGGCTATTCGAGGAGTGATACTTGGTAGAATTGGTTCCCATACTGTTGCGGGGGAACAAGGTTATTATATGCATAGATTGGTTGAGCCCTAATGGGGCGGTGATCAATTGCAAGCAACAGTTGGTTCGGGTCAGGACCCCAAGTGCGGGAGAGCTGGTGATTTAGGGCGAGAGGCCACAACGTGGACCAGGTTTATGTTCAGTAGTGAGGGCTAGATGCTACCTTCAGCAAGGGTGTATAGGGTATGTGGCCTATGTCCTGGATACTTGGGAGACGGGAAAGACGATTGTGAGTGGTGTGTCGGTGGTTCGAGATTACACGAATGTATTCCAAAAGGAGCTATCTAGAATACCTACAGGGAGGCAGGTTTCCATTGGAGAGGCAGGTAGAGTTCAGGATCGAGCTAGTCCCTGGTGCGTCTTCGATAGCCAAGGCACCATATTGGTTAGCTCCTTATGAGGTTCAGGACTTATCTACAAAGATGCAAGAGCTGTTAGAAAAGGGATTCATTAGACCGAACAGCTCACCCTGGAGAGCCCCGATTCTATATGTGAAGAATAAGGACAGGTCGCATCAGATGTGTATAGATTACCAGGAGCTGAATAAGGTAATGGTGAAGAACTGTTACCCATTCCCATGGATTGATGATCTCTTTGACTTGCTTTAGGGAGCATCTTGGTTCTCTAAGATCGATCTACGTTCAGGTTATCATCAGATGAGAATTAGAGAGGAGGATGTGCAGAAGACTGCCTTTTAGACGTGATATGGTCACTATGAGTTCGTGGTAATGCTTTTCGGGCAAACAAATGGTCCAGTCACATTTATGGTGTTCGATAAGGTGTCTAAGTCCATAACTATGTCTGGTATGTACTTGACCCGGTTGGCATGGTCCATTTGGGTTGCTTGGCATCAAGACACTTGGATAGACAAAATGGGAAAAAGGACACTTATGGTTTATTAATATATTATAAGTTCTAATATATTAATAATATTACTTCATTAGTATTGATCAAGAATTATTTTGGAATTAACTTGGTGATAAAAATTGATTAATTAAATATATGGGATTGATTGTGTAAATCATCCATTCTTATGTAGTGGGCTAATGATCCATGGTTTATTTAATTAAGCTAAAACCCATAAGGTGCTCCATGGATGGTCCATGGAGGTTAAAACCCATGGCTCATGGAGGAAAAGAAAAGCCATGTCAATTGGGGTTTACATGGTGTAACCCTACTTGTGACACAACTATAAAAGAACCCCATGGGCTACCAAAATTGGCACTATATGAAGAACAAGAGGGCTAGTTTATTTTGAGTGTGTGTGTACTTCTCTCCAAGTTATTCCAAGAGTTGTGGTGTTGTGTGAAATACTTGAGGCATCAAATTTGTGGTGTGAGGTTCACAAAGTTCTTAAGGAATCCAAGAAACAAGAAAGGTAATTTCTTCTACTAGCTTTTATGTTTCAAGTTCCCCATGCCATGCTAGTTAGGTTAAGAACCTTGGAAAATGCAACTTTGCATGTAACTTAGTAAAACATAGATCTAAGCTTTCTAGGGTTGCATTTACACCTTAGAGTGTTAGAATGCTCAAAACCCTTCAGTGGTATCACAACCTAGGCTTGTTTTCTTGATACTTGATGGAAATTGTTGAAGAAAGTCGAATTTATGCATCCCGATGAGTGAAATCGCTGAGTCAATGGGGGTACTCGACGAGTCCATGCATATATTCATCCTACTCATCGAGTAGGTTCGTACACTCGACGAGTAGGAGGCCCAGAGTGCAGTTTTTCGAGTTTTGCAGCTGGAAGTAGACTAGAATCATTACCCTAAACTATTTTGGACTTATAAAACCTATTTTTGATGTGGTAATGATTATGCTAATCCATTTACAATGGTTATTATCAAAATTTCAAGTTTTATATATGTTTTTATGATTCTTGAAATTATTGATATCAATGTTCATACACTTATGAGTTTGGTAGATCATAGGAATTATTTGAAAATTGTAGTTTAATTCTTGATCTAAATGTTTTTAATGGAATCCATAATTTTCCCTCAAGTTATGGATTACCAAAATCCTTTCTTTTAAAGTATATAAAACAGAACATAGGTTTCATAAAATGAAGACTCTTCATTTTAATGAACCATTAACTCATATTTTATGAAGTTGAAAAGTTTTGAATAGTTACAAAACTTTCCCTCAAGTTTTCGAACATTTAAATTCACTTTAGAAGACTTTAGTTCCAACCCTTCGAATTTTATAAAGTTAAAATTCAACCCTTATACTTTATAATATTATAAGTTAATTATATATATATATATATATATATATATATATATATATATATATATATATATATATATGTATGTATAAGAACGATTCATTTTACCATTAGTAGGCCTCATTCACAAAGTTGGTCTATAAGGGGGGTATAAGGTCGTTGCTTATAAAATGGCACCTTAATGGGTGTCCACTCTCACTAATTGCTTCCTTGACTGGTGGAGGGTTGTTAGCCGATCGGGTAGGACAAAGACTTTAATTCTGATTAAAAGTATAATGATTATACAGTAACTAAATGTTTTATAAATTCCCAATCTTAGTTACTTTAGGAAAATGTGAATTTGGTGCTAACCCATGAAATTACACTTTGCACCTTGCTTAAGTCGTTAGTGGAGCGTGTGTGGTTAACCGACACACTGACATGGATTTAACAAGGTTGGAAAAGGGTGCCCTATGGTTTATCATAGATCGGTGGACCGCATGTGGTTAACCGGCACATCGATTATGTGATAAACATTAAGAATACCAAGTAATGTGCATGGTTATTCACACCTTGTTTTGTGATCCTCGGCGTCCCACAAAACTTGAAGGGCACAATCGAGATTGAAACATGCCATTGAAAAGTTCAATGATTCTCAAAAGAATTTAGGAGTTTTAAAACCGATTAAAACCTAATAATATATTTTTGTTTTTAATCGTGGAAATTGGTGAATCCTCATTCACCTACCTTTAAATATTTTATAGCTTGGATTACGGCATTCGTCTTTGAAGTTATAAAATATTGTGTTGGGTCCTAGCCTTAATATTACATTTGGGTGTCTTATTAACAACTATCTTTATATCTAATCTAAACTTGTCTTTCTTCCTTTTCAGATGTCTTCCAATAATGCTGCTTCTAGCTCAAACCCTACCAGCTCATTCGCTCTCATGAACCTTTGTGGGAGAGTCATCTTTGATGGGACTAATTTCAATGATTGGATCAGCAACATAAGATTGGTCACTCACTATGATGACAAGGAATATGTCCTCAATAAGGAGATGAAGGATGTTGATGAGTCTACTACTACTCACAAGGAGATCGCTGACTTTAGGACACATGAGAGAGATGCTACCAACGTGGCATGTATCATGTTGGCCATAATGACAGCTGAGCTCCAGAAGTCCTATGAGGAATTTTATCCTTTTGAGATACACCAGGATATTATGGACGTATACCATCAGAGAGCGCATCAAGAGTGATATGAAATAATATCGTCCATGATAACAACCCGAATGAAGGATGGCGAGCCCATCACGGGACACATGGAGAAAATGAAAAGGTTTGTGGACCGCTGCTGAAGTTGAATGTGACCTTCTTCGAGGAGTTGGCTATTGATATCATACTATGCTCCTTACCTTCTTATTATGATCAATTCCGAATGACCTATCATATGAGCTAGGAGGAGGTCATAGTTAGCAAACTTCAAGGACTTTTGAAGACCACCGAAAGTGATCTTAAAAGTAAATCGGTTGTTACCACCCGTACTCCTACCACCACCCGTGTTCTGGCTATCGAGAAAAGTAGAGTAAGAAGAGGAAGAGCCCCTTGAAGGGTACCAAGGGAAAGTCTCTTGATGGCTCCTCTTCAAGTAGAACCAAAGGTGGTTCTGTCACTCCTTCTAACCCTAAAGAGGTTGAATGCTTCTATTGCCATGAAAAGGTGCACTGGAAGCGAAACTGCCCAAAGTACTTGCAATATGTCGAGGATGGGAAAGTAAAATCCAACCATGCATGTATTTACACTGTATTGTCTAATAACTCACCCTATTCTAATTCTTGGGTCCTTGATACAGTATGTGGTATTACCATATGTTCTGATTTGCAGGGACTAAGAAGAAGTAAGAATGTGGAGCATGGGAAGATAAACTTAATCATGGGGAATAGGAAAGCTTCACCTGTAACCAAGATTGGAGTTTATTCTTTGTTGGTAAGTTGTGGGTTAACATTAGATTTGAATAAATGTTGTTACTCGTCTGAAATGGCGAGATATATTATTTCCTTTCATGGTTTGTATAGACAAGGATTTACTTTTTCATTTGATAATGAATTGGGTGGTGTTAATGGTTTCTATAATAATGTTCTTTATTTTAAAGCATTACCTTGTAATGGTGTATATGAAGCTGTGTCGGTTGTAGATAACCTAGGAAAAAATGTGTTGTGTATTGATTCTTCCACTAGCTTGGATAAATCATCATTATGGCATTGTCGTCTTGGACATGTTAGCAAAAATGCACAGGCCAACTCCAAAAGGATGGAGTCTTGGAGTCATTTGACTTGAATTCGGATGATAGTTGTGAATCTTTTTTACTTGGAAAATTTGACAAAGTCACCCTTCACTGGTACTTGTGCTAGGGGTGAAGGTTTGTTGGAGTTGTACACACAAATGTGTGTGCACCCTTCAGAACCGCCGTAAGGGATGCTAACCAATTCTATGTGACTTTTACTGTTGATTATAATAGATATGTTTATGTTGACTTAATCAAGCATAACTTAGAAACCTTTGAGAATTTCAAAGAGTTTAACCAATAAGTGGAGAATCAGCTGGGAAGGAACATTAAGATGCTTCGATCCGATCGAGGGGGTGAGTATCTTAGTATAGAGTTCATTGACTATCTTAAGGAATGTGAGATTGTCTCACACTTACCACTTCCCAGAACACCACAAGATAATGGTATGGCTGAGAGGCGTAATCAAACAATGTCAGACATGGTTTGTTCCATGATGATTCGAGCTCCGCTGCCAATCTCATTTTGGGGGTATGCCTTAGAGACTACGCCCATATTCTTAATCTAGTCCCTACCAAAAAGGTTGCCAAAAAACCTCACGAGATGTGAACTAGGAATGTTCTCAATTGGGTTCTAAGTCGTTAGTGGAGCGTGTGTGGTTAACTGGCACACTAATTGGGTTCTAAGCAAAGGTGGAAAATGGTGACTCGTTGTTTTTCATAGTTCGATGGAGTCTGTGTGATTAACCGGCACATCGATAGGTGACTGTAACAATGAGGTCCCCATGTACATTAACATGGTTTTTCACACCCGCTTTATGATCCTCGACATCCCAGTCACAAACTTGAGGGGCATATCGAGATTTAAACATGCCATTGAAAAGTTCAATGAATCTCAAAAGATCTAGGAGTTTTCAATATATTTAAAACATAATCTCTTTTTCGTTTTTTTTATGGTGGAGAATTAGTGAATATTCATTCACTTACCTTCAAATTATTTACTTATTAGATTACGACATCCCTCTTCTAATTTGTAAATAATATTGTTGCATCCTAGCCCTAATTTCTCATTTTGGTCTTTAATTGGGGGGATTCATTTCTAATCAAACTTTGTTCTTCTCCTTTTCAGATGTCGAACGTCAACAACAACACTTCCGGCTCGAATTCGTCCGACTCATTGTCACCCATGAACTTGTGTGCGAGAGTGATCTTTGATGCGTCCAATTTCAATGTTTGGATCCACAACATCCGAATGGTCACTCGTTACGAGGACGAAGAGTATGTCCTCGATGAGAAGCGAAAGGAAATCAACATCAACACTGCCTCTACTGAAGAGATCACGGCCTTTGAGGCCCATAAGTGTGATGCTATGAAGGTCAATTGCATCATGCTGGCCACTATAACTGCAGAGCCCTAAAAGTCCTATGAGGACTTGTATCCCTATGAAATGTGTGACAACCCAAAATTTCGATCTTGTACAAGCCATTCAATTCAATCAAATTGATACTCGTTTCTGCTATCGTTTAGCATTGTTTAGAGTCAGTTTGGGTGTTTTAAGCTTAGTAGAATCAAGATTAGGGTTTAGCGATGAGTTATCTCTAGTTATAGCGTTTCATTCGGGCTAAACACTACTTCAAGAGGAGTGTACGGCCGTACACATGGGTGTACAGACGTACACCCCCTCATGGATGTGAACTCATGCCCTTATATAAGTTTTCCCTTCTCTCAAATATCATAAAATTCTTCAAGCTAAGAAAACCTGGTTTTCTGTCAAATATCATCAAATTCTTCACCTTGATGTTCAAAGAAGTAAGTATTCCTTCCATTTGATTAGCTGATTTATTGCACTGGCTATTGAAGATCCATGTTTCATCCATGAAATGTATCTTTTTGACTAGATCTTCAAGAATCTCATCTTTCTGACTAGATCTTCAAGAATCTCATCTTTCACCAAGAACACCAAGAACACATACTAGTTTTTGGTGGTTGTGAACCCTATAAGGACCCTCAAAAGTATAAGTATCCCTTCTATCTTTTAGTTACGATTAAGAAAAACTCGATTTCTAGCCTTAGATCATCATCAAATGCATGAACACCAAGGGTGTACGGCCATACACTCATCATATGGTCGTAAACCCTTTTTTAGTGCATGTTTGGGCCTCAAAAACACCCCATGTCCTAACATAGGACTTAGAACACTAAGTGGATGCTAGTTAGAGACATGAAACACCCCATTTTGCAAAGTTACCCATGGGTCTACATCATATACTCTATGACCGTACACACCATAACCATGTACCACAAGGGCCGTATACATATTTGTCGTACGCAGCTTAGTGTGGCCGTCAACCTCCCTTATTCAATCATATGTGATTTTAACACTTAGTTTCAAGTGTTTCCTAGTCCCTAGGGTGGTTCCCTATCATAACTAGTTGTGTTATACACTAATTTGATACATGTATGTGTTATTATATGCTAAATAGGATATGTTTGTGTTCAAGACTTCACTTGACACTTACCATCCTGCAACCGATCTTGCATTCTAATTACTCACTACAGGTGAGTTCATACCACTACAATCAACATTTAAGTATTTAAATGCTTTTAGGGGGGAATACATATTGAACACAATTAAATTGTGTTAGTATAAACATTTATATACTCGCCAAATATCTCATTTCAAACTCATTTTCAAACTACTTTTAAAACATTGTTTGACTTTATTGTAAACTCTTTTCTGTTTATAACTACTTTTAGGCTCTTTTTCAAACTCTTTTACTTTCAAAACAATATTCATTTGTGTATCAGTATATAAGTATGCTTTAATGGACTTAGGACTATTGCTGATAACCTTGACCCCTGTTCCTTGTTTGGTTGTGGGCTTAGGGTAGGATACACTAGTCTGACTATCGATTACCTAATAGTTACACATGCTAAATGCATATATGAATAAAAAAAATTATCTTTAAAAAGTATACTTAACTCAATTGTTCAAGTTGGACAAATGACTCCCTTTTATAAGTTGAGAACAAACTAAACCTTCCAGTAGACTATAATAGGTATAGTTTAGAGAACATATACAAAGAATGGAACTGAACATATACATATACATATACGAGAATAGGAAAGAACATATACATATACATATACAAGAAGAGGAAAAAACATATACGTATACATATATATATACAAGTACAGAAAGTACATGATAATTAGAATGTAAAATTACCACTTAATGATACAACAATACATTGTTGTTTCACATTGTAACTAGAGTCACCTGGAGGGAGAGCGGGCATTGTGTGTATAGATCTTTACAGGACAGACACTCCCATACCCCGATTGCTATCTATAGTCCCAGTCGGTCAGGCCAAGGGGTGAAAAAAATGTTACCTCACTATTTTCGACACTAGAAGGTCGTCGTGTATTCAGCCGTGAATCACCATAGTTACAACTACATCACATTTGAAATCTTTAATTAACCAAACCAGTTTTAAAGGCAACAAGACTCCCTAATGTGTATATTTCATTTAATACCACTATGAGTCTTCATTTTTCCCATTTCATTATACAACAATGGTACTACTGGGTTAAAACATACTATTTTCTTAATAAAAGATAGCAATAAATGGGGAAAACATACTTTTATAAAAATCTAAACTACTACTATAGTTTCAATACTATTCCAAGTATATATGCAAACATTACATTTTATATAAAGACAAACATGTAAAGAGTCGGGCCTCAGGTAGGAGGACACTTTTCATTATAAGCAAGAAACATAGGATTTTTTGGGAAAACATTACAAACATTTCAAGGTTTTTAATACAAACGTTTGATGTTTTTCATTACTATAAATGACACTAAATACTTAGGTACTCACCAAAATCTATGCTAATACTCTCTTTCAAAATAACTTGTATTCTCAGGGAACTAGCAGACAGGTACACCCATGTAGCTTTTGAAGGACAGAGTGGTTTCAAGACTCGTCATTATTTTGATTATACATTTTGGTGTCATTTAAACATTACTAAAGAACACACATGTATTGAACTATTCTATAACTGCAATGGATTTTGTTGCTTATTTTACTATTATCCATTGTTATGATATTGTACATGACATCCTCTACCCTGGAATGTTTCCGCTAATTTGGTTTGGGGGCATGACAGATTGATATCAGAGCATTGGTTATAGTGAATTGAGTATGTCAACCCATAAAACATATACAACTTTAAATACATTTGGATTAAAACACTCTAACCAAGAGTTATACTTTTTAGAAAAAAATATATACATACAAGTATTTTACTAAAAGTATACATACATGCATTCATACAAGGGTCATTATCATACAAGAACAGAACAAAGGTTTTACGATTGTTGAATATCACAAGTAGGCTTCAGGATGTATGCTCTGTTCTTGGAATGACATATCATGATCAACTATGTGGGTCCAAGAAGTGATTAACATATGCCCAAGAATGGTTGTGACGTTGCAACAAGTCTAAAAACTTACCAACTATGTACGAAGACTCAGTGAGAACATTAAACAAAGTTAAAATACGATAGTATTATTTTCAGTTACTATAATTACTTATTTGAGAACTAAAGGTCTTTATTAGTAGGTCAAAAGTTGCTTGGTGGATATACTAAGGTTATATGCGACTAAGGTGGCATAGACTTAGAATCTGTGATCTTTGCTTTACTTCATGTTCCTTGTTTGGTTGTGGATTTGGAGTTAGGGTCGCTTATTCGAAGGTCGATCCTGTTTTGATTACATGTAACTGGTATGCACTAAGCAAGTATTGAAGTAACTGATAAAGATCATCCTATAATTATCTTAATTCGTACGTTTATTAATAATTTCTTTTACCCCTATTCTCGCGTAGATAAGATGGCTAGATTCAATCTCCCTGGCGACCCGTACTTCCCCAACCAAGGCAATGGTGAATGGATCGATGATGAGCCAGAAGATAATAGTCCAATCCCTTTGGATGATGACTTCGCAGAGAACTTTGCAGAGGACCCTGACTCCGAGCCAGAAGTTAATAACCTACCCCTGGTGACTCCAATCCCAAATCCTAAACCTTATCCGAATTTTCAAGGCCCGACGCCTTTGTGGGCGGAAAACTTGAGTAGATGGAGTCAAGAAGAGGGACAAACACCTTCATACAACGGAGAAAGAAGCTTCTACAACCTGAGCGAGGGAGGCTCTGCAGATAGAATTCTGCCTATCCTGGTCCGCAGGGTTGCTCGTAATGAAGAACAGGGTAGGACAGCCATCAACCGAATCATGGAGGTTGATGCAAATGTGGGACTTAATACAATC
Source organism: Lactuca saligna (assembly GCF_052625555.1). Classification (NCBI taxonomy): domain Eukaryota; kingdom Viridiplantae; phylum Streptophyta; class Magnoliopsida; order Asterales; family Asteraceae; genus Lactuca; species Lactuca saligna. Next base: position 210,849,381 of record NC_136419.1, read on the forward strand.
CGCATCATTCGTCTTGAAGATGCGTGTGAGAGGTCGATGAGAGACAATGAATCTCTGCAGCAAGAACCAGCTGCAACTCGAGCTGAAGTCATAGAGCTCTGAGCACGCCAAAGAGTTTATGAACGAAACCTCCTTGATGTGGAGCGTCAGCTGCCTGACTTGATGGTTCGCCCGAGGGGTACCCGTCATCGGTAGAAGATGCTCTACTTGTCCTTCTCTTTAGGTTTAAGGAATAGCCTTATTAGATGCTCTATATAGCACTCTTTTATGAAAATATTCCTATCTAGCAAGTACTATTTCCACTAAACTTTTATGCTGCCAAAATTTCCCTCTGTTGGTATGCTGTAAGACCTGCTCTAAGGTCGAATTTTCTAAACTTTGTAACTTCTATGCCAACTATTATGACAAATACTGTTTCCATTATGTTATCATTTCTTTTAAACTCTATTCTGACACTGTTTTTCTCTTGATAGCCCTAATGAAGTCTTATTATCATTTTATCTTTAATAGCTAAAAGATGCCGCCTTGCAAGCGTCCAAACAAAAAACCACTTGTAAATTAAACTCCACCACTACCTCCTCCGCAGTTCGATGTGGTTATGTTCCAGGCTGCTGTGACTGCGGCTGTGATCGTGGCCATGACACAAGTGAATTTTTGTGGCTCCATTGGAGATGGAACCGGTACCAAATCTAACCATGGTGATAGCCAAACGCGTACACAAGAGTGTACTTATAAAGACTTCATCAACTGCAAACCGGTATTCTTCAACGGAACCGAAGGAATAATTGTGTTGTATCAGTGGTTCGAAATAACGGGGTCGATCTTTGAGATCTGCTCCTGCCCAGAAGGAAGAAAATTAAAGTTTGTTGCCAACACCTTCTCTGAAAGGGCCTTGACATGGTGGAATGGCCATGTCATGTTACTCACCCTGGTAGGAGACACTGAAGCACCTGATGACAAAGGAGTACTGCCCGAGGGGCGAAGTTCAAAAACTCGAGGAAGAACTCTGGAGCCTTAAGATGAAAGGTTCTGATATAGTGGCCTATACAACCAGATTCAACGATCTAGTGACTCTATGTCAAAATATGGTCCCTACCGAATGCAGGAAGATCGAGAGATACATATGGGGTTTGGTACCCCCATATCAAGGAAACGTACAGGCATCAAACCCTACAACCTTTGATAATGCCAAGCAATTGGCCAAAGGCTTATCGATCATGGGGTCCCTCCTCCAACAACAACTACAACTGTTGTCTCAACACCAACCAAAGCAACCGAGAACAAGAGGAAGCACTGGTACAAACGGAAAGGCAAATCAGCTCAACCTTCTTCCAAGAACCAACAAGTTGTGGTTGTTTGTGCTGCTACGAACCCTGTTGCCCCTGTACCAACAAATAAATATGTGGGGAGTTTATCCAAGTACACCAAGTGCAATTTCCACCACAACGTCCCCTACCGGGAAATGCACTGCACCAACTAAGACAGAAAGGGCCATATTATCCGGTTTTGCAAAGCACCGCCAAGACCAATCACCCAGGTCCCTAGTACTAGAGTAAGCCAAGCCTACTATGGTTGCGGCGAGATGGAGCATTTCAAGGGAAACGTCCCTAAGGCTGGTAATGCAGGTGAAGCAGGAAGACTACATGCTATTGGTCACAATGAATCCATGGCAGATCTTACGGTGGTCAGGGGTACGTTCCTCCTCGATAACTCATATGCATGTATATATTTGATAGTGGGGCTGAAGGGAGCTTCATGAACCAAAAATTTAAACACTTACTTAATCAAGCACTGCAAGCACTAAAAGAGACCTTTGTCGTAGAAATGGCTAATGGAAAGATGGAAAGTTCTAGCAAGATTTACCTAGGTTGTGCCCTCATGCTAGACAACTATTCGTTTCCGATCGACCTTATTCCTGTGTCAATCAAGAGTTTCAACGTCATTGTGGGCATGGACTGGTTGAGTCTCTATCATGCTGATATCTTGTGTTTCGAAAAGTCCATCAAAATCTACCGAGTAGCAAAACCTTATTGATCTACGGTGAAAAACCAAGTGTGAACCTTCGTATCATCTCGAGTATGCAATCCCAGAAGTACCTATGAAAGGAATATTGTGTATTCCTTGCTCATATAGTCGATGTGAGCCAAGATACGAAAGACCTAAATAACATTGTGGTAGTACATGACTTTCCCAACATCTTTCGAGAAGAACTACCAGGATTACCACCTCAATGCCAAGTCGAGTTCAGAATCGACTTAGTTCCAGGGGTTACCCCAATAGCCAAATAACCCTATCGTTTAGCACAAACTGAGATCTAGGAACTATCCGATTAACTAAATGAACTGCTCACCAAGGGGTTTATTAGACCAAGTTTCTCACTTGGGGAGCATTAGTCTTGTTTGTAAAGAAGAAGGACGGATGAATCCGAATGTGCATCGATTATAGAGAACTGAACAAGCATAATGAAAAGAATCGCTACCCTCTACCTCCCATAGACGACTTGTTTGATCAAATCCGAGGATCGATCTGCTTTTCAAAAATTAATTTAAGATCCGAGTATCACCAGTTGTGAGTGCTAGAAGAAGATGTTCTTAAAATAGCCTTCCAAACTTGCTATGGTCACTACGAGTTCATAGTAATCCCAGTAAGGAAGAACATAGTCAACATCTACGACAAGTCTTGCAAACACTGCGATTGGAGAAACTCTACGCAAAGTTAACTAAATGCGATTTTTGAATTGGAAGATTCGGATTCTTGGGTTATGTTGTTAGTGAAGAAGGAATTCACATGGACCCTTCCTAAATTAAAGACATCGAGAACTGGGCAGCACTGAAGATGCCAACCAATGTTTGTCAATTCTTAGGCCTTGTTAGCTAATATCGTAGGCTTATTCAAAATTTCTATAGCATCGCAAAACCGCTCACTACATTGACCTAGAAAGATGTGGCCTTTAACTGGGAAGAAAAACAAGAAAAAGCATTCCAAACGCAGAAACAAGCTATATGCAGCGCACCGATACTATCCCTCCCAGACTGGATAGAAGATTTTGTGGTCTATTGTGATGCATCCAACCAAGGGCTTGGTTGTGTTCTTATTCAATGAGGTAAGGTGATTGCCTATGCCTCAAGACAGCTAAAGACACAAGAGGTCAACCACACCACGCATGATCTGGAGTTAGGAGCAGTGGTATTTTCCATTAAGATCTAGAGACACTACCTGTATGGTACAAAAAGCACTATATTTACAGATCACAAGAGCCTTCAACATATATTCGACCAGGAGGAACTCAATATGAGACAACGATTGTGGGTAGAGCTACTCAATGACTACAAATGCGAAAGTTGTTATCACCCCGGTAAAGCCAATGTAGTAGCTGATGCCCTAAGTCAGAAGGAATATTCTGGTCGTAAAGTCAAATCATTGATTATGGCTATCCATTCGCACCTACCCACACAAATCAAGGAGGTTTACCTAGAAGCCTTAAAACCTGAAAATGTGGCGCATGGATCTCTAAGAGGGATGGATAAAAACTTGGAAATCAAGGGTGGCAGAGCCTTATATCTCATGGACTGGATCTAGACACCGAAGCATGGTGGTTTCAGAGACTTGGTTATGGAAGAAGTGCACAACACTCAGTATTCCGTCCACTCAGGTTCAGATAAGATGTATATGGATCTCAAAAATTCATACTGGTGGCCTAACATGAAAGCATAGATTGCTACCTTCATGAGTAAATGCCTTACTTGCGCCAAGGTGAAGGTCGAATACCAGAAACCCTCAGGTTTACTACAATAACCGAAAACACCGGAATAGAAGTCAGATTGGATCACAATGGACTTCATTACCAAGCTACCCAAGACAATGGGTGGCCTAGATACCATTTGGGTGATCGTAGACAGGTTAACAAAGTCCGGACACTTCCTGCCTATCAAAGAAACTGACAAGATGAAGAAACTAACAAGAACCTACATTACAGAGATTGTACGACTACATGGTGTTCCTATACCCATCATCTCCGATAGAGGTAGTAGATTCACTTCAAGATTCTGGAAGTCGCTACAAAGTTCCCTAGAAACTAGGTTGGACATGAGTACAACCTACCATCCACAGACCGATGGACAAACTGAGAGGACTATCCATAATTTGGAAGATATGCTGTGAGCCTGTGTGATTGACTTCAAGAAGGAACGTGTACTCATTAACCCCTTGTCGATGTCTCCTAAAACAATAGTTATCACACGAGCATAAAGGTTGCTCCATTTGAAGCCCTTTATGGCCTTAAGTGCATATCCCAATTGTGCTGGATTGAGGTGGGTGACACACAATTAGCTAAAGCATGAGTTTCTGACACCACTCTCATAGGTCCCAAAATCATATGAGAAACAACAGAGAAGATTGTTCAAATTCGTGAACGACTGAAAGCCTCCAGAGACTGACAGAAAAGCTACGTAGACAAGAGAATGAAAGCTTTGGAATTCCAGGTAGGTGAACGTATTCTTTTAAGGGTATCACCCTGGAAAAGCTCGATACGCTTCAAAAAGTGTGGGAAGCTAAATTGAAGATATGTAAGGCCTTTCGAGATTATTGCTAGAAACGACCCTATAGCTTCCAAACTAAAACTATCTCGCAAACTTAGTAACGTGCATCCTACTTTCCACGTATAGAACTTGAAAAAGTTTCTATTCAATGAGACTCTTGTAATCACACTCAACGACATCGAGATTGAAGAGAGCCTCAACATCATGGAAGAACCCATAGAGATCATCGACCGAGAGGTCAAGCAAATGAAGCAAAGCCGTATCCCAATAGTGAAGATTCGCTGGAATGCCAAGCGAGGACCTGAATTCACTTGGGAACGCGAGGATCAGATGAAATGGGGGGGATGATATGACAACCCGAAATTTCGATCATGTACAATCCATTCAATTCAATCAAATTCAGACTCATTTCTGCCGTCTTTTAGTATTGTTTAGAGTCTGTTTGAGCGTTCTAAGCTCAGTAAAATCAAGATTAGGGTTTAGGGATGAGTTATCTCAAGTCATAGGGTGCCATTCGGTTCAAACACTCCTTCAAAAGGAGTGTACGGCCATACACATCGGTGTATGGTCGTACACCCCTCTTGCCATCAATTCATGCTCATATATAACTTTTCCATTCTATTTCCTTCACTTTTCATACATTCAAGCCAAGAAAACTTGATGTTATCTCAACTATCATCAAATTCTTCACCTTGATCTTCAAAGAAGTAACTATTCCTTCCATTTGATTAGTTGATTTATTGCATTAGCTAACGAAGATCCATGTTTCATCCATGAAATGTATCTTTTTGGCTAGATCTTCCATAATCTCATCTTTCACCAAGAACACCAAGAACACATACTAGTTCTTAGTGGCCGTGAACCTCATAAGGACCCTTAAAAGTGTATGTATCCCTTCTATCTTCTAGTTAGGATTAAGAAACTCTCCATTTCTAGCCTTAGATCATCATCAAATGCATGAACACCAAGAGTGTACAACCGTACACTCATTATATGGCCGTAAACCCTTGTGTAGTGCATGTTTAGGCCTCAAACACACCCTATGTACCAACATAGGACCTTTAACACTAAGTGGATGCTAGTTAGAGCCATGAAACACTGTGTTTGGTGAAGATACCCATGGGTGTACGATCGTACACTCCATGGCCATACACACCATGACCATATACCACAAAGGTCGTACACATATTGTCTGTACACACCTTAGTGTGACTGCGAACCTCCCTTATTCAATCATATGTGATTTTAACACTTCGTTTCACGTGTTTCCAAGTCCGTAGGGTGGTTCCCTGTCATAAGTAGTTGTGTTACACACTAATTTGATACATATATGTGTTATTATATGCTAAATAGGATACGTTTGTGTTCGAGAATTCTATTAACACTTAGCATCCTGCACTTGATCTTGTATTCTAATCACTCAATATAGGTGATTTCATACCCCGGCAATCAACCTTTAACTGTTTAAATGCTTTTAGGGGGGGGGGGGATACAAGTTGAACACAATTAAATTGTGTTAGTATAAACATTTATATACTGATCAAATATCTCATTTCAAATTCATTTTCAAACTACTTTTAAAACATCCTTATACTTTATTGTAAACTCTTTTATGTTTATAACTACTTTTAAACTCTCTTTCAAACTCTTTTACTTTCAAAAAAATATTCATTTGTGTATTAGTGTATAACTATGTTTTAATGGACTTTGGACTATTGCTTATAACCTTAACTCATGTTCGTTATTTGGTTGTGGGCTTAGGGCAGGATACACTAGTCTGACTGTCGATTAACTCATGGTTATACATGCGAAATGCATATATGAATAAAACAAATTATCTTTAAAAGGTATACTTAAATCAATTGTTCAAGCTGAACAATTGACTCCCTTCTATAAGTCGAGAACAAACTAAACCTTCTAGTAGACTATAATAGGTATAGTTTAGAGAACATATACAAAGAACAGAAGAGAACATATACATATACATATACAAGAATAGGAAAGAACATATACATATACATATACAAGAAAAGGAAAGAACATATACACATACATATATCTATACAAGTACAAAAATAACATGATAATTAGAATGTGAAATTACCACTTAATGATACAACAACACATTGTTGTATCACATTGTAACCATAGTCTCGTGTAGGGAGGGTGGGCATTGTGTGTAAAGATCTATACGGGATAGATACTCCCACACCCCAACTGCTAGCTACAGTTCCAGCCAGAGCACTACGCAATGAAGGTATGAGATCATCACTTCGATGATCACTACCAAAATGGGTAATCGAGAGTCCCTTACTGATCATCTTCAAAAATGCAAAGTTATGTCAATCGCTTTCTAAAGTTTAATGTTAACTTTCATTAAGAGCTGGAAATTGACATTATCCTTCACTCCTTGCCTCCATGGTACGACCAGTTCTTCATGACCTACAACATGAATAAGGAAGAGGTCACTTTGAGCAAGCTACAAGGCTTGCTATGCACTGCTGAGATGGAGGAATGGTTAGTTCTGTAACTGATTCCTAATATAAGTAATAACCGTAGGCATTCGTAGATGTTCATCACCCACTGTTGCTAACAGATGGGTTCCGGAATGGTTAGTCCCATACGTATATCCCGGGGTACTGTGGGATAGAGGCCCATCTAGGTGCCCGAGGTACTGGGGATAGGGTCCTGTCTAGATATCCTGAGGTACTAGGGATATGCAGGAAGATTTAAAAAGAAGGTACTAATAAATCATCCTCGCAATTCGAGATACAAGTATTCATGTTAATGTACATAATTAAGTGTATCTACGTAAAGGTACTCATGTAATGCATTCATGTACACGTATTCATGTATCATGTAGGTATATGTAAACGTACTCATGTATCATGTAATCAAATGTAAAGGTACTCATGTATCAGGTAATGTACTGGTATAGACTCATGAATGAACTGACTCTTGTGTGATTCCTTGTAATAGGAATTATATTTGATATCTCCAAATTATCCCTATGATAGTTTGCTGGAAGGTAATTGGTTGTTCAAGTACGTTTATACACTCTTACTACTCAAGGGTGTGAGAAACTAAATGAAAACTGTAACTATAACATTCGTACATATATAAGAATATAAGTGTACATGCATAGTTTAGTTCAATAATGTAAAATGGTTTTATAAGACATCTTATGGGTTTTGAACATTAATTAACAATGACTTGATGTCATTTTAATATACATTTCAAAGGTAAAACAATAGATGATAATGCGTTTTTAAGATTTAAAACCATTTCATGCATCACATTTTGTAGTATGTGAAATCTGTTAAATGAAAAACAAAGTTATAAAATACATAACAATGATTTAATAACATGTTTGTTTCTACTTGTATCCCCCCCCCCTTTAAAGCATTTAAAATCATTTAAAACCTTGATTAGGGGTATGAACTCACCTGTAGTTGGTGATTGGAATGAAATGAACGGTATCGGATTGCTAGGTGTCAAGCGAGGACTTGTGCACACACTACGATCCTAATGAACATATAATCACACATATATGTACTCAATTAGACTCAAATGACTAATTGATAATGTTTAAGACATCCTAGGTATAATAAACACTTTATATAAGTGTTTTAAGCCATAAAGATTGCATCTAAGCTGTTGTGGGACAGTGTATTTGTGTTTAGGGTTTCCAAAGGACCCTATATGAGAGTTTACTCTCCATAAACCATCACACATGGAGTTTACGGTTGTAAACTCTTGAGTTTACGGCCGTAAACTCCCAAACATGTGTGTTTGGTGTGTTTTGAAGTCCCAAATGCTTTCTGGAATTGTTCTAACTTAGTGGTTAAGTCCTTGGAAGGGTTTAAGGTCTAGAAATGATCCAATTAGGAGTTTACGGCCTCAAGGCCATTCCCCTTAGAGTTTACGGCCGTAATCTCTAAGTATGGTGGGTTTTTGTTGTTTTCAAGCCTCTTGCATTTGAAGGATATGTTCTAGACAATTGTTTAAAGCGAATGAGAACCCTAGGAACACTTTGGTGCCATTCTCTTGAGTTTACGGCCCAAGAGCATTCTCTTAGCCGTAAACTCACTTTGATGAGTGATTTTTATGTACTTTGGTTCTTCATTTTTGTGGGAAACAATTCCATGAAGGGGTCTAGGGCTTTAGGTGTCTTGAAAACACCCTTTTGTCCATTCTTATGGAGTTTTCGGCCTAAGATACAGTTGGGCCGTAAACTCACATTTGTTTGTGTCTTTTGATGTGTTTAAGGCCTTACACTTCATGGGAAAATAGCCTAGATAAAAGCCTTTAAGTCTTATAGTCCTTAAATCACCATTTTGAGATTGAAAAGGGAGTTTACGGCCTAAGCAATTCTTGGGACGTGAACTCCCCAAACTTGGGTGATTTGTGGTTGTTTTCTTGTCCCTAACATGTATACATAAGCATCTAAGGCCTTATCCTAACAGAAGTGTCGGTTTTGGCTTCGTTTCGAGAGTTTACCACTCAAGAACACCTTGGGGTGTAAACTCCTAGATTTCATGTTTTAGCCTTCTAAATCATGTTATAGACACGTATAAAGCTTTCTAACATTACTATAAAGAGTTACTCACGTTTTGGTATAAAAACCCGAAGATTCGTCAGAGAGAAAATGGCTTTTCTCTAGTCGGAAATGTGAATAATGAATGATTTTGGTTTAGAAATCTATTTATAGTCCTGAGATATTTTGGCAGAAAATATTTTTATTCCTGAAATGATCCCTAATAAAATAGAGTGTTGGAATAACAGTGTTGCACAAAACCCTAGTGTACCCACTCTCCTGGTATTTCCTGAAGTATAAACCCTGAATTTCTCAAACTTACGCGAAGAGTCTGAAAATTAACTGTGACTGCTACAACTTCTATCGAAGTGATATAGTTTGTACATAATGGAAATTTCGGGTTGTCACACCGTAACATGTAACACCAGTGAAATTAGGGTCAAATTTTAACTTTTATTAAACAATAATTGGGATATACCAAGTGGTAGATATCATAACAATGTTTCCAAAATTTTAAAGAACACTGAAATCCGAGTTGTAACTAAGAAGTTATGACAAATCGAAGATCTACAACAAAACCGTTAAAACACTTAAGGGTAAAATACAAAATTTCAATAAAATACTTTTCAACCTTAGGCATCTAAATGAAACTTGTAGATATCATTAAACCGTATATGTACATAAAAGGAACGCTCAAATATGACTTCGTATTAGGAAGTTATAATTTTTTGAAGTTTCGGGATAGCAGCAGACAGCTAAACACTCGAAATAGAGATCGAGCGATTTTTAGCCAAAGCAAGCTAAACGAAAGTTAAAGATCACAATAAGAGTATCGCAACGGTAAAAAGACAAACGAAAACGGACATCGGATGGAGGATTTATGAATTTTTAACGGACTTTTCCAATCCCGACCTGTTAAAAATATATTATTAAAAATAAATTCAAAATCAACCGACGAAGTCTAAACGATAGTTGTAGAGCATTTTCTCACCTACACGCACTACTAGAAAAATAGCCTTTTACGACGCGCAATTAATGACACACATGGATAGAGGACGCGCATTTGTATGTGCCATAAAAATTAATGTTAGTTTTCCAAAATTTGAAGGATAGAAGGCACGTATTTTTGCGTGCCCTAAAAATAGTGTCCAATAAAAAATATTAAAAACACAGAGGGCACTTATTTAAAAATGGGTGTCGTCTAGAGATGTCGCTTTATATTTTTAATGAGACGCACGTACACTTATTTTGCAACTGGGGGGAAACGAAAATCCAAAAAGTTTGAAAGGCCGTCGTGTTATCCTCTACCTTATTACCATCGTTCTTTTCTATATCTCTATTTCCCACTCTCTAATACCCCCAAAAAAACCCTAATATCATTGTCAATCCTCTTTTCTCCTACAATAAAATCGCAATATCACCAAATCTCCGATCTTCCACAAGCAAATATCTCTGACTGATGTCTTTACCCACCCTCACACTACTTCTCTTAGTTAAATATGAAAAAAAACCCTTAATTGGAGAACCACGACCTGTAGCACCTGGTTCCTGGTATGTAAATCTTATTTAAGTATTTCCCATTTTTAGCCTTGGACTCGGCGAGTCATAGGTCCGACTCGCCGAGTAGGGATGGGACCCAGGACACGTTTAAGTTGGCGACTCGGCGAGTTACCGCTGTTGGATGAAACCCTAAGTTTCAGGGGTTTGCACCCTATTTAAACCTCATATCCGCCCCTTGCCAGCCCCCATTCACCCCCATAGCTCCCAACCCTCGTTCTAATCTTGTTCCTTGAGAGTTGAGGCTATTGTGTGTGTTCTTGAAGGTTTTGAGGCATGAAGGGGAAGTAGATCAAGAGGAAGGAGAGCCATCCAAGCATGATTGTGTTTTTCAGCAGTTTCATTGAGGCATATCCCATTTTCCCCCTGTTTCTATGCTTAAGGTTTCATGTAAGACATTCTTGAGCCATCCCCCAAGCTAGTATGTGCATAATGTTTTGTAATAAGTTGATTGGCCTCTAGATCTAGGCAAGATTGAGCTCCAGGAGCTCAGATCTATTAGCTTTATGGACCCATGTGGCTTGTTCACCCTAGATCTACCCTTTTGAAGAATTTTGAACCCTAAAATCCATATTGGTGAATATCTACACGTAAAGTTGGAAACTTTACATGTGATTCGTGTCTTAGAAGCCCAGATCTATGAATGGCATGGACTGGAATCGAACAAATCGGTGTAATTAATGGATGCATGGCAACGACTCGGCGAGTCATTCATGTGACTCGGTGAGTCTGCTCGCGAGTCACCGAATTTGTCCCTTTTTGCTGTATCGAGTTTGAGCAGTGAGTCACAGGGTGTGAATCGGTGAGTTGGAAGCTGAACTCACCCATGGTAGGACTCGGCGAGTCATGGCCTGGCTCGGCGAGTCCAAGGCAATCTTCATAGACCAAGAACAGACTCGGCGAGTTGTTCATACAACTCGGCGAGTCTAAGCATGAGTGTTCATCAGATGAAGATGAAGTCGACGAGTTGTTCATACAACTCAGCGAGTGGGACGAAGAACTTTAATGTCAGTTTAGAAGAAGAACTCGTCGACTCATAGCCTAACTCGACGAGTAGAATCAGGGACTCAGGACAATCGTCTGGATAGGAACTCGGCGAGTTGGAAAGCCAACTCGGCAAGTCGGGTCAACTGAAAGTTGACTCTGACTTTGACTTCGGGCTTGACCGGGGGTAAAATGGTCATTTTACCCAAAGGACAGTTAGTAGTGTGTGATTGAGTATGTTGTGGGAATTGCAGTCAGAGGATTTCCGGAGCAGCAGCAGCAGTCAGTCAGTTCCCGATCAGTTCAGCAGCTACTTTGAGGTGAGTTAGATGATTGTCTTTGTGATATTCATCTAGGCCACAATGCCGGCCCACCAGTAGGAGATGTGTGATTAGATGATTGTCTTTGTGATATTCATCTAGGGTTGCTACTACTGTGTTATGTTATGTGTTAGTGACAGCAGGGGGAGATAGTCCCCCAGAATACCGGTCGATAGGGCCGAAGGGGCGGTCATGCCCAGCCATGCTAGATAGACTATGTGATATATGTGTTATGTGGTAGTAGTAGGGGTGAAATAGTCCCCAGTATCCGGTCGAGAGGACCGAAGGGGAGGCCAACACCCAGATATGCTAGGCAGTATTCGGTCGAGAAGACCGAAGGGGAGGCCAGCACCCAGATATGCTAGGTAGTATCCGGTCGAGAGGACCGAAGGGGTAGGTCGGGCACCCAGATATGCCTGACAAATTTACGTATGTTATGTGGTATGTGGTATAGTGGGGGAACTCACTAAGCTTTGTGCATACGTTTTACAGTTTTGGTTTCAGGTACCTCTTCTTCGAAGGGGAAGGAGCTGGCGCGGTAGCGGCACATCATGTACACACTCTGGTTTTCGCATTTACGAGATTCACTGGGATTTGTACTCTGATATTTTGATGGGTTGTATGGTTTGGCTTTTAAACATGGTTTACGTTGTGTTATTGTGTGATCAAACAATGTTTTTAATTGTTAATGTTTTCTAAAGTAATGTTTTAAAACGAAATTTTCGGACGTGAAAATTGGGCCGTTACACGACCACTTCTCCTTTTTCCCGCACTAGTCGGCAGAAATTGAGGATTCTCGCGCCTAGCAGTCGGTATTCATGCCTAGCAGTCGATACTCACGCCTAGCAGAGGCTTCTCCTTTCTCCTACACGGTAAAATTGTTCAATTTGGGAAACTGTTACGTGGCTTATCATTGGTTTTGCTTTCTCTAACTATTTTCACTAAGTGACCACCGTCGCATAATCAACAACCATCTCTTCACTCTTCAACACTTTCAGTTATTCTACATATTGTCATTGTTTCGCCTTTGAACATGTTCTTATCTTTTTAATTTTAACAGAGGAGCATGGCGGTGGTTCCTACACTAAGACAAGGTAAGTTTTCTTGCGAAACTATTTTTCGTTATCTGATTTTTGTTCTTTCTTTCCGAGATTTTGACTGGTTTACAACCATACATTGAAATTTTGATGGCAAGATTTTCATTTTGTTACTGCACATAATGTGTTCGACAAAATGCCACATTGAAGATATAGAGCTAAGCTGATTCTTTCATTCTGGGATTTTGACTGGTTCACACATTCTTTCTAGTTTCATTTTGGATTTATATTTCTAAATTTATACAGGGTGACAAGTCATATTGGTACCAACAATTCATTCCTATGCTGCCCTGTATCCTCTCTGCTAATGATGAACAAAGCAAAAGTCGACTACAAGTTTTTATCTGGTATTGCTTTTCTTTTTCTTTTGAAGTTTCTTTCCTAAGTGTTGGTGAATGTGAGATTATAAGCTTTTCTTTCACATAGGGCATTGCTTGCTGTTATATCCCAGTTTGGGATTTTGGATGATGGTGCTTGGTTTCATGTCATTGCTCATTTGTTCCGTGAAGCAGTTGACTGTGGGAAGTTGATGCTGGAAACTAGTATTGTTGGAAGAGATGAATTATTAGATACAAGTAGTGTCTCAAAGGAATTCGGAACAATCCAGAACTTGATACAAAAGGATTGTGTGCATATTGCGGTGTGTCTTATTGCTATTTCCATTTTAATTCACATCAATTACTTTCCATTCTGTCGTGGAGGCTGTTTCTTTTTTACTTAATGAGCTTGATGGGTTGAACACTTAATGAACAGAATGAAACAACCCCTTAGTTTGAATACCATTGGAATCTTATTAAATCCTATGGTTATTTGATTTTCAGGTTTCAGATGAGGTTAAATATTTAAGAAATAGTCGTGCCTGATGTGTGTAAAATGCACTTGTTTTATCCTTACTTAATATTAATAAATTTAGCACACAAAGGCAGTGAACCTGTCTTTTAGTGGTATAGATTAGTAAGTAAGGTATCGAACTCAGGGAACGGAAAATTAAACTAATAACTAATTTGAACTAAAACAATTAATAAAAGTAAAGGGGTTTCTTCTAGTTTTGCAAGACTAGAAACTTAAGCACACTAAATTAACTAAATAACTAAAGCAAACAACTAATTCACCAAATTTGATAAAGATGTTTCTATTTAGGTTTAACCAATTCACTCCTATGGTTATTTGTATTTATGATAGATTAATTGTTATTGGTTACCAATTATAATGGTTAGGTTCATGTTCATTACTCCTAACCCTTAGACAATTAACTAATTTAAGCGGTGATCAAGTGTTTAAACTAATTAATTCCCTAAATTAATGATTTGGATTAAATAAGATTTGTAGTGGTCAATTAAGTTACTAATTCAATTAACCTCGTGTTTGATGGTTTCTCAAACAAAATCACACATTAATCTTCCTATTGTCTTATTAATCTTAGTTTCATAATCATTACTACTAAGCATATGGTTTAGTGTTCACATAGACATATGAGGTTAACAACTAAGAGATGTTCATGCAGCATAATTGTCTTCCAATTAATAGAAAATAGTAGTGATTAATGCATAAGGTTCTTTAACAAACTTAATTTAATAGATCACCAATAAACAATCAAACAAAAACTAATAATTAAACCATAGGAGTTCCTTGGTATTCCCCAAACAGAAACAAAAAGGAATTTAGTTCATAGTTGCAGTAGAAACAAACACAAAAACAAGTTTTACTAGATCAAACATATTCAATTCCTAAATCTAAGTGGTAGGATTAACCTAGTTGCTTGAATTCTTCAAAATATTGAAGCTTAGGGTTCCCCAGCGTCTTCTAGGGCTCTTAGTCGCAGCTTAACCTTAAAAAATCGCTAGGAATGTTGCCCCATTGGATAAAGATTGGGTTTTTATAGATATCTCAAAACAGGGTGTACTTGGCGAGTAGCAGGACCACCTCACCGAATAGGTGCATAGTTATCCGTCTTGAATCAGGAATCGTATCTATCTTCTGGAACATCCTCGTGTACTCACCGAGTAGAGTCGTCTACTCACCGACTAGATGGTCTTTTGCCTCTTATTTTCATTCTTTGGTCTTCAATTGCTTTCCCTTGCTCCCTTTTACTTCCAACCATGTCTTCTGGACTGAAAACAAAATTCAAATCATTTTAAGTACATTTTGTCCACATTGTTCACATAATTAATTAAAAATGATTAAGAATATGTGCTAAATAATTAACTAATTATGCACATATCAAAATACCCCACACTTGACTTTTGCTTGCCCCCAAGCAAAACTAAATTTTAAGCACATTAGAATCACATATAATAACTCAAATCTAACCCAACCATTATGCCAAGACCTCAACGCATGCATTTTTGTCTAAAATTTTCCTAAGGACCCCCCATACTTCAAATACTCACAATCCTCATAAACATTCGCCCACTCACCCCGAACTATGCTCATTTTATGCAACCCTCCGAATCCATCCTCAGAAAACCTCTTTACCCTCAAGGTATTTTTAATTGAGCAACCCAAGCATACATAATCTAGAATTACAACTTTTCGATACCACTATGGAGCTCTTTGAATTCTTCACTTCCTTGATAATTTGATCTTTGATCTCTTTGAATTCACCACCTTGTTTGATTTGATTTCTTGGTATCTTCAACTTTTTGAATTTCTTGGAATTTTGATCTTTTGATCTTCACTTTATTTGCTCCAAAATTCTTACAACTTTTCTAGTAATTCTCTATTTTTTTTACATGTATTCCTCACTTTTTTCACTCAAATCCCTACATGCTTAAGCAGGGGCACTCAATCTCAACCTTTATTGGCTAATGATAACAATTTTCCTGGATACATTTCAGGTTTAGGCTGCTAAACGTATTGCATCCCTCAGGCTGAGCAAGGTCGTGTTTTTGTCTCATGATTTCACTGAAATAAGGAAGCCACAAATGCACTAGAACGTGTATAGGCTCAACTAAACATTTGGGTTTTCATGCAATTATCAACATAATTCTAACATGGAATCCTAATTTTATTTTACCAAAATTTTCTAAATTAAATCCCTCAGTCATATTTTTGGTATGCAACAATTTTTAAAATTAGCCTAAATTAAGATTCTAAATTTTCTAAAATGTGACTAACCCCCTACCCCACACTTATTTTATGCAATGCCCTCATTGCATACTATGCAAAAATAAAAATGCAAATATAGAGAGAATTGGAACAAACTCCCCTGGGGTAGCAGTCGATAGGTTGACACTCTTTTCTTTAGCTCCTTCTTCAATTGACTTTAGCCATGGGAACAGCTCATCCATGGCACGGGTGTCATGCGTCTCGTGTGGTTGACAGCTCAAAAATTCAACGGAACAAGGTCGTTAGAAAGTCTCCAGTAGCAATCCCTCACAAAGAGTGTATGAATGTTGCAGTGAAAGTGCTCAAAGAAATTCTGGAAATCCAAAAGTAGCAGGCTACTCGGTGAATAGTATCGTGGACTCGGCGAGTAGGCCTTGATGCAAAATAAGATCGTGTAACATCGCGTGTACTCGCTGAGTAGAGTTTGTGCACTCGGCGAGTAGTGAGTGTTTTTCCAAAACTGGTCTAGTTGCTGCTTCTCTCGACTTTGGTGTTGAAATCGGAAATGTAACCTGACCCTCACTCTAATTCCTTCAGCAGCAATACTCCCTATGTCCCTCGACTCTCACGGACTCAATCCTAAGGACAAAACTCCATAATTGCTTGAAAATATCTCATTCCTTTCTCGACCCTCACTAGTTAGTATGCTTCCCTATCTTCAATCCCTGAAAAAATAAACAACTAACAGTGACAATAATAATCCACCCATCATAAAAATCCAAAGTGTTTAACAATTGTCTAGAACAAAACATCATAAGCATAAAACATAAAAACAAAAAAAATTCTTCAATCTTCATCATCCATTCCAGCTCCTCCTGCTCCACTTCCTCCCTCTCCGTCTCTTCTTCTCATCCTCTCATCCTAATTCATGATATAGGGATAGCCGGGTCCAGGTCTCGGGGCAATTTGCATTTGTTGAAAGAGGTAATCGAAAGATTGATTAGAGTAGTTCACCCCTTGCCCAATATCATCCAAGTAGTGTTGGTACTCTACTTGGTTCCAACCATCATTGTCCTCCACCGGAATAACCGGTGGATCTTCCCGCACCCGTTCGCTCCTTTGTCGGACCTGCCTTCCCGGCTCCTCGGGGACCGCCGGCTCATCTTCATGTGGATTAGTGAAGGAATCGCCAAACTTCTCAACTATCTGTGCCCTCCTATAAAGTGCAGTGTTGAATAGTGGAGGGTGGATAACCGTTAGTGCTTGAGCTTGTGGCAAATCCAAGATCCCAAATGACTTAGCCAGTCAGGTAATAAACATGCCTCCATTTATCTTTGAATTGATCTTCTCTTTGACTGCCCCCTCAGCAAGGAATTTGGCAATGCAGTAAGGAAGGTTGCAAAAAACGTCTGGAGTGATGATGCTCCACAAGTAGAAGATGTCAAGGGTGGGGATTTTGTCCCCATCCTTCCGCATGTTTATTGTACTAGCCACAAACCGGTGAATGAGTCGGTGGATCGGAGAACGAATGTGACCTTCTTGCGGTGGAAGGAGTGTAGACTCGGTTGGCAATTGTGTTCCACCATGTAGACGCCACCACCTCCTCGGGAAATTCTTTGTGACAATTCTCCAAGAAAGCTTCAAAATAGTCCGTCATCACCATGTCTTGATCATAAACACCCAACCTCCATGAGAACTCCACCATGCTGCATTGTCGCAGCTCCCCGCCCAAAGAGAAAGAGATTGTGTTAGGATTATAGAACTCACTACCACCTCGAACTGAGATGGTAGCAAAAAATTCCCAGCACAACTCAGCATAAACCGGCTCTTGGATCTTAAATAACTGCAACCACTTATCACAAGTTATGTTGGTATATCCGAAATTGCAATCCTTTACCAAGTACGGGGTGAGTTCTTCTTCCAACCCAACATTTCCCATCCACCCCAATCCACTGCATTTGGAAGGTGAATTTCCTTCTGCCTGAGTGCCTCCACTCTGTTTAGGGCTCTTGTTTTTGACGATTTGGAAGTAATTTGTTGAAAAGATAGCCATGGCATATCACCATGGCTTCCCCCTCGCGAAGATCGACCCCTTCTTGCCATGATACCTGCATACAAACATCAAGAACACACAAACAAACAACACCCATTAATTATAAACAAAAAAAATTGGGTCTGACTGTTGCCTACTTACCTAGTACACGACTATACTCGGCAAGTAGTATGAACACCATGACAGATCGAGTGCCGGATCTGTGTAGACTATCCAAAAGTCCAAATTTTTCATAGGGTTTTGTTGTAATTACTTATCTAACCATAGATCTTGAAGAAAATACTCCTAACATTATCTAATTTGTGACTAAATCAAAACCCTAGAGTTTGAGGAAAACCCCCCAAATCCGAAATCACTTAAAATCTGGACAAATCTATGATAAAAATCAAACCTTTCATGAATTTAAAGGGTAAAGATGTTACCTTTTTGCTTGAATAGGGAGAATTGAGTAGAAAATTGAAGAAATCTTGAAAGCAACTTGAAAATGGTTGAGAGGCTGCTGCACGGCGAGTAATGGGATGGAATGGTGAAAACCTTTTTTTTTACAGATTTATGTTTCACTCTTTTTAAACTGGCTACTCGCTGAGTAGAAGTACTTTTAAACATCATCTTCACTTAACCGGGCATCTACTCGCCGAGTACACGATCTACTCGGCGAGTAAATGTCACAAATTGAAAAATTTTGTGTATTTAGAAAAATTAGTGTATTAATTCATGTTTTTAAACCATCCACCCCACACTCTAAGCATGGCTTGTCCTCAAGCAGTTATGGGTATAAAAGTAGATGAAGAAAAATGAAAAAAATATGAAAATAAAGAAAAGGAAAGAAAATGCAAGCTTGAGACTCAGGTTGCCTCCCGAGAAGTGCTTCTTTTTATGGAGTCATTAGCTGGACTCCTCCCCTTCTACGTAGTTGCAATCCCTTCCAGCAGCAACTCTTCCATTCCTTCATTCCGGGGGACTCCTTCTTCATATTTTTTTACTCAATGACCATTGACTTTGAAGGGCGTGCCGTCTCTTCATAACAACTCTATAGCACCATATGGAAACACCGTCTTCACCAGAAAAGGACCATCCGACCTTGATTTGAGTTTGCCTGAGAAAAGCTTTAATCGTGAATTGAAAAGCAACACTTTTTGGCCTTCATGGATTTCTTTATCTTTAATCCTTTTATCATGCCATTTCTTGGTCTTCTCTTTATAAAGCCATGAACTAGAGTATGCATCATTCCTTAGCTCTTCAAGGGTATTCATTTGCATCAACCGGTTGCTCTTTAGTTCTTCCATGTCGAAGTTACACCTCTTTAAAGCCCAAAACGCCTTATGCTCTAGCTCGACCGGTAAATGGCATTGCTTTCCATAAACTAACCTATATGGTGTAGTACCAATAGGTGTTTTGAAAGCTGTACCAAAAGCCCATAACGCATCATCTAGCTTATCCGACCATTCCTTGTGGTTGCTTCCCACCGATTTCTCTAAAATTTGCTTCAAGGCTCGATTTGTCACATCGGTTTGTCCACTAGTTTGTGGATGGTATGATGTGGAGAACTTATGGGTAACCCCATATTTCTTTAGCACCTTTTCCAATTGATCATTGACAAAATGTGTGCCTCGGTCACTTATTAGGGCCTTCAGAACGCCAAAACGTGAAAATAGCTTCTTCAAGAATCGCACCACTACCCGTCCATCATTTGTCGGTAACGCTTGTGCCTCCGCCCATTTTGATACATAATCAACCGCTACTAGTATGTACTTGTTTCCTTTGGACATGAGAAATGGTCCCATGAATTCAATTCCCCACACATCAAACACCTCGCACACTTGGATACTATGTTGTGGCATTTCATTTCGAGATGAAATGTTTCCCACTCTTTGACAAGCATCACATTCTTTGACAAATTGGGTTGCATCTTTAAAAAATTGTAGGCCAATAAAACCCAATGTGAAAGATCTTCTTTACACTGTAGTGTGCTCCATCATGTCCTCCCGTGGGCCCGCTATGGCAATGCTCTAGTATTCTCCGGCTTTCCTTCCCGAACACACATCTTCGTATGATACCATCCGCACAACTTCGGAAGAGGTATGGGTCGTCCCAAAAGTAATATTTTATTTCAGCAAAGAATTTCTTCTTCGGTTGACTGCTATAGTCCTTCGGGATGTATTTTGTAGCTAAATAATTAGCTATGTCTGCGAAGCATGGCTCTTCTCCCACTGACACCATAATGTATTCGTTCGGAAAGTCGTCTCCATCTTTGTCTTCTTACAATTGCGGGTTCTCTAGCCTTGACAAGTTATCAGCTGCTACGTTCTCCATTCCCTTCTTGTCTCGTTTCTCTATGTCGAATTCTTGAAGAAGTAGCACCCATCGTATCAGTCTTGGCTTAGCATCCTGTTTGGAAAACAAATAGTTGATAGCCGAGTGGTTAGTAAAAACAGTAGTTTTAGATAAAACCGAGTAAGGGCGAAATTTGTCCAAAGCATATACCACAGCTAACAACTCTGTTTCAGTGGTGGTGTAGTTTTCTTGGGCTGGGTTTAAATTCTTGCTAGCATAATATATGGGTTGTAAGTTATTATCAACCGTTTGACCAAGGATAGCTCCTAATGCATAGTCACTAGCATCACACATAATCTCAAAGGGTAAGTTCCAATTTGGTTCAATAATGATCGGGGCATTAGTTAATTTTTCCGTTATAAATTCAAATGCCTCTAAACACTCTTTAGTAAAATTAAATGGTGCATCTTTTAGTAATAATTGTGTTAGAGGCCTCAGAGGCACAGATTCGTCAATTGGCTCAACAGGAGTTTCCTCCTCAAGTTGAGGGCTAGAGTTTGAAGTTCCATCACCACTTGACTCTTGAATTTCTTCAAGATCAATTTGCCTCCCACTATCTCCTTGGCTTATAAACTCTCTTTCTCGAAAGACTCCTCTTCTTGCTACAAAGACCACATTGTCACTAGGTCTGTAGAAGAGGTAACCAAAGGATTGCTGTGGGTAGCCGATGAAAATACACCTCTCGCTTCGAGGTTCGAGCTTATCATGAGTCTCGCGTCTCACGAAAGCCTCGCAACCCCAAATCTTGATGTGGTCTACTTTAGGTACTTTACCAGTCCACATCTCGTGAGGAGTTTTGGCAACTTCCTTTGTAGGGACTAGATTAAGGATATGGGAGGCAGTCTCTAAGGCATACCCCCAGAATGAGATTGGTAGCAAAGCTCGACTCATCATGGGACGAACCATGTCCAACAAGGTTCGATTACGCCTCTCAGCCACACCATTCAACTGCGGTGTCCTGGGAGGTGTCAATTGTGAGACAATCCCACATTCCCTTAGATAGTCGAGGAACTCTGAACTAAGATACTCACCACCTCGATCGGATCGAAGCATCTTAATGTTCCTGCCCAATTGATTCTCGACTTCCTGTTTAAATTCCTTAAACTTCTCGAAAGTCTCTGACTTATGCTTGATTAAGTAGACATATCCATATCTACTGTAATCATCATTAAAAGTCAAATAATAACGATTAGCATCCCTTGTGGCATGTTTAAATGGTCCACACACATCCGTGTGTATAAGGTCCAACAAACCTTCACCTCTTTCACACGAGCCTGTGAAGGGTGACTTTGTCATTTTTCCAAGTAAGCATGATTCGCAACTATCATCTGACTTTAGGTCAAACGGTTCCAAGACTCCATCCTTTTGGAGTGGCCTATGCGTTTCTTGCTTATATGTCCAAGACGACAATGCCATAATGATGCTTTATCCAAGTTATTATTATTAGGAGAATCAATACACAAAACATTATTTCCTGAGTTATCTACAACAGATACAGCTTCATATACACCATCATAAGGTAATGCTTTAAAATAAAGAACATTATTAAAGAAAGCATTAATTGAACCAACTTTATTATCAAATGAAAAGGTGAAACCTTGTTTGTACAATGCATGAAAGGAAATAATATTTCTTGCCATTCCTGGCGAGTAACAACATTTATTCAAATCTAAACTAAACCCACTACTTAGCGATAAAGTATAAACTCCAATCTTGGTGACAGGTGAAGCTTTCCTGTTCCCCATGATCAAGTTTATTCTTCCTTGCTCCACATTCTCACTTCTTCTTAGTACCTGCAAGTCACAACAAATACGAATACCACAACCGGTATCAAGGACCAAGAATTAGAATGGGGTGAGTTATTAGAAATGATAGTGTAAATACCTGCATGGTTGGGTTTGACTTTCCCATCCTTCACATCCTGCTGGTACTTTGGGCAGTTTCACTTCCAATGAGCTTTTTCATGGTAATAGAAGCATTCAGCCTCTTTTGGGTTAGAAGAAGGAGTAATGAAACCTTTCTTGGTTCCACTTGAAGAAGAGCCATCAAGGGTCCGAGCCTTGGTACCCTTCGAAGATCTCTTTCTCTTCCTCCCTCGACTTTTCCCGATTGCCAAAACCGGAGTTGAGTTTGGAGTAGGAGTGATAGCAACCGACTTCCCCTTAAGACCTGATTCTGCAGTCTTGAGAAGTCCCTGAAGTTTGCTGAGTGTGACCTCTTCCTTATTCATGTGATATGTCATGCGGAATTGATCATAGCACGATGGTAAGGAGTGCAAAATTATATCTATTGCAAGCTCCTTCGGGAAGTTCACATTAAGCTTCAGCAATCGATCCACATACCTTTGCATTTTCTGCATGTGGCTCATGACGGAATCCTCGTCCTTCATCATGGTTGTTATCATGGAGCAGATGATTTCGTACCTCTCTTGTCGTGCACTTTGATGGTATCTTTCCATCAAATCTTGGTGCATTTCATATGGGTAGAAATCCTCATAGGACTTTTGGAGTTCTGCTGTCATTGTGGCCATCATGATGCATGCTACTTTCGTAGCATCCCTTTCATGTGCCTGAAAGTCAGCGATCTCCTGAGGAGTTGCAGTGGTCTCATCAATCTCCTTAAGCTCCTTGTCAAGGACATATTCTTTCTCCTCATAGCGGGTAATCATCCTGATGTTTCTGATCTATTCATTGAAGTTGGATCCATCAAAGGTGACTTTCCCACACAAACTCATAAGAGTAAAGGAGCCATTAGGATTCGAGCCAGAAGCATTATTTGATGACATCTGAAAGAGGAGAACAAGTTTAGTATAGATTTAAGAGAGTCCTTAATAAAACACCCAAATGTAATATTAAGTCTAGGATCCAATCACAATATAATATAACTTAGAAGAGGTATGCCGTAATCTAAGCTATACCATATTTGAAAGGTAGGTGAATGACGATTCACCAATTTCCACCACGAAAACCGAAATATTAAATATTAGGTTTTATGATTGGTTCTTAGAAATTCCTAGATTCTTTGAGATTCAATGAACTTTTCAAAGGCATGTTTCAATCTCGAGAGTGCCCTCCAAGTTTTGTGACTGGGATACCGAGGATCACAAAATGAGGTGTGAAGTAACCATGCAAATCACTTGGTACCCTTAAAGTTTATCACTCAATCGATGTGCCGGTAAACCACACACGCTCCACCGATACTATAATAAACCTTAAGTCACCCTTTACCTACCTTGTTAAGTCCAAGTTAGTGTGCCGGTTAACCACACACGCTCCACCAACGACTTAGACAAAGTGTAAAGTGTAATTCCATGGATTAGCACCTTATTCACATTTTCCTAAAGTAACTAATATTGGGAATTTAATAAAACATTTAGTTACTTTGTAATATTCATCATACTTTGAATGAGAATTCATAAGTCCTTGTCTTACCCGTTCGGCTAACGACCCTCCACCAGTCAAGCAAGCGGTGGGTGAGAGTGGACACCCATTAAGTCACCATTTTGTAGGCAACAACCTTATACCCACCTTACAGACCGGCTTCGTGAATGAGGCGTACTAGCGGTAAGACGACTTTATTCTTATACATATATATATATAATTATTAAATCATCATAATATAAGTATAAGGGTTGAATTTTAACTTTTAAAATTCTAGGGGTTGGAACTAAAGTTTTAACTTAACTTTACTTGTTCCAAAACTTGAGGGCAAGTTTTGTAACTTTCAAAACTTTTCATTTCTTGTAACTTATGAGTTTAATAGAGTAATAAGATGAAGACTCTTCATTTTTCTAACTCTTGTGTTCTTTTAATGATTTTAATTCAAGTGTGAATCTTGGTTTTCCATAACTTGAGGACAAGTTATGGACTCCATTAAAACACATTATGATCAAGAATTAATCTACCACATAGGTTATAAATAATTCCTATGATCATCTAAAACATCATAAGAACAAGAACATGAATATGAACACAATCAAAAATTACATTTAAAACTTTGAAATTTTGATAACTAGTTATTGTGAATGAATTAGAAAGAACATTACACCATCAAAACAAGTTTTCAAGTACCAAAACAGTTTAGGGTAATGTTTCTAGTCCATTTCCAGCAACTAAAATCGAGATTCTGCAATCAGTCGATCCTACTCGCCGAGCGCATGAATTTACTCGCCGAGTTGGTTGAAGATACACGTGAACTCGCCGAGTCCCCCCTATAGACTCGACGAGTCCACTTGTAGACAGCAAGATTTTCGACTTTTTTTTTTCAACTTTTAAGCACAAATAAAAAACAAACAAGCCTAGGCTCTGATACCACTGATGGGTTTTGAGCATTCTAACACTTCCTAAGTGTACATGCAACCCTAATAACCTTGGATCTATGTTTGTCTAATTATCATGCAAAGTTGAATTCTAAGGTTATATTCCTATCTAGCATACATGGGGAACAATTTTAACTTGAATAATAGATAGAATAACTTACCTTGTTGTTGTTTGTGTTCCTTGAAACCTTGTGAGCCTAGCACCCCAAGTGTGATGCCTCAAATGCTTCACACAACACCAAATGCTCTTTGAAGAACTTATGAGAGAACATACACTTCTTGAAATCGGCCAAGCCCTCTTGTTTCCTTAGTGTGTCCGATTTTGGTGGAGAACATGTTTCTTATATAGTGTTGACACATCTAGGGTTAAACCCTAATGTGTCATGACTCTTCATTTCCATGACCCATGGGTTTGTAACTCCCATGGAGCATCCTATGGGTGGAACCCAACTTGATAATCCATGGAGCCTCTTAGCCCACTATACAAGATATGGATGATTTACATAATCAACCCATATATTTAATTAGTTATCTTTTGATCACATAATTAATTCTAAATTAATTCTTGATCAAACTAATCAAATAATATTATTAATATATTAGAACTTATAATATATTAATAATCTCCAAGTGTTATTTCTCTCATTTAGTCTATCCAATTGCATGGTGCCATGCAACCCAAATGGACCATGCCGGGTTGGGTCAAGTACATACCAGAAATAGTTATGGACTTAGACACCTTATCCAACACTATTCTTGCCTCAAATGACAGTAGAAGAGCTTCCTTTCCTCACAGCCATGTGAGTGAAGCAGTGGCTGCAATCTGTGATGCCAAGTTAAAAAGTTCAGACATACAGGCTGTAGTTCAGGTAACTACCCTTTTCAGATGCTTCATCACACATTTCAATCTGAGCTTTATTATTTATTTTCCTGTAAATCAGGTCTGTTCATTGCTTCATGAAAGACACAAAGATTTTTCTCCAACTTTGGTCCAAGGCCTTATGAAAACATTAAATTTGCTTTGGCAGTGCTCAATGTGCAGATGATTTGTGATTTTAAATAGATAGTATAATGGTGTATTTGCAGAGTAGTAGTATAAGTGATGGTTAACCATAACAATGTTTTCCCAAACAAGGAGATCCAATGGTAACTTTTCTTCAAATCATAAACATATATTAGCTAATTGTTACTTTATATTTCAAATGATTTTGCATCTTAATTTTACCATAAACTAAGTTAATTTTATTGATTACTACAGCCAGGCAACAAAAGGTTGTTAAAGTATTTCCATGGCCAGCTGTATCACTTTGTCCTCAGGTTCATTGTGAAACCTCGAAGTACAACATGAAACTTAGGGAGGACCGTGGATTTTATCTTGAAGAGTTGAAGGTAATATAAGATTTCAATGTTTTATTAAGAAAAGTTTTCAATGTTTAATTATGAAAACTTCGATTAGCATTAAATTTTTAATTATTAATCATATATTAACCATTTTTGTATCTGAAAGATAGTAATGTTGTTTTATGGATATCTGTTACTATTAAACTGATAATATTAAGTATACAACTTGGGTACACATATACAATTTGAAAGCGTTGCTTTATGGCATAATCACCAAATTGTCAAAAAATGTGGTGTTGCAACATTTTTCTCAAAATGACCACCCATTTTGTAAAATAGACTTTGCAAAGTTTTAAAAAAAAAAAAAAAAACTTTTAAGTGTAGGTCCCCACTACAAAAAAAAAATTAGTAAATCTGTTTCATTATATGTTTATAACATTTTACTTTGGATTATCTGCCCAATTATATTTATAGCAATGTCAACATAAAGTTATTGGGTATTAAATGTTTCATAAGAAAAAATTTGGAAGTTGCACCATATTGTCTTTATTAGCTTAATGTTAATGATTTGAAATTTAAATTTGAACCAGGTGAACCCCGATATGGTATTACAGCTTGAAAATGTTGGCCTGAGTTTTAAAGGAAAAGATGAAAGTAGCCAGCATATGCAGGTATATAGTTAGTTTTAAGAGACTAATTTACTCTAGCATTTTAAGACTTTTAAGTTAATTTTTTTTATTTTAATCTGCATAGATTGTTGAACATTCTACCCATAAAACAAATTTTGTCTACACAAATTTATCAATGAATACCTTTATAACCATTTCATGATCATTTATTGAATATATTCATTCTAATTGTGCACCTTGGTTGTAGCTTCTTTCGGATCTTTTAGGAACCCTTTAACAGAATTTGAATCAATAGAACGAAAAATCTGCATATATAAAAATAAAGCCCTGTTGAGTAAATTGATAAATTGGTCCCTGCTACATCCCAAAAAGTGCAGTTTGAGTCCATTTCTTTTTTCTTTTGCATGGTCAGTCCAAAAAAGGAAACTTCCATGAAAATTTGGTCCTTCGAGTTAACTTCCCTCTATAAAAAGGACTCGAACTGCACTTTTTGGGATATCAAAGGGACCAATTTTGCAATTTAATTTTTTTTTACCTGTACATGCCAGCCTTTAGGGTCCTGATCACTAAGGCAAGGTTCATCATTAACAGTTAAAAACTCTGGCATAGTATCTATTTTGAGTAAAGCATCATCATACATAGCCTTCAATTTTTTTTACACCACTAGCTTTTGAAGCCTTTAACCATCTCTCCTCAATGTTTTTCATAATATCATATATATGCAGCTGGACCATCAATTTTACTATGTAAATCATGCCATGGTTCTCTAGGACAAACCCGCAAGACTATTACCCTTTTTAAAAAATAAAACATCATCACTAATGATATATTGAAATCGTGTGAATTTTTTAATATAGTTTATAATGATTAAATGGAAAGTTATAAATAGAATACCGCGAAAGTAGGATTATGAAAGTCGTCTGCGTGTATTGTGTCTTGGGTTTTTAATATCAGATGCTTTGGATTATCGTATCGACCATTACATAGATCGAGTCCTCCAATGAAACATATAATTTTTCTTTTACCATTTTTAGCATTAGCATCTACAATTACTGTTTTTATATTGTTTCCTTGACATGTCAATAGTTGTGCCTGCAATGGTGACAATTTTTGACAAAAAGTGCAATCCTCTAATGGAGCTTGGAACAGGCCCTTACAATACCATTCGCTGGAACCCAAAGGGAAAGTGTATCCTTCAAAAAATATATTTTTTGATTTTTTTTCCTACACTCTTTTCATACTAAAAGACTATTTTGCCCTTAATCATTTCTTCTCTAGTTATATGTGTGGCAGGCTATGGTAACCTACCAGGTGACATGGTATGCTTATTGTCTTAGTTCTTTCCCCATTATAACAATTTTTTTCATAACTTATAGAACTTTTAAGAATATTAAGGCGCTCTTACTAGAATATATGCCTTCAATATTGTTTATTCTCAAAGTATTGGTCGTTGGGGTAAATTTGTCATATTCACATCATAATCTTTTCTTAATTTTCATGGGTAATAATCTCAATTTTTTTTTAGATTGACTACCTTCATTGGACTGGAAGATGTTCCCACTGATTTTACTAGTAGGGAAGCTAATCGCAAGTCGGTCCCACGCTGGCGAAGAGGAGGGAACCTATGTGATTTTTCAGCTCTCCAATTCTCCAAAGTCCAAGGTTCTTATCTTCTACTTATACGCATCTTCTCTTCCTGATTCTGTTGCTCTAGGAGTCAAATGATTTTAGTTTTGAGCTTGCGCTCCTGTTTCCTGAACAGCAGCCCTGTTTGTATTTGAGTATTATGTACTGCTTACATTATGTTCTTTGGTACCAAGTACAATGTATTTTTCTCCTACTTCTTCAATGATCAATTTATTATGAAATGCCCAAAATGGCCCTAACTATCTAACATCAAAAACTAGTAATATTAAATGCCCAAAATGCCCCTAACTCCTCTGCACTAACAAGATGCTCCTAGAATATCTCTATATTTTTTAGATCATCAATTCAAATGATGAATTGGTGACTGAGACTGATGTCAAGAGGACAAAAATTACAGTTTTTTATAAGGACAAAAATGTCCCTGCTGTTTTCTTTTTTGTGTACGTGAGTGTTGTAAGAAACGACAAGGTGGGAACTCTGTGACAACTGTTTTGCTGCGTGGAAGTACAAATAGCATACTTGATGATCTGGAAAGGGCTGTTGATGATGGTGTAAATATTTACAAGGTAATTTGTACCTTCTTTTTTCTTTCACCAAAAACAATGAGAGGGCAGTTTGGGAAATGAAAGGAAATTTTTTTAGGAAAAACCTAAAGTCAGAGTTCATAATTTTGTTGCTTCGTGTTTTTGCATTTAGTAACAAGATAAAATGCATTACTATTTGTATAAATTATATTTTTATTCCTTGTATTTTTTTAGGCCTTATGCAAGGACAGTAGAATTGTGCCTGGAGCTACAGCCACTGAAATTGAATTAGCAAGAAAACTGAAGGAGTTTTTTTTCTTGGAGACATGCTAGGTAATCTGAATGATTAGTTTTTGTTTTACTAAATTTGGTTTTTGATTGATGATTGATATGATGAAGATTAGTTCAGTATACAATTGGAAAATTTGCAGAGAGGTTTGAAATGATACCAAAAACATTAGCTGAGAATGTTGGGCTTAATGCTATGGGGATCACATCTACTCTATATGCGGATCATGCCAATGGAAATGTCAAAGTTGTGATTACAGGGTTGATGACAACAAATAGCTCTGGAGTTAGAAGAGGAAAAGAAAGTTGAAGCTGAAAGGAATAAGATGCTGCAAATACAAGTGTTTCATTCTTCATTTCAATTGTTAGTATGAAAGACATATTAGATTAGATGAATGTAAATTTATATAATGTAAGAAATAGAATTGTATGACATTACATTATATGCAATGAATTGTATTTTTGGTATATGGTATTTTATTTCTATTATGAGACATTAAATGAAAATTTAATTTAAAAATTAATAAATATATAATAATATTTTTTTAAACATTGAAATTTACAATACTCAAAAATCTGTGTCATCTTCATTTATGACATGGCCTTTCTTGACAGGGGCTTTCTTGATACGCATTGCGTGTCATTAACACGCGTGTCATAAGGTTAAGACACACGAATGTGTGTCATCTTTCTTTATGACAGGGTCTTCCTTGATACACATTGCGTGTCGTAAACGTGCGTCGTAAACGAACGTCGTAAATGCGCGTCGTCTATAAATGACGCGCAAAAGTGCATCGTCTCTCTTTATGACAGGGCCTTCCTTGATGCGCATTTACGCATCATCTGAGCCTTTTACAACGCGCAATGAGCATCGTAAAAGGCTATTTTTCTAGTAGTGGCGTGGGTATAAAGAACGTAAAAATTGGAGCTCGTACACGAAAGTTACGGATTTTACAAGTTCGAGACATGAAGTTTGAGGCTGCCAGGTAGCCCACGACGTGAGCCAGAAGCTCACAACGTGAGCCTGTGACTGATGGGTTCTAGAGATGGCAGCAGACGTCTCGTCCGTGGAAGAGGATAGGATCGACCTCACAACATGAGCAAGTCCATGCTCATGACGTGAGACCCAAAAATCAACCTATAAATAGAACCTAAGTGGTTCCCAGTTTAGTTGCTCAATTCTCTTCATTCTCATACTTCTACATGCTATTAAGCCCTTCTAAACCACCCCGATGCCCTGGTAACACCTCTCACACATGATGGGAGTCCCAACGCTCCGAATCTCCCGAGAAATAGCTTCTTATCAGTCGAAGTACTGCCCGCGTGTAGCTCGTTTCTTCACCTGAGACATGCGGTTACGTTAACAATGACCCTTCTTAGAAATGAAACGCTGTTCAATTCACCACTTATCAAGTGAGTTCATACCCCCATTTCTACTCTTTTAAATGTTTTATAAATGTTTTGAACATATTACGGGGGAGAGTACAAGTAAAGACCCGGTTAATACCGACTGAAAATATGGAAACTTTTGCTATACATTGCATGTGATTATCTTGTCTATAAAATGGATTTTTTAAGCATGTAAAACACATTTTACATGGTTTATCCTTATAGGATGAAACAAAACTATACTATTACGAATCTCATCTATACATATGCATTATACCAACGATAACCACTCTTGTTAAACTATTTTATGTTTTCAAGAAGACACGAATTATGCCTTTGTTTACATTGTTTAAAAGGATAATCATTGCATACAAACTCATCATTTCAATACGCGACTTAGTTGAGAATCCGTGAGATGATTCGCCTTCACTCTACCTTTTGTTAAAGGTACCAACAAAAGCCCTATTTATAACCATAGTCTCCCGTTTGGAGAACATTATACGTGTGTATAGATCTATACGAGACTAATGATCCCACATCCTGACTATTAGCTACAATCCTTTGGGTGACAAGTGTCATAACATTTCGACGCCTGAAGAACGTTTCCAAAGGCAAAACTATGATAGTATGGTTATAACAACTCATCGGATAGACAATTATTATGGTATTATGATTTCGATGAATAGTAACTATTAATGTTATTTTTCATATTTTTCAAGCTTGATCTTTATATAGTTTTATTATATAAAACTATACCTCTATCTTTTTAAGCATGTTATAGTTGCTTACATTTTACAGTCTTGGAAAATTAGGGATTTTCTTGGTTCAACTATTTACAATTCATACAATGATCTGTCATACTCATTTCATACATCTATAAGAAAATAAGGGATTTTCTGGAAAACATACACGAACTTTCGAATGGCCTACATTTTCTCAAAATACTACTTATGAACTCACCAACTTAATTGTTGACACTTTTTCTTGAAATAACTTGTATTCTTAGGAAACCGTCAAGCAAGGTTAGCAACTACTTTTAGACATGTAACAAATTGCAATCATGTAAACCTTTTGATATATATATATATATATATATATATATATATATATATATATATTGTGGTGTGTACTTCCGTTACTATGCAGTTGTTATGATACTGAATATGACGTCCTCTGCCCCCGAACGTTTCTGCCGTTCTAGTTTGGGGGTGTGACATAACACCTCAAATGTAATGCCTCAGATATTTCACACAACACCACAAATCTTGGAATAACTTTGAGAGAAGTACAATATCACTCAAAATCGGCTGGCCCTCTTGTTCTAAACATAGCGTCGATTTTGGTAGCCCATGGGGTCCTTTTATAGTTATGTCACAAGTAGGGTTACAAGATGTAAACCCTAATTTACATGGATTTTCATATTCCATGATCCATGGTTTTATAATCACTATGGACTATCCATGGAGCATCTTATGGGTTTTCGCCCAATTCAATAAACAATGGATCATTAGCCCACTATAAAAGAGTGGATGATTTGCACAATCAACCCCATATATTCAATTAGTCTCCTTTTGATCACCAAATTAATTCTAAATTAATTATTGATCAAAACTAATTAAATAATATTATTAATATATTATAACTTATAAGTGTCCTTTCTCTCAGTTAGTCTATCCAAGTGTTTCAATTCCATGCAACCCAAAATGGACCATGCTAACCGGGTCAAGTACATTACAAAAATTGTTATGAACTTAGACACCTAATCCAACAGAATCCACGTTATGAACTTAGACACCTAATCCAACAGAATCCATTAAGCTTCGTGCTTACCGTTTGTAGTTTTGGTTTTAGGTACCTCTTTAGCTAAGGGGAAGGAGCCAATAGGATAGGATCGCATTGCACACATATGCCTTTCGCATTGAGAACCCTTGGATTGTACTCTAATGTTTTACTATTTGATGTTATGTTTTCGAGACTTGTGATTTGTGACTTGATGTTTTGAAAAGATAGCAATGATATTTTCCATAAACTATTTTCATAAGTAATGTAATTAAACAAAAAACATTAGGTCTCGATTTTGGGATATTAGACTTATACAGGTGGAGCTTGTCGTGTATTGTTGGAGGAAGCACATAGATCGAGCTTCTCGATCCATCCAGGGGCCACTAAGATGTATTTGGACCTAAAGAGAGATTATTGGTGGCCTTGTATGAAGAGGGATTTGGGATGGGTTGTAGAGAGGTGTTTGACCTGTCGTCAGGTTAAGGCGGAGCACCAGTGACCACATTGTGCATTGCAGCCTTTGGAGATTCCGTAGTGGAGGTGGGAACAATTTTCTATGCAATTTATCACCAAGTTATCGAGGACTGCGCATGGAGTTGATGCGATTTGGTTGATTATGGACCGGCTGACGAAGAGCGCTCACTTCCTCGCTATCAGTGAGAGTTCTTCTGCATTGAGATTGGCAGAGATTTATGTGAGAGAGGTGGTAGCTTGGCATGGAGTGCCGACCTCGATAGTGTCAGATCGAGAGATGTGCTTTACTTCCAGGTTCTGGATGAAATTTCATGAGGATTTGGGTACCGGATTACATTTAAATACGACATACCATGCGTACACTAACAAGCAGAGCGAGTGGATAATTTTGACGCTTGAGGACATGTTGCGTGCATGTGTTATGTACTTTCATGGTGGTTGGGACACTAATTTTCCCTTGGCTGAGTTTTCTTACAACAACAGCCAACGTTCGAGTATTGTTATGCCACCCTTTGAGCTTCTTTATAGGAGGAGGTTTTGGACTCTCATTTATTGGGGAGAGGTAGGGAAGCGAGTGATCGGTGGCACTAAGATAGTGTTGAAGAAGACTGAGCAGATTCAGCAGGTCAGACAGAGGTTACTAATAACCTAGAGTCGCAAGAAGAGTTATGTAGACAGGCGACGATCTGAGTTGAAGTTCTAGGTCGGAGATTTTGTAATCTTGAAGGTATCCCCTTGGAAAAGGGTGATTCGATTCAGGAAACGGGGCAAGTTGGGGCCCCAGTACATTGGTCCTTTCATAGTGGGTAAGGTAGCATACTGGGTTGATATACTTGCAGAGTTGAGTTAGATTCATAACACCTTCCACGTGTCCCAATTGACAAAGTGTGTAGCCAATGAGACGATGGTGGTACCACTAGAGGACATTCAGGTGGATGCTAGCATGAACTACATTGAGAGGACGATCGCGATTTTGGATCAAAAGGTGAAGGTTCTAAGAAACAAATAGGTTCCCCTGGTTCAGGTCTAGTGGCAACATTAGAAAGGGCCCAAGTCGACTTGGGAGCCGAAGTCAGAGATACGAGAGTTATATCCTAATTTATTTTCGGAGCATGACTTTGAGGGTGAAGTCTGATTCTATTGGGGGAGAATTGTAAAATCCCAAGTCCATGTATACCTTGTTACCATTGGTCTTTTTAGTACTTGTATAGTTTAGCCCGTTTTGAGAAATGGTGGTGAATGCGTACGCGGGGTGTACACGAGTGTACGCTCAACGTACTAATATGCGTGCTTTTGACATGGAAGCCACCTAGTACGTTGGGTGTACTAGGCCCATAGTGAATACCCTAATTTAGCATGACTCCCCTATATAAAGGATATGATGGCCACATTCCTGACCACCATTCTCAGACAACAAAGCCTCCTAAACCCTAGCTTTCGTTCATAGAGCTTGTGAGTGCATTTGAGAGCCTTAAGAGTCTTTTTGTGTTTTTGAAGTAAAGGAGAAGTTTTTGAGAAGAAGGAGTGAGATTCCAGGCCCTTGGATATAAGCATACGTGAGTTGGGAGCTTCACATAGAGGTATAAAAGCTTCAATCACTTCTCACTCTTTCGTTTTGTGCATCATGGTAGGGTATTTTAGGGTGTTGTCCCAAACGTTGGAGACTTTATGAGATATTGTACTCCAAAGACTATGATCTACCCCCTTTGAGTGTATTTAGTGGTGAAGTGTCATAAAAATCCAGTCTTGGACGTTGGAATCAATCCATGCATGATATTTGAGCTTTTTGAGATAAGAGAGTGGACAGTTTGTGTGTTTGTGACCATATCAACCATGCAAAGGCTTAAGGTCATTGACTTTAGGGAGTAAGAGCTATTAGGGAGTCCAGATCTGTGATATGAGCCAAGATCTTAACTGATTAAGACCAAATGAGTGGAAAGAGTGAAATTGGGACGTACATTGGGAATAATCCCAGTACGCGCAATGTAGGGGTCGAGCATCCCCGATGCATGCATGGTAGCAGAGTACGCCCAACGTAGAGAGCTGGTACGCACAGCGTACTCTCTGTCGTTGACTTTTGGTTGAATTTTAAGGTTTGGTTAATTTGTGGACTATTAAGGTCGTTGAGGGGTTAAATGGTCTTTCTACCTTTTGTGAGTTTGTAGAAGGGTTAGTGTAGCTTCCTGAGAGCCGTGATTAATTAGGGATAATTGTCGTATGTGTTAGGCAGAGGCTAGACCAGTGATTTGAGTTTGAGATTATCCGATTTCTTGCAAGTTGAGTCTTCTCACTATACTTACCATGAGTGGTATCTTTGTATGACTGAGATGTCTTATGTGCTTAGCTATGTATTGTGATATTTTGCATTATGTCTTTGTGATTTATGTTGAGTATTATTATTATGAGCTTATTGAGTTAGGATCGGAGGGTCCGCCCGATTTGTGGGACCGGAGGGTCTCTACTGGAACACATCGACTAGAAGGTCATATTGAGTTAGCCTCGAGTGGCTAATGTGATGTGTGTATTATTTTGGGGAACTCACTAAACTTCGTGCTTACCGAGTTATGTGTTATGTGTTTTAGGTACCTTCAAGGATCGCGGGAAGGCCGCGACTATATTGTACACATACTCGGATCGGGGATATGTTTTTAGAGGATCCTGGATTTTTGATAAACAATTTTTAAAATATGTGTTGATGTTTGATACTTGAGATTTTTGAGAAATTATACATGTGTTATTTGTGTTTGAAAATGAAACATTTGGCTGAAAAACATACGGTGTTACATAAATTACAAATAACCTATTTCTCAAATATTCATCCTATCAGATTGTTCTGGTGAATGCAACCCAAAATGGATCATGATACTCTCGGGTCAACTACATATCGATTATAGTTATGGGCTTAGATACCTAATCCAAGAATTCTAATGTAGAATGCTTTGTCTGTAACATCCCGGAATAGCAAGAGTAGAGTTGAAGGGCTAAAAGTGTATGTTTTGGAGGGCAACTCGGCGAGTCCATGGATGGACTCGGCGAGTAGGGACGTGACTTTGGTCGCGTGTCAAGTGGCCTACTCGGTGAGTCCAAAGATGGACTCGGCAAGTAGGTGCTGAGTGGAGAAAAACCCTAATTCTCGGGGTTGAGCTCTATATAAATAACATTATGTTTCCTCCCCAGCCTCTTTGATTCCCCTTGAGCCCCAGAAACCCTAATTTCGTTGAGGAACACCATTGTTGGGCAAATTGGAGCTTGGAGAAGTGCTAGTTGAAGAAATCTTGAAGAAGAAAAGACTTGGATCAAAGGGTTTTGCTTGCATTCGAGTTTCATTGCTGTTGGGGAATTCTTTGAAGGTAATATCTCGTTCTTGAGCTGCTATTGTCTAGATTCTTCACTTTTGGGGGTGTTGAGATCACATCTATTGGTGTTTTGGAGTCTAGAGGTTAGATCTGAGGTTGCTACCTCATATCTGGAATAGAGAAGGGTTGGAATGCCTGAAAGTCCCTATGATTGAGTATGTAGTGAAGCTATCTTGTCACAAACCTTAGCCCTAATGCGTATTATGCCTAGATCTTCATGGATTCACGTAAAGCTTGCCACTTTACGTGATGGATGGGTTGTATGAGGCTAGATCTATGTTTTGGATCAATTGCATGGCCTGGGATGCTTCTGTATGGATTCAGACCGGTGGTACTTGGCGAGTCACGAGGGTGGACTCGATGAGTTGCTTGAAGATGAGTTGGAACTCGGCGAGTTGGATGAACAACTCGGCGAGTACGTTGAAGATAGCCTTAGACTCGGCGAGTCTTGTTAAAGAGTCCCAATATTTTCTAGTTGAGTTGAGAATCGGTGAGTCAAGGGATGACTCAGTGAGTTGGGTGCGCGTAGACTCAGAGTGGTTGGACTCGGCGAGTCTCGGGGTGACTCAGCGAGTCAGGTCGCGGATTGAGGGAAGTTCTGAACTTGGGGACTCGGCGAGTCATCGGGTTGACTCGGCAAGTAGAGTCAGTCAGGGGTTGACTTTGACCTTGTCCAAGGGTTGACTAGTTGTCTTCCAGGGGCATTTTGGTAAATAAGGGTATATATTGAGTTGAGTGTTTTGGTGTTCAGTGGAGGATTTCGTGTCGGAGTTCGGAGTAGCGGGATCTTATCCTTTCAGCCGGCAGTTTCGAGGTGAGTTATCCTCACTATATCGACACAGTCTAAGGCACCAAGGTCGGCCCTTTATTGGATTGAGATTCAGATATGGTTCTTATGTTATTGTTTGATATGTCTGCATCCTGGTAGCTAGGATGGTATATGCTGGAGACCTAGTTAAGGTCAGTTTCCCGATATGTAGAGTGATGCTATGCTAGTGACCGGTTAGGTCGGTAACCTGGTTAGAGTAATGATATGCTTGTTGGATTAATGTCTTAGTCCATAACTATATTTGGTATGTACTTGAGCCGACCCGGCATGGTCCATTTGGGTTGCACTTTACCGACAAAATTTATATGGATAATCTTTTGAGAATAGTATGTTTATGACTACATATTAATATATTATAAGTTCTAATATATTATTATGGAATCATATTATTTAATTAGTATTGATCAAGAATTAATTTATAATTAATTAAGTGATCAAAACGAACTAATTAAATATGGACTCTTATATATATGGAATGGGCCAAGTTCATTTAGGTTGGGCTAAGCTTTCATGGATAGTCCATGGAGTGTTTAACCCATGGATCCTAGGAAATGAAAGGTCATGGGTATTAGGGTTTAACCCTAATCCTCCACACTATATAAAGATGTCCTTGGTTGGTGAAATTGCACTAGTGTGGTACACTAAAAGGGCTAGCCGATTCCACTAGAGAGAACCAAGTATCCATATTCTCTAAAGTCTTCCAAGGTGTTTTGGTGATTTGTGATTCCACTTGAGGCTTCCACACTATTGGGGCTAAGCTCTTAAAGCTTGAAGACATCAAGCTACATCAAAAGGTACGTCATCTAACTAGTACTTTGTAGTACAAGTGCTTCATAATATGCTAGTTAGGATTAAAGCCTTGGAAAGTTCTTATTTGCATGTATTATAGAGAAAACATAGATCCAAGGTATTTAGGGTTGCATGTACACTTAGGACTGTTAGAATGCTCAAAACCCAATAGTGGTATCAGAGCCTAGGCTTATTTTCTTGTTATACTTGCAAAACTGCTTAAAAAATCAAAATTGTTGCTGTCTGATCATCAGACTTGGCGAGTCCATGCCTAAAAAGTGATCAAATTGATCCAACTCGCCGAGTTGGTTCATGCACTCGACGAGTTGGAACCCCAGACAACATATTTTCGAGGTTTTTGGCTAGAAATGGACTAGGAACATTACCCCAAGGTGTTTTAAACTTATAAACTTGTTTTTTGAAGAGGTAATGTTCATGCTAATCCAATTTCAAAGATAATTGTCAATAGATTCATGTTTTGTATTAGTTTAAGGTTTAGACTAATTACATGAAAAAGTTTGATTTGAATTATCTTGTTCTTATGAGTTGCTTAGATTAATAGAAAAGTTGAGTGAAATAGTTGCTTTCAATCCAAATTAATCTAAGAGTTGATTCTAAAATGTGTTTTTGTAACTTGTCCTCAAGTTATATGAAAAGTCACATTTAAGTTTCATAAAACTCATAAAAGTTGGCAAAGGTTACAAAAATGAAGAGTCTAGTTCTAATTAATTGGAGTTATGACTCCATAATTTATCCTCAAGTTATGAAGGACCAAGAGTCTCTTCATTAAATAATAAATAAATAAAAAAGTATAACCTTAATTTATTCCATAAGTTATAAAATAAAGAAAAGTTAATTCTTTTATTAGTTTAAAGTCTTCCATAACTTGTCCTCAAGTTATGGAACTTGAAGAGTTTTTGGATTAAAACTACTTTAAACACATAAATTATGGAATTAATTAGTTTTGAATAGTTTCAAAACTTGCCCTCAAGTTTTGGAATTTGTAAAGTTTTCTCTTATGAATACTTTAATTCCATGTTAGCCCTTAGAATTTCAAGAGTTAAAATTCAACCCTTATACTTTATAATACTATAAGTTAATAATATATATATATGTATAAGAGTAAAGTCAGTCTTACCACTAGTACGCCTCATTCACGAAGCCGGTCTATAAGGTGGGTATAAGGTTGTTGCCTATAAAATGGCAACTTAATGGGGTCCACTATCACCCACCGCTTGCTTGACTGGTGGAGGGTCGTTAGCCGAACGGGTTTGACCGGACTATAATTCTCCCTTAATTAAAAGTATTAATGATAAATACTAAGTAACTAAACTCTTAATAATACCCAATCTTAGTTACTTGGGAAAATGTGAATAAGGTGCTAATCCATGAAATTACACTTTACACTTTGTCTAGGTCATTAGTGAAGCGTGTGTGGGTAACCGGCACACTAACTTGGACTTAACAAGGTAGGTAAAGGGTGACTTAATGTTTATCATAGTATCGATGGAGCGTGTGTGGTTAACCGGCACATCGATTGAGGGGTAAACACTTAAGGGTACCAAGTAATTTGCATGGTTACTTCACACCTTGTTTTGTGATCCTCAGCATCCCAGTCACAAAACCTGAAGGGCACACTCGAGATTGAAACATGCCATTGAACAGTTCAATGAATCTCAAAGATCTAGGAGTTTCAAATCCAATTAAAACCTAATCATACATTTCATTTATCTTGGTGGAAATTGGTGAATCATCATTCACCTACCTTCAAATATTTTATAGCTTGGATTACGGCATACCTCTTCTAAGTTATAAAATAGTTTTTTGGGTCCTAGCCTTAATATTTCATATTGGGTGTCATATTAAGGACTATAAATCAACTATCTTGAATATCTCCCATAACATGTCTGGTTTAGATATTTATGATCTTCCCAAATCTCTTGAAACAAGCTTTCCTAAATGAAGATGATGTCCCTTGGAAATCATACTTCTTTCACCTCCTCCGATTATTCTCCCTAACCCACAAGTTCTTGAAAAGTTTAAGGTCACTCAAGCCCTATTGGCAAGGCAAGGTCTAGGTGTGATCACATCTTGGAGATGTAGTCACATATTGACAAGTCGAGAGAGTTGGGTGTCAAAGTCTTGAGAAAGTTGTAGGTTTAACTACTTTCTAAGTCACCTAGTGAGTTCTTTTGGAACACCTATGAAACAGACTATGACAAGACCCTTAATGATCTTATCTATTTGCTAAGATCAACTTCCTAAAACTTTATGGACATTGACAATGATGACAT
Organism: Lactuca saligna; assembly: GCF_052625555.1. Taxonomy (NCBI): domain Eukaryota; kingdom Viridiplantae; phylum Streptophyta; class Magnoliopsida; order Asterales; family Asteraceae; genus Lactuca; species Lactuca saligna. The sequence continues at coordinate 210,889,509 of NC_136419.1, forward strand.
TGGATATCTAGTAAAGCTCTCTCTTCCGAGTGGAAAGGCATCGGCCATAGTCACCTCGGTTGACCAAATGGTAAAGAGAAAAACTAAGTATGTGATAGTCTCGTGTACCATTGTCAAAAGGGTCCATATGTTTATATTGCCAAAGGAAGGGGCATTAGTTGCGAAGCTACCTAATTTTACCCAAGGATGTTAAAGTCAATAAGTTTGACTCTACTTCAGGTAAAGTCCACTATCTAACTCTGTTAAGTTTCTATTCTGAGATTCTTGATACATGATGTGACTGGGTCACATGGTGATGTTTTAAGAATTAAAGAAAAGTGAAGAAACTTAAAGAAAGAATATGCTGAATCTGATCGAGTAGATGGATTTCTATCGCGTAGTTTGAAGATCGGATTCTTGAGCTACTTCTTAGGAGTTATGAGATATTGCTTAGGAATAGATAACAACAAGATTTCATATGGATTGTAAGGATGAGTTTTTCCGCAAAGTTTTAACATAAAAGGAAAATTTTGATTTTATTTATTTTAAAATATCCTTACAATGGCATTTGAGAAAAAATTGTTGCTTATATGATTCCATTAAGAGCAAGAGTGGAAATATGAAATTGAATCTTTCATTTGTGGTAATGTCTACACTTACCAAATAATGAAAGATTCTCATCACCCAAGTCTCAATTGGACCGGAACTTGGAATCATGCAAGTTGTATAGCATGATGAATGAGAACTTTCAAGTTTTGGAAAATTAAGACTAATTACTTGTTCACATGGATGTGTGAGTCAAGTAAAGGACTAAGGGATTAAGTACACATTCTTGTGCACTGGTCAAGTCCACCACAAAAGATTAATAATACTATTCGTCATAGTTTACTAAAGCTCAGTAATTATGATTACACTTACAAGCTTAAGTGTAACACTGAGACATTGGAAAAGGTTCCAATGTAAGGCAGAGCGAATAAGAAGAATCAAATTAGGCAGAAGGATAAAAGTTTCTCAAATCTGAAAAAATGGGAGAGTACTTTAGTATCAGCTTTGTGATCATCTTAATGATTAAGAAACCATATCAAAATTAGTTCTCTAAGGAAAAACCTTAGTGCATTCTTATGACTAAGAAGAGGAACTTGAATTATTGAAATGGTTAAATGAAGAAGATGAGTCATACTTCATTCCGAAAACAATTTTGAGAGTCATACTCCAAGATTGTAATGTGAGTGACATGTCTTAAAGAAGGTTTAAAACACTTGTCAAATGTAAGAGTAAAAGTTTTCTACTCTTGTACATTTGAAATTGGTAAGTTGTGATGTTTTGGATAAAACAAAGACCAACCTAGGCCAATTGTGTGAAGTGTTTGTCTTGATTAGAATCCACACTATCTCTTGGATGTTTGGCAAGGAAGTCTTATAGGTTAAGAGGACAGTGGGAGTCTTAAAAGTCTTGAAAGTCTCAAGAACTAATCAAGAATAGAACTTGAAATTCTTCACTAGCACACGACTTGCGGTTTATAACCTATTGTGTCGACATATTCTGTGCCCGTTCCAGTTAAAGTTGGTTTGCATATGAGTTCTTAGAGTTCTCAACTTGTTGCACAACAACTTGGAAGCAATGGCAGGCCCTTGAGATGCCAGGTGGCAAGAAATTAAGATTGAGTTCAGTCCATATGAGTTTGGATTTGTCATTATCCTTGTCTTGTGACTATGGTTTTGACAATTCACATGGATAAGAACACATAAACCATTAAATCTAAGTGTCATAAGGTTCCTCTCCGATTCATGAAAATGATGGTGAGGAAACACTTTCACTAAGTATATTTTAGCTAGATAGCAATTGTGATAATTGGATTCTCAAAGTCGTTAGTGGAGCGTGTGTGGTTTACTGGCACACTAACCTGGACTTGTGATAAGTGGCAAAAAGGTCTATCCATTATGATTACGGCATCCCTCTTCATAATTGTTTAGACACACAAGTGTGCTATCTAAGGGAAGGTGTATGCTAATAATCATCATGTTAGTGGGAGCATGATAATTATGATAAGTATTGCAAGTTAGCAATGTTAATTATAGAAAACAAAAGTTTCAATTGGGAAAGAGTTGTTTTGCTATAATTAAGGGAGAGGAAATTATACTTCATCTCAAATCTATAAGCTTAGATCGTGAGGTTTTAATCATTTAGTCAACGATATATATATATATATATATATATATATATATATATATATATATATATATATATATATATATATATATATATATATATATATATATATATATATATATATATATATGAATTTTATGTTGGAATGGCTCAACATAAGGAAATTCTGTATATGGGTCCATTATTTGCGTTCTAAAATTCGATTATGATTACGGCATCCCTTTTCATAATCTGAATTATGAGAACTCTGCAAATAGAAATGGAAATGTTATAATAAAGACTGGTTTAGTCTTTATGTGAGACATCATGAATCGTGTCCCATATGCTTCGAATATAGGATCGATTACATGTGCTATATTCATCCTTTCTAAAATTTTCCAAATGCCTAGGGCATTAAGAAGGGAAAAGGTTTAGAACTGGATATGACTAAAAGGATTAAACAATTGTCGAGGACAATCTAAGGTTTACCAAAGATTGGTTGCTCAAGGACAGTTGGAAGTATAGTGATAATTCTGGAAAGACCATATTGACATAATTTGTAAGGAGGCAACTCTTGTTCAGAAGTGATAGTCAAAATGGAATCTGGAAATGTTTCAAAGTTAGAAATTTTTCAATCTATGTAAGATTAAGGAAACTTAATGCAAGAAGGATGTTTCCAAGGAGTTGATCTCCTTTGGAATGCTCTGTAATGATTGTTGTCAAGTCTTTTTGAATTTTTGCATAATCATTACAAGAGGATCAATGCATATAAGTTTAGAATCTGACAGATTTCAGTAAATGGCAGGAATTTGGAATTCTTGCATTTGCAGTAAGGATTTGGGAGTGTGAAAAGAGAATCATTGAAGTTATGTTCAATTAATCTAGTTCACAAAGTAAAGATCATAGACAAACATAGTATGCATACTTGGTGTGTGGCATGACTAGTGTTTAGAAAACATAGTGTACATGATTGGAGCATGGGACAACTATTATTTTCAATTCAAGAATAAAGTTGATAGCTGAAACAGTATAAAATGAATAATGTGTAATCATATGGTGATAAATAAGAGGTGTTAATATTTATGTTCATAGGTTTTGATACCCTATTGGATTCAATTATTATTGTGCTTCACTTTGCATGTTTTGACTTCCCGAATAAACTAGGTTATTCTTCCGGAATGACTAAGTTATTCAAACCATCCACAGTTAGTCATATGTTGGAAGTAGATATGAATTAAGACTATCATGGGTTGGCTTGTAGAGGTCTAAGGTGTTGGACAAAGGGCTACAACACTCATGAGTGCTCATAAGTTCTAAGTATTGGATTCAACCCGCGCTCATTGGAATCACTTCATGGATTTTATCACGAGTGATCATGAGACGATAATATCTTATATTCTTCAAACCTAGAGATATGAGTTGTTACTATGAGCTGGTTGTACATTGATTGCACGAAAACGCATTTGGTAACACGGTGCTACAAAACGTGCCTTTGTGTATGATTCAACAAGTAGTAGAACAAGCCATATGAGTTGAAGTTTATCCATTCCTTTTACCTTCGGGATAAAAGCGATATCTGTGGGCCCCTCGATGATTTGATGATGACAAATGGAAGTGCTCGGCCGGGCCAGGACTAATTTGATTTGTTCAATTAGTCAGTCATCATAAATCGGAAATCGGGAAACAACAAATGGACAGAGAGAATGATTATAATCCATGTCTCAGTCCATATGATATCTAGAATGGAGGAATATATGATCCCTTATCTAATGGACAAGTTCGTTGACAAGATCAGAGTTCGACAGCGGCTTTAAGAGCTACGGTTGCCAGTTAGGTTTGAAGTCATAAGCAATAATAGTTTTAGACTTATCCAAGTGGGAGACTGTTGGATTAATGTCTAAGTCCATAACTATATTTGGTATGTACTTGAGCCGACCCGGCATGGTCCATTTGGGTTGCACTTTACTGACAAAATTTATATGGATAATCTTTTGAGAATAGTATGTTTATGACTACATATTAATATATTATAAGTTCTAATATATTATTATGGAATCATATTATTTAATTAGTATTGATCAAGAATTAATTTATAATTAATTAAGTGATCAAAAGGAACTAATTAAATATGGACTCTTATATATATGGAATGGGCCAAGTTCATTTAGGTTGGGCTAAGCTTTCATGGATAGTCCATGGAGTGTTTAACCCATGGATCCTAGGAAATGAAAGGTCATGGGTATTAGGGTTTAACCCTAATCCTCCACACTATATAAAGATGTCCTTGGTTGGTGAAATTGCACTAGTGTGGTACACTAAAAGGGCTAGCCGATTCCACTAGAGAGAACCAAGTATCCATATTCTCTAAAGTCTTCCAAGGTGTTTTGGTGATTTGTGATTCCACTTGAGGCTTCCACACTATTGGGGCTAAGCTCTTAAAGCTTGAAGACATCAAGCTACTTTAAAACGTATGTCATCTAACTAGTACTTTGTAGTAAAAGTGCTTCATAAGCTAGTTAGGATTAAAGCCTTGGAAAGTTCTTATTTGCATGTATTATAGAGAAAACATAGATCCAAGGTATTTAGGGTTGCATGTACACTTAGGAGTGTTAGAATGCTCAAAACCCAACAATGCTATGTGATCTGCTTGCTCGGTTTGTTGACTATGACTGTTATATGAATGTATGTTATGTGCACATGGTTATTTGGACTGGAGATGGGTTGAGGCGGGTCCTGCTTTGTGCTGTAGGCCAAGATACCCAGGGCGGACCGGTTATTTCGAAGGCCCAGCAAGCAGTCCGTATAGGCTGTAGGCCCCACGAGGGCGGACCAGACGTGCCGAGGCTCGGAGAGTGGACCAGGCCGACTGAAGGCCTGATGTGAGCGGACCAGTCACACTGTAGACTCAGAGAGTGGACCAGGTGGGTTGAAGGCCCGGTGCGGGCAGACCAACTAAACTGTAGACTCGAAGGACATGACTAGACTCCGAGGGTGGATCCAGTGGACTGAAGGCCCGATACGGCGGACCAGTCACACAGTAGACCCGATATGCATGGCTGTTCTATGTTCTGTTATGTTATGTATGATTTTTATGCTATGGGCCGGAAGGCAATATGTTATGGGCCGGAAGTAAATATGTTTTGGACCGGAAGGTCGTAGCCTGGAAGGGCGTATATGTGGTTGGTATTTTGGGGGTATCTCACTAAGCTTTCGGGCTTACAATTGTGGTTTAATGTTTTTCAGGTTCTTCGGGAGACTGTGGCAAGGCAAAGGCGTGATCGTACCGTCCCTCGCGTTTATGTTTTATGAAATGGACCTCGGAATATTCTGATAAATAATGTATTGAAAACCTTTTTGTAATAATTTAATGAAATATGATTGTTTTTGAAAAATTTAAATTAGTTGGACTTTTCGGTTGATACAAGTTGGTATCAGAGCCTTGGTTTGAGTGAATTGGAGGAATACCTTTGTGACTCCAGTCTCAAATCGAGGAAGGTTTTCAAAAGAGAATTTAAAATGGTTTTCAAAATAAGTAAATGAGGACATGGAGGTACGATCAGCCGGAGCCAGTAAGTAACCCCAAATTACCATTCATGACATTTTTTTATTTGAGCTTTAATAGAACAGCATGCTAGTTATAGACTAGGGATCTTCAGGATTTCATTATAATGTTGCCTGTTATGTGACGCCTGTTAGCCTAGGGGTCCTCTATTGAGGGTTCCAGTGTTCCTCTAGGAGTGAGGATCGAGCGCTTGCTATGTATATTTGCCTCTAGGGTGTTGTGGTAGTACTTCATACAAATATGGGTAGGTGTGGAAGGTAGTATGGGCCCGTACTACTGAAAGCACAGGACCCATAAGCGTATCAGGGAAACCATGACCTCTAGGGTTGGGTTGAGAGTTGGTTCCCGGGATAGTGGGAGGTGTCTGAGATTTTGGTGTTTTATTTTCAGTATGGAGATTTCAGGGCATGCTGGGAATGGATCCGGGTCAGGATCAGGAGCAGGAGAGGGAGTTCCGAGTGGGTCCATACTGCCCGAGGTTGTCGATCAGATGAGTACACGCGAATTGGATGCGAGGATTCGTGAGATCCTGCATGATGAGGTTGCTGCATTGTTCTGGGCTGAGCTGCTGGAACTATTTGGGTCGATGAAGACCGCCATGGTGGAGTATTTTGATGAGCGTTATGCGGCTCTCACGGAGATGGCTCCCGCAGCGGCTACAGCGGCTATAGCAGCGGCAGGGGGAGGAGCTAGTAGAGGTTTTCAGTATCGGGACTTTGATAATACAAAGCCTCCCACCTTCGATGGAGTTCAGGATCCGATCGTTGCTATGAGATGGTTATCAGACGTGGAGGGGTGTTTCTTCACGTGTTCATGCCCTGCTGATCAGAGGGTGAGGTGTGCTCTGAACCTATTAAGGCTCGGGGCAATGGATTGGTGGAGATTGACCACGACGTCATATTCGAATGCACAGAGGACTGCGATTTCATGGGATCAGTTCAAAGAGATGTTCAGCACTCGCTATGTTCCGCAGGTCGAGAGGGAGAGGTTGGCTCAGGAGTTCCTTGAGCTGAAACAGGATACGGAGTTGGTGAAGGAAATCACCAGGATGTTTACTGAGAGGGCGATGTTCTGCCCTGAGTTCGCTTCGGAGCAGGCTCAGATGTCCCGATATCTGAGAATGCTAAAGAGGGACGCCAGTCAGTTTGTGTCCGCGCAGAGGTGCGAGACCTCGTTGGAGTTGCAGGAGGCCGCCAGGCGGCGTGAGTTAGAGATTGAGTTGCAGACGCGTGAGCTGAGTCAAGCTCCGGTTCAGTCACAGCCGGCGAAGAAACGGTCTAAGACCGTTGATTCCAGGATGGGAGATCAGGGCAGCCACGTTTGTGGAAAGTGTGGGAGGGGTCACGCCGGAGTTTGTCGGTCCGGTGGAACATGCCGCAAGTGCGGAAAGGAGGGACACTATGCGATGGATTGTCGGCAGTCAGTGCTGGTTCGGGATTTGAGGATATGTTATCATTGTCATCAGGTTGGACACTTGAGGGTCCACTGTCCACAGCTTGCTGCAGGACCGGTGCAGGCTCCAGCACCGGCCACGTTGAGGATCACAAGTGGAGGTTAGAGTGGAGCGGAGCCCCCAAGGGCTTAGGGTCGTGCTTTTCAGCTTACTGCTGTGGGTATGTTTCTTTATGTTTTTTTGATTATTTATGATTATTGTGGAGTATCGTTATCTGCTAGTCTCCTTGGATGGTTATGGAATTGCGTTTCGGGTTTCCGTGTGGTATCCGTTGTTCCTTGAGGGTTTGGCGAGTTTTGTTCGCGATTTCGTTTTGGTATCCTTTGTTCCCTGAAGGATCGATATGATTATGGATTAGTGCCTCGAGCTATCGTTGATTACCTTTGTGAGGATTAGTGGCGGATGAGGCATTGGTTTGAATGTCGGGTAGCCTCTGCAGTCTTAAGAATGGATATTTGAATATTGGGTTCCTTTCGAGCGGGCTGTTCAGTGTGGAAATATGATTTTTATGAAAGTTGTTAGCGCTGGTGAGAATCGATTTGCGTATAAGTGTTGGTTTTTCTGCAAGGTTGTTTTGGGAGATCGATGATGGCGACCAGTGGTTAATTGTCAGTGTCTTAAGTGGGGGAGAATTGGAAATTCTCTGGATGGTCGTTAAGCTTGAGAGGTTGTTTAGCTGCTTGGGGAATTCAGCGGTATTTCTATCAGCCGAGAGCAGGCTCATTTGGGTGAGTAACAGGCGTGTTGGGCGGAATACAGACCTAGGGCGTTTGATTGTGGAAGGCCTGGGAGCAGGCCAGGATTGAGTATGTATGATGGAGATAGAGTTTGGAACCCCTAGAGGGCTAGAATGGTATGCTCGGGAGGATTTTCCGAAGAGATAGCTCGGATAGACTGAAGGCCGGTAGGCGTACCAGTCAGGCCGAAGGCTCGGAGGATGGTCCAGCCAGACTGAAGGCACTGAGAGTGGTCCAGATTGGCTGAAGGTTTTGAGAGTGGTCCAGATTGGCTGAAGGCCTGGTTAGCCGGTCCAGTCATGCTGAAGACTCTACGAGTATTGTTAGATCGGTTCGAGGTTAGGTATTGTGTATGTTGCAGTGTGATTGCGTTGGAAGGTCTGGCCCCGGGTAGTGATCTTGATCAGTGAAGATAGTGCATGGGATTGAGAGTCCCTGCGATGAGAGTTAGAGTAGTTGTGTTTAATGGATATCGGGTGCGCTTTAAAGAGGTGGTGTGGCGTCGGGTAAGCACCATAGTACTTGCCGTGGTGACAAGGAGGTCGAGTGGTTTCCATGGTATGGAAAGAAGAAGGAATGAAATTCCGAAAGGGAGTGCAAATTCACGGAAGTGAAAGTGGCAGTGTAGAGTTATGATCGAAGTGGTCCGACGGTGGTCATTGAGCAGCGTGTGCGGCGGCGGTTTGGGATGACATCATGAGGGGATGCCTGCCGGGGTTACAGAAGGGATTTTCGAGGCTGTAAAGTCAAGAGGCTCGTAAGGGATGCAGATATTGAGTTTTGGGTTCCCAGTTTGATTTCGGGAAAGGATTTGTGTATCAGTGGTTCATCCTTCGTCAGAGTGATGGATTTCCTGACCCGAGGGTGCTAGAGATACTTCAGCATGTGCATGCGATTGCAAGAAGAGAACTCATGGGAGTTGCTCTGAAGAGTGTGTCTTTCTGTCAGCCTAGAATGGATAGAGTTGGACTCGGATCGGGAATCGAGTGGTGCAAAGTTAATTATAGTTCATATGGGTCGACTAATGGTTGTGATTTGGAGTAGCAATGGATTATGGGTAATTCTCGGTTGTTGAGTGCGGTTATCGGAGGGTACAGCCGGTGCCCGGCTTAAGACGGTTGTCAGGACACCGTATGGAAAGAGAAAGTGAGTTTGAGATTCGTTGGGTATGCCTTGAGGGACCTGGTCCGGTTAAGGCCAGGTGGCGTGTTGTGGGAGTATTTTTGGAGATGAGTTGTCGTAGGCTTCGAGGACGAAGCCTAATTTAAGTGGGGGAGAATTGTAACATCCCGGAATAGCAAGAGTAGAGTTGAAAGGGTAAAAGTGTAAGTTTTGGAGGTCAACTCGGCGAGTCCATGGACGGACTCGGCGAGTAGTGTTGCGACTTTGGTCGCGTGTCAAGTGGCCTACTCGGCAAGTCCAAAGATGGACTCAGCGAGTAGGTGCTGAGTGGAGAAAAACCCTAATTCTCGGGGTTGAGCTCTATATAAAGACCATTATGTTTCCTCCCCAGCCTCTTTGATTCTTCTTGAGGCCCAAAAACCCTAATTTCGTGGAGGAACACCATTGTTGGGCAAATTGGAGCTTTGAGAAGTGCTAGTTGAAGAAATCTTGAAGAAGAAAAGATTTGGATCAAAAGGTTTTGCTTGGATTCGAGTTTCATTGCTGTTGGGGCATTCTTTAAAGGTAATATCTCGTTCTTCACTTTTGGGGGTGTTGAGATCACATCTATTGGTGTTTTGGAGTCTAGAGGTTAGATCTGAGGTTGCTACCTCAGATCTGGAATAGAGAAGGGTTGGAATGCCTGAAAGTCCCTGTGATTGAGTATGTAGAGAAGCTATCTTGTCCCAAAATTTAGCCCTAATGTGTATAATGCCTAGATCTTCATGGATTCACGTAAAGTTTGCCACTTTACGTGATGGATGGGTTATAGGAGGCTAGATCTATGTTTTGGATCAATTGCATGGCCTAGAATGCTTCTGTATGGATTCAGACCGGTGGTACTCGGCGAGTCACAAGGATGGACCCGACGAGTTGCTTGAAGATGAGTTGGAACTCGGCGAGTTGGATGAACAACTCGGCGAGTAGGTTGAAGATAGCCTTGGACTCGGCGAGTCTATTCTTGGACTCGGCAAGTCTTGTCGAAGAGTCCCAATAATTTCTGGTTGAGTCGAGAATCGGCGAGTCAAAGGATGACTCGGTGAGTTGGGTGCGAGTAGACTCAGAGTGGTTGGACTCGGCGAGTCTCGGGGTGACTCGGTGAGTTAGGTCGCGGATTGAGGGAAGTTCTGAAGTTAGGGACTCGGCGAGTAGATTCAGTCAGGGGTTGACTTTGACCTTGTGCAAGGGTTGACCAGTTGTCTTCTAGGGGTATTTTGGTAAAGAAGGGTATATATTGAGTTGAGTATTTTGGTGTTCAGAGGAGGAGTTCGTGTCGGAGTTCGGAGCAGCGGGTTCTTATCCTTTCAACCGGCAGTTTCGAGGTGAGTTATCCTCACTATATCAACAAGGTCTAAGGCACCAAGGCCGGCCCTTTATTGGATTGAGATTCGGATATGGTTATTATGTTATTGTTTGATATGTCTGCATCCTAGTAGCTAGGATGGTATATGTTGGAGACCTAGTTAAGGTCAGTTTCCCGATATGTAAAGTGATGTTATGCTAGTGACCGGTTAGGTCGGTAACCTGGTTAGGATAATGATATGCTATGTGATCTGCTTGCTCGATTTGTTGACTGTGACTGTTATATGAATGTATGTTATGTGCACATGGTTGTTTGGACTGGAGATGGGTTGAGGTGGGTCCTGCTTTGTGCTGTAGGCCAAGATACCCAGGGCGGACCGGTTATTCTGAAGTCCTAACGAGTGGTCCGGATAGGTTATAGGCCCCACGAGGGCAGACCAGACGTGCCGAGGCTCAGAGAGTGGACCAAGCCGACTGAAGGCCCGATGCGGGAGGACCAGTCACACTGTAGACTCAGAGAGTGGACCAGGTGGGTTGAAGGCCCGGTGCGGGTGGACCAACCACACTGTACACTCGAAGGACATGACTAGACTCGGAGGGTGGATCCGGTGGACTGAAGGCCCGATACGGCGGACCAGTCACACAGTAGACCCAATATGCATGGCTGTTCTATGTTCTGTTATGTTATGTATGCTTTTTATGCTATGGGCCGGAAGGTAATATGTTATGGGCTGGAAGGCAATATGTTTTGGACCGGAAGGTCGTAGCCTGGAAGGGCGTATATGTGGTTGGTATTTTGGGGGTATCTCACTAAGCTTTCGGGCTTACAGTTGTCGTTTAATGTTTTTCAGGTTCATCGGGAGATTGTGGCAAGGCAAAGGCGTGATCGTACCGTCCCTCACGTTTATGTTTTATGAAATGGACCTGGGAATATTCTGATAAATAATGTAACATCCCGGAATAGCAAGAGTAGAGTTGAAGGACTAAAAGTGTAAGTTTTGGAGGGCAACTCGGTGAGTAGGGTCACGACTTTGGTCGCGTGTCAAATGGCCGACTCGGTGAGTCCAAAGATGGACTCGGCGAGTAGGTGTTGGGTGGAGAAAACCCTAATTCTCGGGGTTAAGCTCTATATAAAGAACATAATGTTTCCTCCCCAGCCTCTTTGATCCCCCTTGAGCCCCAGAAACCCTAATTTCATGGAGAAACACCATTGTTGGGCAAATTGGAGCTTGGAAAAGGGCTAGTTGAAGAAATCTTGAAGGAGGAAGGTCTTGGATCAAAGGGTTTTGCTTGGATTCGAGTTTCATTGCTGTTGGGGCATTCCTTGAAGGTAATATCTCGTTCTTGAGCTGCTATTTTCTAGATTCTTCATTTTTGGGGGTGTTGAGATCACACCTTTTGGTGTTTTGGAGTCTAGAGGTTAGATCTGAGGTTGCTACCTCGGATCTGGAATGGAGGAGGGTTGGAATGTCTGAAAGTCCCTGTGATTGAGTATGTAGAGAAGCTATCTTGTCCCAAACTTTAGCCCCAATGTGTATAATGCCTAGATCTTCATGGATTCACATAAAGTTTGCCACTTTACGTGATGGATGGGTTGTAGGAGGCTAGATCTATGTTTTGGATCAATTGCATGGCCTGGAATGCTTCTGTATGGATTCAGACCGGTGGTACTCGGCGAGTCACAAGGATGGACCCGACGAGTTGCTTGAAGATGAGCTGGAACTCGACGAGTTGGATGAACAACTCGGCGAGTAGGTTGAAGATAGCCTTGGACTGGGCGAGTCTTGTCGAAGAGTCCTAATAATTTCTGGTTGAGTCGAGAATCGGCGAGTCAAGGGATGACTCGTTGAGTGGGGTGTGAGTAGACTCAGAGTGGTTGGACTCGGCAAGTCTCGGGTTGACTCGGCGAGTCAGGTCGCGGATTGAGGGAAGTTCTGAACTTGGGGACTCGGCGAGTCATTGGGTTGACTCGGCGAGTAGAGTCAGTCAGGGGTTGACTTTGACCTTACCCAAGGGTTAACCAGTTGTCTTCTAGGGGTATTTTGGTAAATAAGGGTATATATACTAAGTTAAGTGTTTTGGTGTTCAGTGAAGGAGTTCGTGTCGGAGTTCGGGGCAGCGGAATCTTATCCTTTCAGCCGGCAGTTTCGAGGTGAGTTATCCTCACTATATCAACAGGTTCTAAGGCACCAAGGCCGGCCCTTTAATCGGATTGAGATCTGGGTATCTATTGTTATGTTATTGTTTTGATATGTTTGTATCCTGGTAGAGAGGATGATGATATGCTAGTGATCGGTTAGGTCGGTATCTTGTTAGAGTATGTTGTGTTATGTGATTTGCTAGATCGGTTTTCCTGAATATGAATTGTTATGTGATTGTATGTTTATGTGCACATGGTTGTTTGGACTGGAGTTGGGTTGAGGCGGGTCCTGCTTTGTGCTGTAGGCCAAGATACCCAGGGCGGACCGGTTATTCCGAAGGCCCAGCGAGCAGACCGGATAGGCTGTAGGCCCCACGAGGGCGGACCAGATGTGCCGAGGCTCGAAGAGTGGACCAGGCTGACTGAAGGCCCGATGCGGGCGGACCAGTCATGCTGTAGACTCAGAGAGTGGACTAGGTGAGTTGAAGGCCCAGTACGGGTGGAGCAACCACTCTGCAGACTCGAGGGACATGATTGGACACGGAGGTTGGACCAGGTGGACTGAAGGCCCTGCAAGGCGGACCAGTCCCACGGTAGACCCGATATGCATGGCTGTTCTGTGATTCGTTATGAGATAGAGTGATATGTGTATGGTATTCGTGGTTGGTATTTTGGGGGTATCTCACTAAGCTTTCGGGCTTACAGTTGTGGTTTAATGTTTTTCAGGTTCTTCAGGAGACTGTGGCAAGGCGAAGGTGTGATCATACCACTCCTCATGATTTTGTAGCAATGTGATTTTGGGAATACTATAAATGATTTGTATTGAAAACCTTTTTGTAAACAATTTAATGAAATCGGCTTGTTTTTTAAAAATTTAAATTGGATGTATTTTTTTCGGTCGTTACAAGTTGGTATCAGAGCCTTGGTTTGAGCGAATTGGAGGAACACTTGTGTAACTCCAGTCTCAAATCGAGGAGGGTTTTCAAAAGAGAATTTAAAATGGTTTTCAAAATAAGTAAAGGTGGACGCGGAGGTACGATCAGCCGGAGCCAGTAAGTAACCCCCTCAAGTACCATATATGATATTTGTTTTATTGAGCTTTGATAGAACAACATGCTAGAGTTAGGCTAGGGATCTTCAGGATTTCTTGATGTGTTGCCTAATTTATGATGCCTGCTAGCCTAGGGTTTTCTTGTGAGAGATTTCTAGTGTTCCTCTAGTTGTGAGGATAGAGCGTTGTTATGTATATTTGTCTCTAGGGTGTTGTGGAAGTACTTCATACAAATATGGGTAGGTGTGGAAGGTAGTATGGGCCCGTACTATTGAAAGAACAGGACCCATACGCGTATCAGGGAAACCATGACCTCTAGGGTTGGGTTGGGAGTTGGTTCCCGAGATAGTGGGAAGTGTCTGAGATTTCTGGTGGTTTATTTTCAGTATGGAGACTTCAGGACATGCTGGGAGTGGATCCGGGTCAGGATCAGGAGCAGGAGAGGGAGTTCTGGGTAGGTCCGTACAGCCCGAGGTTGTCAGTCAGATGAGTACGCACAAGTTGGATGCGAGGATTCGTGAGATACTGCATGATGAGGTTGCTGCATTGTTTCGGGCTGAGCTGCCGGAGTTGTTTGGGTCGATCAAGGCCACCATGGTGGAGTATTTTGATGAGCGCTATGCGGCTCTCACGGAGACGGCTGCCGCCGCGGCTACAACGGCTGTAGCAGCGGCAGGGGGAGGAGCTAGTTGAGGTTTTCAGTATCGGGACTTCGATAATACGAAGCCTCCCACCTTTGATGGAGTTCAGGATCCGATCGTTGCTATGAGATGGTTATCAGATGTGGAGGGATGTTTCTTCACGTGTTCATGCCCTGCTGATCAGAGGGTGAGGTGCGCTCTGAACCTGTTAAGGCTCGGGGCAAAGGATTGGTGGAGATTGACCACGGGGTCATACTCAGATGCGCAGAGGGCTGCGATTTCATGGGATCAGTTCAGAGAGATGTTCAGTACTCGTTATGTTCCGTAGGTCGAGAGGGAGAGGTTGGCTCAGGAGTTCCTCGAGCTGAAGCAGGATTCGGAGTCGGTGACGGAAATCACCAGAATGTTTACTGAGAGGGCAATGTTTTGCCCTGAGTTTGCTTTGGAGCAGGCTCAGATGTCCCAATATCTGAGTACGCTAGAGAGAGACATCAGACAGTTTGTGTCCGCGCAGAGATGCGGGACCTTGCTGGAGTTGCAGGAGGCCGTCAGGCGGCGTGAGTTAGAGATTGAGTTGTAGATGCGTGAGCTGAGGCAAGCTCCGGTTCTGTTGCAGCCGGCGACGAAACGGTCTAAGACCGTTGATTCCAGGATGGAAGATCATGGTAGCCACGTCTGTGGAAAGTGTGGAAGGGGTCATGCTGGAGTTTGTCGGTCCGGTGGTACATGCCGCAAGTGCGGAAAGGAGGGAAACTATGCGAGGGATTGTCGGCAGTCGGTGCCAGTTCGGGATTTGAGGATATGCTATCATTGTCATCAGGTTTGACACTTGAGGGTCAACTGTCCACAGCTTGCTGCAGGACCGGTGCGGGCTCCAGCACCGGCCACGTTGAGGATCACAGGTGGAGGTCAGGATGGAGCGGAGCCCCCAAGGTCTTAGGGTCGTGCTTTTCGGTTTGCTGTTGCGGGTATGTTTCTTTCCTGTTGTCTTGATTATTTATGATTATTATGGAATATCGTTTATCTGCTACTCTCGTTGGATGGTTATGGGATTGCGTTTCGGGTTTTCGTGTGGTATCCATTATTCTGTGAGGGTTGGGTTAGTTGTGTTCGATATTTCGTTTTGGTATCCTTTGTTCCCTGAAGGATCGATATGGTTAGGGATTAGTTCTTCGAGCTATTGTTGATTATCTTTGTGAGGATTAGTGGTGGATGAGGCGTTGGTTTGAATGTCGGGTAGCCTCTGCAGTCTTAAGAATGGATATTTGAAGATTGGGTTCCTTTCGAGCGGGTTGTTCAGTGTGGAAATATGATTTTTATGAAAGTTGTTAGCGCTGGTGAGAATCGATTTGCGTATAAATGTTGGTTTTTCTGCAAGGTTGTTTTGGGAGATCGGTGATGGCGACCGATGGTTAATCGTCAATGTCTTAAGTGGGGGAAAATTGGAAATTCTCCGGGTGGTCGTTAGGCCTGAGAGGTTGTTTAGCTGCTTTGGGAATTCAGCGGTATTTCTATCAGCCGAGAGCAGGCTCGTATGGGTGAGTAACAGGCGTGCGGGGCAGAATACAAACCTAGAGCATTCGATTGTGGAAGACCTGGGTGCAGGCCGGGATCGAGTAGGTATGATGGAGATAGAGTTCAAAACCCCTAGAGGGCTAGAACGGTATGTACGGGAGGACTTCCCGAAGAGATAGCTCGGAATGATGAATGCTAGTTGATCGGTCCGGATAGAGTGAAAGCCGGTAGGCATATCAGTCAGGCCGAAGGCTCGGAGGATGGTCCAGCCAGACTGAAGGCACTGAGAGCGGTCCAGATTGGCTGAAGGTTCTGAGAGTGGTCCAGATTGGCTGAAGGCCTGGTGAGGCGGTCCAGTCATACTGAAGACTCTGCGAGTATTGTTGGATCAGTTCGAGGTTAGGTATTGTGTATGTTGCAATGTGATTGCATTGGAAGGTCTGGCCCCGGGTAGTGGTCTTGATCAGTGAAGATATTGCATGGGCTTGAGAGTCCCGGCGAGGAGAGTCATATTAGTTGTGTTGAATGGATATCGGATGCGCTTTAAAGAGGTGGTGTAGCGTGGGGTTAGCGCCATAGTACTTGTCGTGGTGACAAGGTAGTCGAGTGGTTCCTCGTTAAGGAAAGATGGAGGAATGAAATTCCGTAATGGAGTGCAAATTCACGGGAGTGAAAGAGGCAGTGTAGAGTTATGATCGAAGTGGTCCGACGGTGGTCATTGAACAGCGTGTGCGCGGTGGTTTGGGATGACATCATGAGGGGATGCCTGCTGGGAGTTACAGAAGGAATTTCGGAGGCTGTAAAGTCAAGAGGCTCGTAAGGGATGCAAATATTGTGTTTGGGGTTCCTTGTTTGATTCGGGAAAGGATTTGTGTATCAGTGGTTCATCCTGAGGGGTGTATTGAGGATCGTCAGAGAAATGGATTTCCTGATCTAAGGGTGCTAGAGGTAGTTCAGCATGTGCATGCGATTGCAAGAAGAGAACTCGTGGGAGTTGCCCTGAAGAGTGTGTCTTTCTGTCAGCCTAGAATGGATAGAGTTGGACTCGGATTGGGAGTCGGGTGGTGCAAAGTTAATTATAGCTCATATGGGTCGAGTAATGGATGTGATCTGGGGAAGTAATGGATTATGGGTAATTCTCGGTTGTTGAGTGCGGTTATCGGAGGGTATAGCCGGTGCTCGGTCTAAGACGGTGGTCAGGACACCGTATGGAAAGAGAAAGTGAGTTTGAGATTTTTTGGGTCTGTCTTGAGGGACCTGGTCCGGTTAAGGTCAGGTGGCGCGTCGTGGAAAGTATTTTGAATTTGAGTTGCCATAGGCTTCGAGGACGAAGCCTAATTTAAATGGGGGAGAATTGTAACATCCCGGAATAGCATGAGTAGAGTTGAAGGACTAAAAGTGTAAGTTTTGGAGGGCAACTCGGCGAGTCCATGGATGGACTCGGCGAGTAGGGTCGCGACTTTGGTCGCGTGTCAAATGGCCTACTCGGCGAGTCCAAAGATGGACTCAGCGAGTAGGTGCTGGGTGGAAAAAACCCTAATTCTCGGGGTTGAGCTCTATATAAAGAACATAATGTTTCCTCCCCAGCCTCTTTGATCCCCCTTGAGCCCCAGAAACCCTAATTTCATGGAGAAACACCATTGTTGGGCAAATTGGAGCTTGGACAAGTGCTAGTTGAAGAAATCTTGAAGGAGGAAGGTCTTGGATCAAAGGGTTTTGCTTGGATTCGAGTTTCATTGCTGTTGGGGCATTCCTTGAAGGTAATATCTCGTTCTTGAGCTGCTATTTTCTAGATTCTTCATTTTTGGGGGTGTTGAGATCACACCTTTTGGTTTTTTGGAGTCTAGAGGTTAGATCTGAGGTTGCTACCTCGGATCTGGAATGGAGGAGGGTTGGAATGTCTGAAAGTCCCTATGATTGAGTATGTAGAAAAGCCATCTTGTCCCTAAGTTTAGCCCTAATGTGTATAATGCCTAGATCTTCATGGATTCACGTAAAGTTTGCCACTTTACGTGATGGATGGGTTGTAGGAGGCTAAATCTATGTTTTGGATCAATTGCATGGCCTGGAATGCTTCTGTATAGATTTAGACCGGTGGTACTCGGCGAGTCACAAGGATGGACTCGACAAGTTGCTTGAAGATGAGCTGGAACTCGGCGAGTTGGATGAACAACTCGACGAGTAGGTTGAAGATAGCCTTGGACTCGGCAAGTCTGTTCTTGGACTCGGCGAGTCTTGTCGAAGTGTCCCAATAATTTCTGGTTGAGTCGAGAATCGGCGAGTCAAGGGATGACTCATTGAGTGGGGTGTGAGTAGACTCAGATTCGTTGGACACGGCGAGTCTCTTGTTGACTCGGCGAGTCAGGTCGCGGATTGAGGGAAGTTCTGAACTTGGGGACTCGGCGAGTCATCGGGTTGACTCGGCGAGTAGAGTCAGTCATGGGTTGACTTTGACCTTGCCCAAGGCTTGACCAGTTGTCTTCCAGGGGTATTTTGGTAAATAAGGGTATATATACTGAGTTAAGTGTTTTGGTGTTTAGTGAAGGAGTTTGTGTCAGAGTTCGGGGCAGCGGAATCTTATCCTTTCAGCTGGCAGTTTCGAGGTGAGTTATCCTCACTATATCAACAGGGTCTAAGGCACCAAGGCCGGCCCTTTTATCGGATTGAGATCCGGGTATCTATTGTTATGTTATTGTTTTGATATGTTTGTATCCTGGTAGAGAGGATGATGCTATGCTAGTGACCGGTTAGGTCGGTATCTTGTTAGAGTATGTTGTGTTATGTGATCTGCTAGATCGGTTTGCCTGAATATGAATTGTTATGTGATTGTATGTTTATGTGCACATGGTTGTTTGGACTGGAGTTGGGTTGAGGCGGGTCCTGCTTTGTGTTGTAGGCCAAGATACCTAGGGCGGACCGGTTATTCCGAAGGCCCAGCGAGCAGAACGGATAGGCTGTAGGCCCCACGAGGGCGGACCAGACGTGCCGAGGCTCGGAGAGTGGACCAGGCCGACTGAAGGCCCGATGCGGGCGGACCAGTCATACTGTAGACTCAGAGAGTGGACCAGGTGAGTTGAAGGCCCAGTGCGGGCGGACCAACCACACTGCAGACTCGAGTGACATGATTGGACACGGAGGTTGGACCAGGTGGACTGAAGGCCCTGCAAGGCGGACCAGACCCACAGTAGACCCGATATGCATGGCTGTTCTGTGATTCGTTATGAGATAAAGTGATATGTGTATGGTATTCGTGGTTGGTATTTTGGGGGTATCTCACTAAGCTTTCGGGCTTACAGTTGTGGTTTAATGTTTTTCAGGTTCTTCAGGAGACTGTGGCAAGGCGAAGGCGTGATCGTACCGCTCCTAATGATTTTGTAGCAATGTGATTCTGTGATTACTCTAAATGATTTGTATTGAAAACCTTTTTGTAAACAATTTAATGAAATCGGGTTGTTTTTGAAAAATTTAAATTGGATGTATTTTTTTCGGTCGTTACAAATAATGTATTGAAAACCTTTTAATTTGTAATAATTTAATGAAATCTGATTGTTTTTGAAAAATTTAAATTAGTTGGACTTTTCGGTCGTTACATTGTCTTTTATGACATTGCATTTGTATTCTCTAACAAAATGATTTTCTTTGTGACATTTATGGCATATGAGAACTCCTTCCTTTTTCTATTCGATATCATATGCGGTATCTGAAGACTTTTCTTCTTTTGATGCTTCAGATGAGTGTGAGATCATTAGTGGTGTGTCTTGAGACTGAGGCAAATAGGATGGATTTCTAGGATATGTGCAAAACTAAGGATAGTTTTGATGGGAGTTGTTTTGAGGACGGTAGTTGAGGTTAAACAAAGATCTTCTAAAGTGTTAGTTTTTATGGTAGTTGAGAGGAGGGAGTCTGTTAAACTGTTGGCTAACAAGGGCTAGTGCATGTTGAAAAGCTTCTTCATCTTTGTGTTGAAATTTTGGTTCATATGACAATAGTGTTTCGTCATATGAACTTTGATATGATTTTTCTATGGTATGATGATACTGGTGAGATGGGTTGGTAGTCTGTAGTGAATAGGCGACTAAGGTGAGTGGTCCACCGAGATCCATGTAGTCCTTCATCACCATAGACTCTTTAAGCTTGTATTTCACCATAAAGTTTATACAATGAAAGAGTTTTGACTTTGTTATCACCATGAATTATCATCTTCAACTTGTCCAATTTTTTTCCCAAGCCATTTAGAAATTGTAGGTTTGTTTCATGGCCACCACGAGTGATTCCTACATTTGAGAGTTTGGTGACAATGAGGTTGGATCTTTTGAATGATTCATCGACACTTTTACCAGGAAAAGCTTTAAAGTTGTTAAACTCGTTTGGAACAGTGGTCAGCTTTTTGTCTGGAGCTTGCTTTATACATTCATAAAGATTTTTAAGAACATCCCCTATTTCCTTTGTTGATTTATTGTTGATGATAGATCAAAACCGTCGGGTAGAACTCCACAAGAGATTTCAAGAAAGCAATTTCATCTTTCTCCATATTGCTTATGTTATTGTTGGTAGGTCTGGTCATGGCTACTTTACCACCTCCAAGTCTGACTTGAGTGTCATCGACGATAATGGGAGTAAGGATAAGTACATGTGGTCAGTTTTCAACGGATCTCTAGTGATGATATTCACTTGCAACGAGTATTGGAGCTCTATTGGAACTCCGAACATTGTTACATATATTTAAAGATTAAGTTTGTGTCATATTTCCTTAAAAATAACGAGGTAAGTTGTGTAGAATGCTTTTAAATCAGAGTTCTTCTTTTGAAAACGAGTTTTGTTTTAAAAAAAAATTAAAAAGTAACCACTATGGCTCTGATACCAAATGTTAAGTAAAAAGCTGATTTAATATTTGAATGATATTGAGATAAGTGCGGAATTAATGGATCTTTTAACAAAGCTCGATAAGAACTAGATTGTGGAATAATAAGGAAATGATATAGCAACAAGTTTACTGAAAATATAAGCAAGTAAATAACACATTAGTTGAATGGTAAACTAATGTAACAAGACTTAAATTTGAGATAAGCTTTAGAAAATGATGAACAACTAAATATGAAAGATAATCTGATAAATAGACTTTGTGTATTAATATAATGATTACACAGAAAAGATATCTGAAAATCCTTAATAGATTGATCAAAAGATCATCCATATATAGGACACAACTATAGACATTAAATTATAAAATAAGTGTAGCTTCAATGGCCATATTACCCATGGCTAATTTGTTTAGTCTACCAAAAGATGTTAGAATAAAGTTGATCATTGTTCTATCACTCAAAAGACAGAAGAACATCTTTATACTCATGTAGACTTTTTCTTTGGTATAGCTCAACAACATACAAGGCTCTTTGGTAAGCCTTATCTCCTCTATGATTCCTTTGAATTATAAATTTTGCCGTATTGTTTACACACTTCAGCTGCCGATGATCAGTTTATGTCTTACCAATTTATTTATTTTAAATAGTTTTATAAAAGAAAAATATAAAGTATAACTAAGTCGTTTTAGATAGTTCGTAACTATCTCTAGTAGAAATGAAAGTCACATAGACCTTCCTAAGAACTAATTATGAAGACTTGATTTTTTAAGTAACACGCTAATAAAGGTGACAACTCCTTTTATAAAAATGTCGGGTTGAGTTATATTTTAGTTCAAAATTATCTTACATAACAAAATTTTAGAATATTAATTTATGATAAAAATAAACGAAATTGAGCATGGTGTAAAATATATTTATCGTTAACATCATAAATAGACAATAACTTTTTTTTTTTTTCATTAAACATCATTCTTCAAAATGTAAGTAACTAAAATTTTATGTTTACAAAATATATATATTTTTTGATTTTTAATAAAATTTTGGGAAAAAATAAATAATTCCTTTTTTTTTTATGGTATATATTTCAGTAAATAATGTTTTCTAAAAATATGAATAAGTCGTTATCTGTTATAACATAACCCATATATTTTTTATACTTGCGACCACTTTTATTGCAATGTTATTATAACAAAACTTTTATTTTCATAACATAGATTTCATATAACAAGTGCTAACGAGAAAAGCCATTTTAGTTGTTTTTACTCATTACCAAATTTCCTTTTTGCTTTAATTGGAATTTTGGATTGGATATTTAAAAGGGGACAGGAATCCAACATATGTGGGTGAATGAGGACCACCGTGGACAGTAGCTTAGGTGGCTGACGGGATGCCTTGAAAGGGTGCCATGTGGTGGTGGTTAGCTCTCGGTGGCTAAATCTGGTTCACTCTCTCACTGTTCCCATCAGAGACGTGTTCCCGCTACAACCGCTATACGTCAATTTGACAAATTCAGATTTAAATTTTATTCTCTCACATTCTGATTATTTATGATTTATTCACTAATGTATTCTGAATGATTGGATAAAATGTTTTTATTGAAATTGGAAAACTTACAAGAACCTAGATGGTATAAAACAAAAGAAGAAAAATATAACAGAAAAAAGGTAACATGGAAACAGCCAAAATGATAAAAAGCGATCAGAGCATTTGTGGATTGGTTCGCAGCACCAGTTGTAGCAATTGAGTTGTAGTTCTTTACATTTTTGTTGAATTAATCCATAGATGAGATGATACATGTAGCTTATTCGCTAACGGCCTTATTGTGATTTAAGATTTATAGTGTATCTTGTGGTTTCGAAAACTACAAATAACCTAAATAACCCAAATGAAAACGTGTAAGATTGATTCATGAAAATGTTCAAGTTTTTCGAGGCTGTGTGGAAATTGAACACTCGGTATAGATATGATATTGATGGATCCCGAAAAAATGACATCGTGGAATTAACATTTTCAAAACATGAATAACATATATTGAAAGTAACATTTTTAAAGTTTGTGTATCTTTGTTGGTTGGAATTTATAACATATATTGCAAGTAACATTTTCAAAGGTTGTGTATCTTTGTTGGTTGGAATTTATATCCTATATATCTTAAAATAGGTTTTCCATTAAAAAAACGTCTGCCACGCCATTAATTATTGCCCTTGCTCTTGCGCTCAAATGTATCTGAAACAAATCTACAAACCGTAAGCTAATGCTTAGTGAATTCTCCAGAGCATACCCTACATACAATCTACATAAACACATATCATATTAGCTATAAAAGCTACATATACCACATAAGTTATCCTTACAAATATATAAGGATGTCGTGGGCTCCTCCCAAGGTCTTACTCCAAGATGTCATGGGCTCCCCCAAATGGTCTTACACATAAGTCCCATGGACTCCCCCATAGTCTTTAGCTGGAAAGTCATGGCTCCCCCACATGTTCTTACATCCAAGTAACATGGGCTCCTCCCATGTTCTTTACTTGAAAACTCATGGGCTCCCTTACATGGTATAACATCCAAGTACCATGCCCCATGGTCTTCCCAACAAGTATCACATATATAGCTAGCATAACTATCATACCACATATCTCTACAATCAACAGGTGTACCACATATCACAAAATAGGTCGGCCTTCGTGCCTTCGACCCATTGGTATGGTGAGGAGACTCACCTCTCAGGAAATATGCACTGCTAAGATCGGATAAATCCCAATGCACCACTCCAACTCAACGGCCTATAGCTATCATGTGATTAAGTTGTCAAATCCATGAATACCATGAGTTCCCTTAAAGTCAACCCTGGTCACCCCTGGTCAAAGACAAGGTCAACAGTCATGGTCAACAGTCAATGTTGACCTTAACACGTCGAGTGCAATCAATAACTCGCCGAGTTATCTGAGTAACTCTTCAACTCATCGAGTCACCTAAGTAACTCATTGACTTCCTTAACATCTAGAAGACCGAAAACTCATGTAGGTCGAAAACCCTAATCCTCCACCGAAATCACTAAAAATCTCGCAAACCGATAAATCCTACCCGACTCGTCGAGTTGGCTAAGGGACTCGCCGAGTCCTCTGAATCCTTTTTCTAATCAGATGTTTTTAAGCTACCCCCAAACCTCGAAATTGCAAATCTAGCCTCCTAAGGCATGGTTTTCAAGTAAAGTTGCAAACTTTACATGCATGAAAGCTGTTAAATTCCAAAACCAAACTAAGGAAGGGGCTTTAGCAAAAGAGAAGGGTCAATTCTTGATAAATTCAGGACATTATAACTCTAAGGACTTAGAGGAGTCCAAATTTGTAGTTACAACTTCAGATTATGTCCAATACCTGAAATGCTCCACAAATATACTAAAAATGGCCTTAAAACCAAGAAAAAGGGATCTAATACTAGATTGATCATGGTGAAAGCTTGATACTTTCAAAGGGAAGCCCAAACAATGTAGATGTTGGATCTACAAGCTCCTTCCCATTCTATGCTTCTCAACCTTCAAACTTCTTCAATAAAATGCACCAAAAGCACTGTCATAATCTCAAAAGCCAATAAAGAATGGTTAGGGTTTCTTCTCTGGGTAATGAAGTGGTAAGGTACACCAAAAGATGCGGATTAAGTCATTTAAATTGGGTGAAAACCCTGAAAATTAGGGTTTTCATTTACGGTGCCTAGTCGTCGAGTCGGGACCTTCTTACTCTTCGAGTCTAATCTAAATCCCACGTCCTCATAATTGACCTCTACTCGATGAGTTGGAACTCCCAAACTCGTCGAGTTCCAGCACAAAATCCTAAAACTTAAGAAGAAATAAATGATATATGGAACAAGCATTACAAATCTCCCCCACTTGAACTAGACTGCATCCCCGAAGTCCGTTGTCGCAAATAAGTCTGGATAGTGATCTTGCATCTCCTCTTCTGGCTCCCATATCCATTCAGAGCCCCTTCGGTGCTGTCGTTACACCATTACTAGCTTCATTTCCTTGTTCCAAAGAACCTTGGTCATTCGATCCAAAATCGCAATGGGCCTCTCAATGTAGCTCAGACTCTCGTCCACCTAAATTCCGTCTAGAGAAACGTCTGTGGCACACTTCTGAAGCTGAGATACATGGAAGGTGTTGTGTATCCGGCCAAGCTCGTCCAACAGATCCAAGCGGTAAGCCACCTTGCCCACTCGGGGTGAAATCCTGAACGGGCTAATTTATCGCAACCCCAACTTGCTTCTCTTCAAAAACCTGATGACTCCCTTCCATGGCAACACCTTTAGTAACAAAAAGTCCACCACCTGGAACTGAAAATCTGATCGTCACCATCAACACAACTTTTCTGATGGATCTGTGTAACTCGCAGTCGGTCACGCACCTGCTGAATCAACCCGGTAGTCTTGAGAACTACTTCGGTACTCCCTATGACTCGGTGTCCAACCTCGCCCAAACAAATCGGGGTCCTACATATTCGACCATAAAACATATCAAATGGTAGTCAGTCGATACTGGCATTATAACTATTTTTTTACGAAAACTCTACCCTGGGAGGTATGTATTCCAACTACATCCAGAATCCACCACGCATGCCCGAAGCATATCCTAGAGCGTCTGAATCAACCTCTCGCTTTGGCCATCTGTCTGGGGGTGGTATGTCGTACTAAAATGCAATTGAGTACCCAGGTCCTCGTGGAACTTCTTCTAGAATCTAATGGTGAATCAAACATACTGGTCAGAGACTAATGACACTAGTACCCCATTCCTAACCACCACATCTCGCATGTAAATATCTGCCAATTTCTCCACGGAGATGCTCTCGGAGATCGGAATGACGTGGGCACTCTTCATCAATATATCCACAATGACCCATATAGCATCCACTTCCCTCGTTGTCCTCGATAACTTCATGATGATTTCTATAGTGATCTCTTACCGCTTCCACATGGGAGTGGGTAACAGCTGAACCTTGCCATGAGGTCGCTGATGCTCGGCCTTGACCTTATGGCAGGTCAAGCACTGATCCACAAACCAGGCGATCTCCCACTTCATGCAGGGCCACTAGTTACTCTAACTCAACTCTCTATACATTTTTGTAGCTCCCAGATGTATACAGAACTTGGACTTCTTCCACTCCGCTAATAGCTTTTGCCTCACTCCCCCAGATGCTAGGACCCACACTTAGCCACATTGGGTCAAGAGAACCTGACCATTCTGGATGAACAAAGGAATTTGTCTCCATATCTGCTCTAACTTCCAATTTTCTTTCTTCAAACCCTCCACTTGATCCTCCTTGATTATATCCAACAATGGAGAATCACTGTCATCCTCAAACAAACGTTCCCAATCGTAGAACCTGTAGTTTTGTAGCACAAAGCATTGGCCACCATGTTGACCTTCCTTGGATAGTATAAGATCTCACAATAATAATCTTTCAGCACGTCTAACCACCTCCTTTGCCGAATGTTGAGGTTCTGTTAGTCCATCAAGTATTTCAAACTCTTATGATCAGTATAAATAGTACACCATACTCAATACAAGTAGTGCCTCCAAATCTTGAGGGAAAAAACCAATGCCCCCAATTCCAGGTCATGAGTATGGTAATTCGCCTCATAAGGCTTCAACTTCATCGAGGTAAAAACGTTTAGTGCCCCCAATTATTGGCCATGAGTGGGGTAATTCACCATATGAGGTTTCAAATGGCTTGAGGCATAAGCGATCACATGCCCCCACTGCAACAGTACCGCACCTAACCCTAATACGATGTATTACGGTACACTAGCAAATCATCTAGCCCCTTCGGAAGTACTACAATCAAAGCATCACATAACCTCTGTCTTTGGGTCTCAAAAGCCAATTACTGATCCGTGCCCTTCGAAATTGTAACACCATATTTTAAGTTATTGAATTATGGAAATTCGGAGGCCAACGCTAGGGTCATTTTAATCCTTTATGAATTTTAAAGGTATTATTCAAGAAGGTTTCGGGCTGGGGTGTGTTGTTAGAAGCGTAGGGATTCTCGCCACCTTTCTGTGGATATAAAGTTCATCAGAAACGGATCTAGAATAAAGGAGTTATGACATTGTGAAGATATTGAAATTTATGGCCCCTAAATGGAAAAGTTGACAAGGCTGTCCCTAGCATGCACAAAGTGCACACATGTGTTTAGCTGGGTACGCCCAACGTAGGGTTGGAGTATGCCCAGCGCAGCGGGAAAATTGATTGCGGGTGTTGACGGCATACGCCCAACGTACATTAAAAGCCTTTAAGCCCTATTTTTGGGAGTGTCACTATATAAAGAACATAATGGCTTCAACCCTAGCCCCCATATCAGCCTCCCCAACATCAGAAGAAACCCTAGAATTCCCCAACCTTCATTTTGTGAGATCTTGACCTTGGGAAGCTCATTTTGGTGGTTTAAACGTTTGAAGAAAAAAGAAGAAGATTGACAAGGTGGAACCTTGGAGGCCAGAGCTTATAGATCTGAGATATAATCATCTTTTGGAATACTTTGAAGGTATAAAGCTCACAACTTTACTTAAGGGAGCTTAGATCTAGTATGGTTTAGTTTTTGGTCCAAAGGTGGAAGCTTTTAAATCTGATTTCCAGGCCAAGGGTTGCCACCCTTGGTGCTAAATGACTCCCTAGAACATAAAGTTGATATCTTGAAGGTCCAAATGAGTGTATGTATGAGTTAAGACATTTTTTCATAGAAGACTTGGATCTGAGTTTGTAGCTTCTGAATCGGGGTATTAAAAACTTGATAGGAAGATGGATTAACAAGGTACTACGCTAAACGTACGAGCATGTATGCCTAGTGTACTCGTCATTAAGCTTGTACGCTAAGCGTACATTGGAGTAAGCCCCACGTAACACTGCCAGTTTGGGCCTTGAGTTTTTGGGCCTCGGTGTGGGCTGTGTTTTGGACTTTGGGTCTCTAGGCCTTAGTGGGACATTAAGAGTCAGTGAATATGGGCAAATAGTGGGCTTGGGTAGCCTATTTAATGTTGGGCCTTTTATATTATGTTTTTGGCCGTAGTTATCAACCATTTTGGGTGTATGGATAAAATGGTCATTTTACCCTGAGAAGGACTATTGCATTGAGCTAAGTGTTATTTGATCTTTGAAGCTCGGGGAGCCGAGGGAGCAGCAGTCGGGGAAAACCTTCCGTTAGTAGCCAGAGGGGTTTCAGAAAGTTCAGCAGTGCAGGTGAGTTTCCCCTTTGTGTGAATGGGTCTATGGCCACAATTTTAGCCCATGTACTTATGAGTAAGAAGACCCGGGGGTTGGTCCTAGGCGTTGTATGCTAGTATGATATTCCGGACCAAGGTCCAATAACAGGCGGGTGCCCAAGGACTTGTTTGCATGATAGATTATACTCGTTGCCTGTGTGATACTTGTATGTGCCTGGTAGGGAGGTGAGTGTAGGCGAGGTCCCTTATCTCACCAATAGCAGAGTATGGATGGTGATCAATGACTCATCAATAGCAAGATAGGGTCGGACCAAAGATAGGTGAGGACTTAGAACAGGGTACAATAGCGTATGTTAATTATGTGATGTGATATGGTTAGATGTTAGTATATCATAGCGGGTGAGGCCAACAGATAGGTGGGGCTCGATGCCAGGTAGGGCCGGATGCCGGAGCAACTCCGATGCCGGGCCATTCCCCAGTGTAACAGGTTGAGGCCCTGTATGCAATTATGTGTATATATGTGTTAAGTTAGGGAAGTCACTAAGCTTCGTGCTTACAATTTTCAGTTTTGGTTTCAGGTACTTCTGATAGCAGAGGAAAGAGCTCGGGGTGATCGCATGACACACACCATAGTTAGTCAGCCTGGGATGTTTACTCTGATAATAAGAACATGTTTTGGATTAATACTTCGAATTTATGTTATGAATGACTTTATGGTTTTCTAAATATAGTTTGAGTAATATTTTTCAACGAAAATTTTAGACCGTATATTTGGGACATTACAAGTTCGTATCAGAGCCTTGGTTTGAGGGACTCGGATACACCCTCGGGTGTGTCTAGACTCAAACTGAGGAATTGGTATAAAATTTTTCAACAAGGAAAAAATTGATTTTGTAAAAAGGGTTTGAGCAAAGAAAACAACTTTAGAAAAGTATAAAAATAAGAACTTTGAAAAGAGAAAAGGGTGTGGTGCATGCAATCAGCCGAGCTTAAGTAAGTATCCCAAAGTACTCATACAAGTTTATGTTACGATATGAGTATAAGAATTGCATGCTAGACTAGGACTGAGGATCTAGGAATGATGATTTATGTGCCTGTTATATGTGTATGAGCTTATTGAATTGCATGCTAGTATAGATTCTTGTTATGTGGATATAATTGCTTGATTATGTTCTAGTTAGATTTCCCTTTTGTTTGAATACTACTTAATTTGTGATTTGTGGGACACTGAATGATGATAGTTAGCCATTAGATTAATACGTCATGTCACATGTGATCAAGGTTGAATAATCTCAGAGTGATGGATTTGGCCCTATTGCGCAGCTCTCCTTTGAGTGTAGCCGTGGTAGGGACGAGTCATTTACTCGAAGGATTATCTGTGCCTCGCACATGTGATGGTATTTAGGTAATGGCTAATTGGAATTATAAAGATACCTTCAGTAGTTGAGGACTGGGTGTGGGTTGGAGGTTACCCTAGGGAAAGCCTAGGATGAGAGTAGTGCTGGGAGCAAAGTTAGTAGGAGTGGCAGCAGTAGTAGTGAAAGGGACCTAGTGGAGTCAAGGCACTTCCCGAGGAAAGTACGGATATATGTCGAAGGTAGTAGGGGCCCATACTACCGGAAGTAGAGGATCTGTACTCGATTCGGGGAGGGCCGAGATGAGACCAGGAAACTTGTAGTGTGTATGTTGGGTCTATTATGTGTTGCGTCTTGGGCTCGTTCCTTGGCCCATTTTTGTATCTGGATTGGGCTTGTCCATCCGTGATTTAATTATTAGGGTTTAAGTATTTATAGATGCTTGGATGCATCTTGGTACATAGTGTTTTAGTCGATCATTCATAACGATTATTGTTTCTATCAATTGTAACCCTAAAAGCCTCTAAAGCGGAAGTTCTTCATCGAGCTCTGTTGAGGCATGAATCTATTGAATCATTCAACTCATTGTTGATTCACTCTCTTGTTTTTTATTTTATTTGCATGATTCGGATTAACCTATGTAAGATCTAAACGATCAAAGAGATTTTTCATCTCATCAATTGGTATCAAAGCAGGAGGCTGTGTAATTCATACACATCTCTTCTGTCAAAGAAGTGATTAGGGTTCATTCCACATTCATTGATATTTATTGAGTCGTCACTCCTTAATTGACTATCTCATTAATTATTAATATTGCCCTAATAATACGTATTACCAAGTCTGATCTTATAACATGTTAAACGATCAAGCATGGATGCTTCTCAATCCAATCCCATCAACATCTCTAACAACATCAGATCAACAACCAAGATCCCAATCCTCTATGTTCAAGACTACGAAGTGTGGACGCACCATTTTGAAGATTACGTTATTGGATCGGAAGATAATGCGTATCTGATATGGGAAGCAATCACAGTTGGCGCATTCGCTCATTCAAGCACTTCAAGAATCATTAAAACTCAGAAGGAGTACAATGATCTTTTAAAAGATGTGAAGGACGTCGCTCAGGACGAAAAGGAAAAGTTCCAGTGCAACATTAATGCATTGAGACTAATTCGATTCGCCCTTCAATCTGACACATTTCGGTTAGTAAGTTCATGTGGTACAGCAAAGGAAATATGGGATCGACTGCGAGAACTGTATTCCACAGATGAAGATCTGGAGCACTCGATTCATACCCTACTTCTCTCAGAATTTGGAGAGTTCAAGCCGAAGCCAGAGGAGGTTGTTACACAAATGTTCGATCGGTTCAATCATCTTCTCAGTAAGATGATCAAACATGATATAGAAAGAAAGCTCATTGAACAGAAGGTCACTTTCTTAAATGTCTTAAGACCCGAATGGAAGGCGGTTGTGTCAACAGTTAAAGCACACGAGCAGTTTAAGTCATATTCTTTGGCGAAACTTGTGGGGATTCTAAAATCCCAGGAAAAGACTGTGTTACAAGAGAAGAGCATGGTCTCAAACTTTGGGTCCTTGGCCCTTCTGTCAAAGGGTAAGAGCGCAACAGAAAAACAAGAAAATTTGAATCTGGGAGACTACAATCTGACATCTGAAGACTATGCAATAATGGTGTCAAATCCCAGGAGGTTCATCAAGAAGACGTTTCCTACCAACAAGAACTGAAACTGTCAAGGAAGCTACAGCTCTGAAAAAGCAAAAGAGGAGTCGAAGGTTGAAGAACCAAAGAAAGAAGCGAAGGGTGAAGCTGATTCTGGTGTCAGCTGTTTTTACTGTGGAGGGAAAAATCACTAAGCAAAAGATTGCGTGTTGAAGAAAATGACCGAGAAAGATGATGAGAAGGATGAAGAAGCAAGTCTCCTGAAAAGGCTGGAGGAGATTAAAAGGAAGAAAGCTGCTACTAATCCCTCTATGAATGCTCTAATTGTGCAGGGTTCGATACATGATGATGAGTTCGGTGACGTACAGGTGTGGTCGACCGACTCAGAAGATGATGAAGTGAGAAAGCCTACTCATGGAAAGGCTTATGTGGTGAAGAGCGGTGACGCTAGTAGAATATGTTTGATGGTGACAGATGTATCCCAGATGAGGGGATACAACACCGATGGTGGAAACGAAGTGGCTAAGGAGCGAGAGGATGTGTGCTTTACAGCGAAGCCTCTCAGTCTGTAGATCAATGAACTTGATGAACTGATCAAGAAGGTACAATCCATTTTTGTTTCGTCTAAAATCCCACAAACATCATATGAAAAAGAATTAAATAACTTGAATTCAACAATTTCAAATCTAGTTAGTTGTTTAACTCAAACACGTATCATGAATTCTAATCTAACCGACAAAATGAGCAGGGTGTCATCCAAGAGTGAGGAGCGAAGAATGTGGATTGGGCAGAAGGAGTTGGAGCTGGTTAGGTCGAGGGATGAAAATATCTATTTGCAAAGAGACAATCTTAAATTGTTAAAACAGAGAAATGTTTTTTGTTTGATTGCAAAAAGACTTTATACTAACATTACACAACTGCATTTAGACTGTGAAATAGGCCAGAAAATACATCACATGATTTTACCCTTTCTTGAGCTAAAGGAGGATGAAACTGATGCCGAAGCATACAACTGTGAAAGTGTTGTATCTTCAGATGATGTAAGTCCTACTTATATGTTTGGTCTGGACAAAATTGAATCGTTTATAAAGTCCAAAGACCATAAGGACATGCTTAAAGACCTTTTGGACGAAAATGATAGGTTGAAACTCAGAGACGACCATACAAAAATTTGACTCATTGAGTAGCAAATTAAGTTCAGAAAATAAAATTGATGTTGAAAATGCATGTGAACCTAATGAAGATGATGACATGAGTGAAATCTCTGTAGAGGATGAGGTTGAATGTTCAGAGTTTATTAGGAGCGAACCTGAAAACCACAAAAAATTGATTTCTGAAAATTCTGTGGAATTCTCTTGTTTATAAAAAAGTAAGTCCCCAGTCCTTAAAGAAAAATCTGTTGTATACCAAAAGGTAAGAACAACTCCCAATCAGGTTTATAAGGTCACATGAGTAACCGAACATCAGACAGTCGAACTCTCTGCATTGGTGAATGAAGGTAATGCAGATGGTTGTGATGAGTATTTCCGGTCTGCACCGATAGACAATGCAGATGAAACAGTTGGTTTGTCGGAGCGAACATCATGGAAGGCCAAAGGTAGATATGTGGCAGAACCACTTAATAAACCTACCAATTTTGACGTACTCAGTTCCGATAGCAGAAAAGAGGTTCCAGTGGAATACGACTCCTTAACAAGCGAAACCTCTTCCATGAAAAGTGAACCTATTGTTCAGAAGCTGAAACAAAAGGCAAATATTCACAAACAACCAAAACAGGTGAACAATCAAAAGCACCAGAGGAATCTGAGATACAAGAAAAGCCTCTCAGAGCGAAAGAAATTTTGGTGCTCCCAAAATCCTCACTACACTCACTTTAATAGAAACTCCAAGCCAAAAGGAGAAGAGAATAAGGATAAAAGGGGCTTTGGTTGGTTGGATCAAAAGAACCAAAAGAAGACTTTCGGGCCTAAGAAAGAACAAGACCATATGGATAGATTCGGTCCTAAAAGAAATAGCAACCAAAAGCTTGGTTTCGGTCCACCAAACAACAATAGACAAAGACCAGAGTTCAGTCCTTCCATCTTTTATAGCAGAAGATCCAGTTTCGGTCCAACAACTCAAAACAACCAAAAAGGCAGTTTCGGCTGATCAACAAATAGCAACCGAAGGTCCGACTTCGGTCCCTCAAATGATCAAAACTGCAAGGATCATTTCAAACCTCAATTCAGGAAAGATTCTCATTCTAATTTCTATTCCTCTAATTCTTCTCGTTCTCATTCTTCTTCTAAGCCTAATTCTCATCCTACACCAAGCTCACAATCGATGAACGATTTGAAAGGAAAAAGTAAGATTATGAAGGACCATGAAATGGTTTGGGCTTGGCTTTGTGTGTGAATTATTTTGGTTATGGGTCTGTATCTGAATTTCTGATGTTTATGGTGTTTAGGGTATTTACGGTCGTAAACGTGTTTACGGCCGTAAACATGTTTACGGCAGTAAACCCTGTTTACGGTCAAGTCTTGTATAAATAGTGTTAGTGTTAGTCTGTTGGAGGTTGGTTGTCACTCTGTTTACGGTCTCTATTGAGTTGTACCTGACGATTTTAATATCCAATCGTGTGCAAGCTCTTTTGGTTTATCTTATTGTGTTGTTTTAATCATATGTTTGTTTGATTACTAGTTTTAGATCCGTATTTGGACCTAACAATTGGTATCAATGTAGTAAACTGGTATCAAACACATTTGATCGAGATTTTGGACGTTCAAGAAATTTAATGTTGACCGTAAACTCCATTTGAGAAACCGTAAACTATTAAAACACCATCACCGTAAACATTTTCGAAGAACAGCAAACATTGACCGTAAACATCAAAATAGCAAACGTTGACCGTAAACATCAAAAACATCAAAACAACAAATGTTGACCGTAGACATCAAAACAGCAAACGTTGACCGTAAACATCAAAACAGCAAACAGTCACCATAAACTCCGTTTACGGCCGCAAACATAGTTTACGGCCGCAAACTCTTGTCTTTTCATACCAACCGTAAACTCTTTTGGAATTGTTAAAACACTTTATTTTTTTTAAATGGATTCTCAAACTCACTTTCATGAACTTGATACTATTATGGGAACTACTACTCGCATTCCGAGGTTGATGTCTGCTGAAGGATTTCCCGAATGGAAATACGGAATTGAGAAGTACGTCAAGATGAAAGATTTCAAAATCTGGAGAAGCATACTTAGAGGTCCAGTTAGGGTGACCATGACTGTTGGAGGTTAGTTGATTGACAAGGCCATTGAAGACTACACTGATGAAGAATTTGAACTGGTCGAAGAACAGGAAAGAGCTTTAGCTACATTAACCATGGCACTATCTCCTGACATTGCTCAACGCTTTCGCGAATACACTTCACCCAAGGATCTTTGGGAAGCTCTTATTGAGGTCTATGAAGGAAATGAAGATATGAAAGAAAGTAGGCAGGACATGTTAAGACAAAAGTTTAACATGTTCAACTACATTCATGGAGAAACTCTTGAGGCTCAACTACAAAGATTCACTGCTCTCATAACTGACATGAACATTTCTGGGATCTTCTTAACCAAGTCAAAAATCAACAAGAAATTGCTGAATGCACTTCCTCGATCATGGGATATGAATGTGGCTGTGATTAAGAAAACCAAGGATTTGAATCATCTCACTCTTGCAGAAATTATGGTTGTCATCAAAGCCTGTGACATTGATGACAAACAGAGAGAAATCAATCATATGAATTCATATTTTACTGCAAATCTTGGTACTACATCCAACAATGCTGCTCTGTCATCCTTCATGACCCACTCAAGTCATGCTTTCTTAATTCAACAACCTCAGAGTCAAACCCTCAATCCCATAACATTGATTCGACCACATCAAGTTCAAAGTGTATCAGTTCAACAAGCTGTACCGGTTTCCAATGTGTCAAACAAAGCCTCATCTTCCAACACCAAAGAATCCGATGAAAATCTGGCTCTAGTCACTGGGCTAGTCAACTGTTACAATGCCTTTGTAGCTGGAGATCTTCCACCGCAACTCTCTTTTGTTAATCTGGACCAGATACATCCTGAAGACGTGGAGGAAATGGACATTAATTGGCAAATTGCTATGGCTGTCTTCCGAGCCAAACAATTCACCAAGAAAACAGGGAAAAACAACTGGGCTATGAATGCTAACAAAAAGGTGGGTTTCAACAAAAGCATGCTGAGATGTTTCAACTGTCACGAGCCGGGTAACTTTTCTCGTGATTGTCCAAAACCAGATTGTAGAATCATCAACCACCGACAGGTGGTTGCAATGGGAAATAACCGTGTGGGAGCTACAACTAATGGAGAGACAACTATGGTTGCACAATCATTTGATTGGGAGGATCAGATTCAAGCTTTAAACATCTCAGGGCCAGAGAATGCTCACTTGGTTCAAATTGATGATGTTGATTCAAAGAACAACAATGCTGATCCAGAAGCTGAAATGATGGAGTTGCAGCTTGCCCTGATGGTTTCTACCTCCTCCGAATCCAAGAAAAATGAGGTAATCCTACCTTCTTGTTCTTTTTCTTGCAAGGAATGTGTTACACTTCTTCGAAATGAAGTTCAAACCTTACATAGGCAAGTAGAAGATCTTAAGTATGAGGGTTATCAACTTAGGAAGGGACCGAAACCACTCAAAGCTCAACTAGAGGCCAAAATAAAAGACTTTAGAAAAATACAAACAAAATTCAGTAAAAAATGTGAAATTTATGAAGATACTAAGAGACAACTAGATTGTGTGACCAAAGAACTTGATGAATTGAAAATTAAAACTGGAAAAAATAATGTTAGTTTCAAAAATTACTCTGCTTCCAGTAACACAGTTAAGTCTTTATGCGAAACACAATTGAAATTCAAAGAAAATGAAAGTAGAGGCCTAGGGTATGATTGTGTTCCACCACCTTTTAATCATAATTACACATCATTCCCTTTGACACAAAACGAAACTGACAGGGAGTCACATCTTCGATATGGCAACCCAGCCAGTTTTGTTTCAAGAGGTTTTATTAACATTGAATGTACTAATGTTTCTACTTCCTCTGCAGATCCACTCTTAGATCAGGCCAAGTGTGAAGTTGGAGAATCTGTTTCTGTTATTAATTCCAATTTCTCTAGTGTGAACAAATCTGAGTGTGTTAAGATTGAAAAAGTTCCTTGTGTTAGCACATTGTCTGATACTGTTGAATTTAACTTTTTTGATGTGTTTGATGAACTGTTTGGTAATTCTGATGACTGTGAATTTCATGAAGAATCATCAACTCCACAAATCAAAACGACTGAGACACCTTCACTTATCTCACAATCTTCCTCTCATGCATATTTTCCTGAGAAAAGTAAGAGTGTCTATAAAGAAAATAAACTTGAAAAATGCAATATCAATTCAAACAATAAACAGATTTGCTTTAATTGTGGTGTTGGTGGACATATCGCTCGGAATTGTCAAAACAGGATGTTTATTCATTATTTGTCATTAAAAAGTGAAAATGAGTCTCGAGGAAGGTCTTTAACTAGAAAATCCTCAAGGTCTCATTCTCAAAATAATAATGGAAAAGGAGATAAAAACAAAACAAGGGCTAGTTTACATAAGAATAACAATGTTGTCAAAAATAATAAGCATTTTCAAAAATCGAACAAGGCTGCTTCAAAATCGGTTTCTTCAAAAGATAGCACTGGATCCTCTAACATCACTGGTAGAAAATCCAAATGCTCATACCAATCTGTTAAGAAACCCATTTCAAAGCCAGATGAATCTTCGACAAAACCTAATTTTCAATGGAAGTCCAAATCTCTTTCCAGTTCATTCCCGATGTTTTCTGAAGAAAATATAAATAAAGATCAGAATTTGAAAAAGATTAAAAGGGATTCAAAGAAACCGTGTAGGTAACCCAGGTTTGTGATGACCTGGGTTCCTAAATCTAAATAATTCCACTCATTTTGCAGGGGTAGTTGCGGAGGAATATCGTCCATCCATGGTACGTCGATAGCGGCTGCTCCCGGCATATGACTGGAGACATCTCCCAGTTGAGTGAAATTCAAACTTTTAATGGGGGTTATGTTTCCTTTGCAGGCGGAGATGGTGGAAAAATCACACAGCACGGAACTGTTTCAAATGGAGTGCTGAGTTTCGAAAATGTCAACTATGCACCCGAGTTAAAGCACAGTTTGTTGAGTGTCTCTCAGATATGTGACAAAGCTTATTCAACCTATTTTACTATTAAGGAGTGTTTGATTCTCAAGCCTGGCATCATTATTCCAGAAGAATGGATTCTAGTTAAATCGAAATAGGATGGAAATGCATACATCATTGACATGAATAGTAACCTACCTGATCAAGTCACTTGTTTATTCTCAAAGGTTTCCGAACATAATGCTATGCTATGGCATCGAAGACTTGGTCATGCTAATGCGAAAAACATGAATCGTCTTGCAAAAAACGAAATAGTCTGAGGCCTTCCTGTCAGAGACTTTATTACCTTTGAAAAATGTGTTTCATGTGCTCAAGGAAAACATCATCGAAAACCACATCTGCCCAAGAAAATTAACTCAATTAGTCATGTTCTCCAATTGTTGCATATGGACTTGTTTGGTCTGGTCAACATCCTGAGCATCAACAGAAGCTCATACTGTCTTGTTGTGATTGATGATTACTCTAGATTTACTTGGGTCTTCTTCTTATCCAACAAAGCAGGGGTTGCTGATCTGATAAAGAAGTTTGTTGTGATGATTGAAAAACAAACCAGTAATCAAGTGAAGGCGCTTCAAACTGATAACGAAACTGAATTCAAGAATGCTTCTCTTGATCATTTTTACGTAGAAAAGGGGATTGTGCGGCAATACAGCTCTGCTCACACACCACAACAAGATGGTGTTGCTGAGAGAAGGAATAGAACGTTGAAAGATGCTGCGAGGACAATGCTTTGTGATTCCAAACTTCCTGTCTTCTTTTGGGCTGAGGTGATCAACACTGCTTGCTACGTGCAAAATCGTGTCTTAATCAACAATGCTCAGATGAAGACACCATACGAAATTCTTTATGGACACAAACCATCCGTAGGCCATTTCCGTGTATTCGGATGCCCTAGCACCCTTCTCATTTAGATTCCAACCCTAAATTTAATGCCAAAGCTGATTATTCTTACTTTGTGGGATATGCTGCGCGCACTGCATACAGGGTTTACAATAAAAGAACAAAGCAGATTGTTGAATCTTTTGATGTACGATGGTTGGAGGAGAATGAAACTGATGCTAGAGTGGGTCCTAATTGGTTGTTTGATTACACATCATTATTCAGATCTCTCAATGTGTTCTCAAATAAATCAAATGGATCTTCCTCTGGTCTGAAGAATGTTCCTGTAATTGAAGACGAAGATGAAGAAGTTGTCTACAAACCCCAAACGGTTGAAAGGGAATCCTCTGCATCACTTGAGGGGGAGTCTTCTATTCACTTTGAGGGGGACTTTTCTGAACAACCAATTAGTCCTGCGTCTGAAATTTCACCAGAAACTCCTAATACTGATGCTACACCTCTTACACCCATTGAAAGAGAGTTCATGGCTACAGATGCTTCCGCTGTCAATCCAACATTTATGGAACTCCTCTTTCATGAAGTAATAGCAAACGAGTTTGTAGCAGAGTCTTCTAATCGGACTCAACCAGAAGATGATGGAGTTTTCAATATTCACACTCTTCCTGTTTCTATCAATGAGATCAGCCAAGATATACCCTCCCGGATTCAACGCGGTCATCCGATCTAAAATGTCATTGGTCGGCTGGATGATGGAGTCAAGACTAGGAGTCAGAGTGTGGATGTGAATGAATGTCTTTACTCTTGCTTTATCTCTCAAATAGAACACAAAAATATTGAATTGGCTATAAATGATCCCAACTGGCTAGATGCAATGCATGAAGAGCTAAATCAGTTTAAAAAGCTTGGGGTTTGGAAACTGGTTGAGTTACCGAAGGGTAAACGGTCTCTCGATACTCGTTGGGTATATCAGAATAAGCAAGATGATTCTGGTGTAATCATTCGTAATAAGGCACGATTAGTGGTCTGAGGGTTCCGTCAAAGCGAGGGTCTTGATTATACTGAGGTGTATGCTCCCGTGGCTCGTGTAGAGGCTATTCGAATTTTCCTCGCATATGCTTCTTACAAGAATTTCACGGTCTACCAGATGGATGTCAAGACTGCCTTCTTGTATGGCAAGGTCAAGGAAGAAATTTATGTTGATCAACCCCCGGGGTTTGTTGACTCAAAGTTTCCTAATCATGTCTACAAGTTGGACAAGGCATTGTATAGGTTACATCAAGCTCCTCGAGCGTGGTATGCAACTCTAACGAAGCACTTGCTTGAACATGGCTACTCTCGTGGTACCACTAATCAAACTTTATTCATTAAGCATATGGGTGATGATCAAATACTCGTTCAAATCTATGTTGACGACATCATCTTCGGGTCCACATGTCCAAAGTTGTGCAAAGAGTTTGAAAGCGTGATGAAGAAGAAATTTGAGATGAGTTCACTAGGTGAAATGACAATGTTTCTGGGGCTTCAAGTCAATCAGAATTCAACCGGAATCTTGCTGCATCAAGCAAAGTATGTTGACGGTATTCTTGAGAAGTTTGGATTTTCAGACGCGAAGCCTGCTTCAACTCCCATGGCTGAAAGACCCCTGCTGACTCCAAATATTGATGGTGCATCCATAGATCAAACACATTACAGATCGATGATTGGTTCCTTGATGTATCTGTTGGATAAGGTGTCTAAGTCCATAACTATTTCTGGTATGTACTTGACCCGACCCGACATGGTCCATTTGGGTTGCATGGCACCATGCAATTGTATAGACTAAATGAGAGAAATAATACTTGGAGATTATTAATATATTATAAGTTCTAATATATTAATAATATTATTTGATTAGTTTGATCAAGAATTAATTTAGAATTAATTAAGTGATCAAAAGATAACTAATTAAATATATGGGTTGATTATGTAAATCATCCATATCTTGTATAGTGGGCTAAAAGGCTCCATGGACTATCAAGTTGGGTTCCACCCATAGGATGCTCCATGGATGCTCCATGGGAGTTACAAACCCATGGGTCATGGAAATGAAGAGTCATGACACATTAGGGTTTAACCCTAGATGTGTCAACACTATATAAGTAACATGTTCTCCACCCAAAATCGGCTACACTAAGAAACAAGAGGGCTTGGCCAATTTTGAAGAAGTGTGTGTTCTCTCATAAGTTCTTCCAAGAGCATTTGGTGTTGTGTGAAGCATTTGAGGCATCACACTTGGGGTGCTAGGCTCACAAGGTTTCAAGGAACACAAACAACAACAAGGTAAGTTATTCTATCTATACATTAAGTTAAAATTGTTCCCCATGTATGCTAGATAGGAATATAACCTTAGAATTCAACTTTGCATGACAATTAGACAAACATAGATCCAAGGTTATTAGGGTTGCATGTACACTTAGGAAGTGTTAGAATGCTCAAAACCCATCAGTATCTCACTGCAAGTCGTCCTGACATCATGTTTGCTGTGTGTCAATGTGCTTGCTATCAGACTAATCCTAAACTTTCACATCTTATTGCTGTCAAAAGGATTTTTCGGTATATCAAAGGCAGTCCACGACTGGGTCTTTGGTATCCAAAAAATCCTAAATTTGATTTATATGCTTTTGCTGACAGTAATTATGGAGGCTGCGAGCTTGACAGGAAATCAACATCAGGAGGGTGTCAGTTCCTTGGTGATAGACTGGTTTCGTGGCAATGCAAGAAACATCATACAGTATCTACTTCTACAGCAGAAGCAGAAT
The DNA here is from genome assembly GCF_052625555.1 of Lactuca saligna. Taxonomy (NCBI): domain Eukaryota; kingdom Viridiplantae; phylum Streptophyta; class Magnoliopsida; order Asterales; family Asteraceae; genus Lactuca; species Lactuca saligna. The sequence goes on from NC_136419.1 coordinate 210,930,202, forward strand.
ATGTTGCTGCATCGGCGTGTTGCTCTCAAGTTATCTGGATCCAACATCAGCTGGTGGATTACGGTTTGAGTTATCTAGAAACCCCAATTCATTGTGATAATGAGGCAGCTATTCAAATAACTAAAAATCCTGTCCAACATTCCAAGACCAAGCATATTGACATCAAAATTCATTTCATCAAAGATTGTTATGAGCGCTCACTCATTCGGCTAGAACAGGTCCCTACTGCTAATAATGTGGCGGATCTGTTCACCAAGCCGTTTAACAAACCTCGATTCGATGTGCTTGTGGGATTTTTGAAAATGATTCGTTTTGAGGATTAATTTTTTGTTTTAGGATAGTTTAAATTTGCGCATTTCTTTTTCTTTCTTTCCTATGCACAAATTTAGGGGGAGACATAAAACCAAAACAAAAACAAAAATCCAAAAACATATAAAAAAAGTACAAAAATATGATATGTGTTTGTGGGAACTGGTTTGCGAAGTGATAAGATAATGTGATAACAGGCAACCTGAGTCTGTGTAACGTACCCAAAGTTGAAGGGTCTATGCTCTGGTTTGATGCGTCGGTAGGTACGAAAGATTCTAAATGGACTTGACTAGGCAGAGTTGAACTTAGGAAATTTATAGACTTGACAAATCTTGACCTAGTTTGATCCGTTCAACTGGACAATACGATGCTCGGATAGGTTGAGCAAGGAGATATATATGGGAATCCAATCGTCACATTAAATGAAACCGTACTTGGAACCATGGTTTAACTTTTCCTCGATGTGTGGATTTTGTCCTTAATTCTGGTTGGATGGAGAGACTGGTAAATTCCGATAAATTAGGTCTGTAGAAAATTGTTTCTTTCTTTCTATCTGTTAGTCATATGTTGTCTCCTTTGCGTGACCTCAAATCCGACCTGGTACACAACATATGCAACTCTATTTCTTTGCAAGTTATATATGTGTGAAATACTTCTTATCTGTTAGCCATATGATGTCTCCTCTGCGTGACTTCTAATCCGACCTGGTACATAGCATATGCAACCTTCTACTTCTCAACCTCTCTGAAGTAATAAGTTATAGAATTCTGAATCTATCTTCTCTCTGAATGATTGTCTGCTCACCCGATGTAAGAGGGAAACACATTCCAGTACGCTTAAAATTAAACACATACAGATTGTCTATAGATCTCGCTGCTCAATTTAGGTGGACAACAATATCCCTGGTCGTCGTCAGATGAATGGTCCTTAAGATATAGTATCTAAGGAATTAGGATCAGATATAAATTTTAGGATCTTAAGTTCACCTGTCTTGTAACAAATAGTATGTCCTAAATAAGTCACAATTTTTCGTGTTTAAGTGGACAACAATACTGGCGATCGACTAGACAAAGATGTGAATATGGAAGGTACCGACAAGTGGATAAAGGCTGTCTAAAAACTTTGATCCCAACATCACAAAATATCTTTATTTACTCGTATTATTTTGTTAGATTTTTATTTTATTTTATTTTATTTTATTGAAATCAAATAGTATTTTTTTTCTTCTTTCTTTCTTCAAATTTTATTTTTATTGTTATTTTTTATTTTTATTTTTATCTCAATTTTATTTTAAATACTCAAAAGGTTTTATTTTTGAAAAATTCCAAATGAATTTGGATTTGAGTAAAAATAAAATAAAATAAAAATAAAACCGTGTTTGCGGCACTGAAAAGTCAAAGGCATATATATATATATATATATATATATATATATATATATATATATATATATATATATATATATATATATATATTGATGTTTACCGCAGTAAACTCATGCGTTTTCACTGTACCGTAAACTGATTCAGAGAGTAAACGCTTAGACCGTAAACTCTGCGAGTAAAATCTTACACCGTAAACCCGTAAGGAGTAAATCCTTAGACCGTAAACCCATAGGCCGTAAACTCATAAAAGTAAACTCATAGGCCGTAAACTCGATCATGAACATGATACCGTAAACCTGGTTCTTGGATTTACGACCGTAAACTTCGTTTACGGTCCCTTCATCAATTTTGACCATAAACCATGTTTACGATTCATTGACCTAATTTGAGAATAACTTCTGTAAATTGTCCATTGACTATTCACTGATCTCTTTTACTTGGTTTTGTTTATCACAGGAAAAATGGCATATTTGAAAACTGCCAAGATGCACAACATTGCAATTGTTTTGGATGATCCACCAGCTGCTCACAGAGATTTCATGTCTATGATGTATCGTCTCCGCGAGTGCTGTCTAGCCTATGCAATTTTTGTGAATCCAGTCATTTATGAAAGCCGCATTCAAGAGTTCCGGAAAAGTGTCCTCTGAATTTATAATCAATGTTTCAGATCATGAGGACGACGAGACTCCAGCAACTGAAACTCAAGCAAATGTTGAACAGGATCTTCAGGCTGCTCAGGCTTCAGATGATCAAAATGAAGAGTAAAGAGAAGATGACAATACAGAAAGGAATGCTGATTTCACGGGTTTTGATCAAGATGATTTTCCGATGAATTTTGATAACGATGACACGTTGTCTGATGTAGACCTTGACAAACTGCTTGACAATGTTGATGATGTAGTTCCTGTAACTACTGAGGCAAGGGAAGAAGAAGACGTTTCCGTATCTACTCCTTTATCTTCCAATCCAGAGACAGAAATAGCAACTCCTATGGTGACAGTGTCAGGGATTCCTCCCCTTGACACTGGTTTACCTACATCATCGCCAATGGAAAGAGATCTCTCCACCTCTCATGCAACCTCTCCTCCAAAACATTGAAGACTTGTTCTGAGATTCGCATCAAGAAACTCTACAACACAAAGTGCTACAGCTCCCCCAACAATCACACCTGCCCTAGTCTCAACTCAACCTATAAGTGAGGGTCCCAACACAGTATTTGTTGCTGGTGGTTCTTCAAGTCATGCAATTCTTTCTCCCCCAAGAGTAAGCAAAGAAGATGTATCAGTCAGACTAGCTCATCTATTGGCCGAGGAACAATTCTCGACACCACCTTCCCGTGGCAAGGGAATTCTCATTGGAGATGAAAGTCAAAGAGATTTTTCTCCTTCTCTCCAAAGCCAGATTGATGCTATCAAACAAAAGAACATTGAACTGGATCAGAGGAACATTGAGCTGGTAATTAAAGTTGCTGATCTTCAATCAGAGAACACCAAGCTTAGCATCGAATTATCTGAGCTTAAAGAAGAAAATGATCTGAAAACAAAGCAAATTTCTAACCTTCAAATTCAATATGGAAGTTTAGCTGCAAAATTTCTTGAATTGCAAAAGAAACTTGAGAACAGGTTTGGTGATGATTTCAAATGAAGTGTTGATGCATCTCACATCGATTTCCCAGCTCCAGGTTCTCCAATAATTGATACCACCACAAATGATGCTCTCGTAGCTGATGTTGCTGCCCCTTCTCAACCAATCTGATCTTCCATCATTGTTGATCGCTTTGATGTGGATCCTGAACTAGCATCACGGGCAGCAAAGGCCAAAGGTACCAAAAGAAAGAAATATGCTGCTTCTGAGTCAACTGAGAAAAGTAAATGGCTGTTTAAAAGGAATGTAAACTTCAAGTCTCCATGGGATAAACCTCACGTCACGTTCACTGACCTACGTACTCAAACCTTCAGAGACGTTTATGGTGATCGGTTAGGGATCGTATCTTGGGGCTTTCACGATATTCAGAAGATGTTCATTGTGAGAAGAAAGAGCGGAAACAAAGAACTATACAAGGATGCTGGTGACTTTAACTCTTTCACTAAGGTTGACCTCATTGAGCTATCCAAAGCTCCTTTTTCAATTCCTTCAGGAAACCCAACTGCCAGCCAATTCAAATCTTTTCTGGAAGATCAAGTGTCCAAAGGCTTTCCTTCAATGAAGACTTCTAAATCCTTCGTTGAAGTGCATAAACGTGTTTTTGATCCTGCCACAAGTGAACCCATTCGTGTAGTGATGTGGCCTGCCACCGCTCAAGTCAAACATATTCCGGTCCCTCAAAACTGTCCTAATGGAACTCTACGTTCGATGCTTTATTGGGTGTATGATAATTCATCAGATGCTGCTGTTATCAAGCTGAAAGAAGATTGTATTCGCTTGTATGACAAGAGGGACCTTCTTCAGTTCGGTGAAAGGGATATTCATCAGCTCTCAACACATCAAATTGTCGTTGCTGATGATCTTTTTGAGCCTGCGGCAAAAGAATACACAAAGATGGTGGCCACCATTACCGATAAGAGAATATGGAACGGAGCGATGGGGAGATGTGATGTAATGATGGTTGACAAGGATTGATCCCAAGCCTGCTCCAAACCAAGGGGGAGATTGAAGGATCATGAAATGGTTTGGGCTAGGATTTGTGTATGAATTGTTTTGGTTATGTGTCTGTATCTGAATTTCTGATGTTTATGTTGTTTAGTGTATTTACAGCCGTAAATGTGTTTACGGCCGTAAACACGTTTACAGCAGTAAACCCTGTTTACGGTTAAGTCTTGTATAAATAGTGTTAGTGTTAGTCTTTTGGAGGTTGGTTGTCACTCTGTTTACAGTCTCTATTGAGTTGTACCTGACGATTTTGATATTCAATCGTGTGCAAGCTCTTTTGGTTTATCTTATTGTGTTGTTTTAATCATATGTTTGTTTGATTACTAGTTTTAGATCCGTATTTGGACTTAACAGATTTCCTCAGCAAATGAAGACCGAAAGCAAGCTATAGTCTAAACTCCTGAACCTAAATCCAAAACACTTGAAACTAAGTCCAATAAAATCAAAGTGTTTACTATTAAGAAGAAAGATAAAACAACATTAACAAAACGAACATATCTTGTTGATGCTTCTTTTGCTATTCCTGCTTCTGTGAAAGGCTCACGAGGACCCAAGAAACATTGGGTTCGTAAATCTGCTTAATTTTTGCAGGTTATAAGTGACGAGCAGTTCGACGAAGAATGGTACATAGACAGTGGCTGCTCACGTCACATGACAGGAAGAAAGGAAGAGCTAAGGGAGTTTTGCTCCCTTCAAAACGGTGGTAACGTCAAGTTTGGTAACAACTCCTATGGAATGATAAAGGGTTACGGGATGATAACCAATGGAGATTTTACAATCAGGAAGGTGGCTTATGTAGAGGGATTGCAGCATAACCTCATCAGTGTGTCTCAACTGGTGGGACGTACAGGTCTCAAAGTTTCATTCGATGACGAAGGTTCAGAAATAATAGAGAAGAGTTCCAACAAAGTTATTCTCATGTCGGAACGAAAAGGTGAAATGTTCCCTCTGAATCTCAACCCAATCAAAGGAAATCCAGCCATATGTTTATTGTCTAAAGCCCATTCAGACGAAAGCTGGTTGTCGCACCGAAGGCTCTCGCACCTCAACTTCAAAGACATCAACAAGCTAGTCATCGGTGATCATGTTCGGGGTCTTCCACTGCTTAAGTTCGATCGAGAACACTTATGTGCTGCTTGTGAAATGGGGAAACAAAGTCTCCAAAGTCACCCAACAACCATAAACACAAAAGTTGTTGAACCACTTGAGTTGCTTCACATCGACTTATTGTTGGGTTTTGAGCAATCTAACACTTCCTAAGTGTGCATGCAACCCTAATAAACCTTGGATCTATGTTTTCTTCTAAAATACATGCAAATAATAATTTCCAAGTTTTCTTCCTAACTTGCATAGCATAAGGATTATGAATCATAAAACTACTAGTAGAAATACATACCTTTTGATGGTGGTTGATTGCTTGGAGTTTGAGGGCCTAGCACCAATATTGTGAATGCCTCAAATGGAATCACAAATCACCACAAACTTTGGAAACTTGAGAGAATAGTATATTTTCTTATGAAATCGGCCACCACTAAGTCTCACACAACTAGAGTCCCATTTCTGGCATCATATGCTTCTTTATATAGTGTGCATGGTTAGGGTGAAACCCTAATAACCCATGTCTTTTCCTTTCCAAGGATCCATGGGTTAAAAGCTACATGGATCATCCATGGACTTCCATATTAGCTTAGCCCATTAACAAATGAGTATTAGCCCACACTATATAAAATATAATATCCCATAATTTAACCAGTCTTCTTTTTAATCTCTAAATTAATTCATAATTAATTTAAGACTAAAACTAATTAAATAACATGACTTCATATTAATATATTATAACTTATAATATATTAATAAATCGTAAGTATACAATTCTTATAAAATTATCCATAAATCGTTTGGATGAAATGTAACCCAAATGGACCATGCCGAGTCGGGTCAAGTATGTACCAAATAAGTTATGGACTTAGACACCTTATCCAACAGACTCCCACTTGGATAAGTCTAATAACTATATTTCCGTATGTTACTTCAGGAACCAACCAACAATCCTAGCTCTCGAAAACTCTGTTGAACTATGAAGCGCCTTTTTAGATAAGTGATCATATAATCCTCTGTTCTAATGACATCAGCCGGACAAATACATGGAACAACGTCGTACTTATTGTCCAACAGTTTCTTTCCTGCTTTTCGATTTGTTTGACAAAGAACTTAATCGAACACATCAATTTAGTTCTGACCGGCTGGTACATAGGTCACAACAAAATCATCGAGGGGCCCATATATCGCTTCTATTTCTAGAAGGAACAGATAAACTTCGACTCATATGCTTGTTCTACTACTTGTTGAATTGTACACAAAGGCACGTTTTATAACATCAAGTTACTGATGCGTTGACGTGCAATCAATGCACAACCAATTCATAGGTAACAACTCATATCTCTAGGTTTGAAGATTTATATGATATTACCGTCTCACGATCACTCGAGATAAATTCCATGAAGTGATACAAGTGAGCGGGGGTTTATTCCAACACTCATAACTTATGAGCACTCATGAATGTTGTAGCAACCATTGCTATGACTAAACCCATTTAGCCATCTACAAACTTGATTCATGACAGTCTTAAATCATACCTACTTCCAACATATGAACGACTGTGGAGTGTTTAAATAACTTAGTCATTCGGAAAGAATAACCTAGCTATTTTGGAAGTCAAAACATGCAAAGTGAAACACAATAATAATCGAGTCCAATATGGTCTCAGAACCCTTTTGAATATAAATAGAACCACCTTTTATTTATCACCATATTGATTACACATTATTCATTGTATAATGTTTCAAACAATCAATTTAAGACTTGAATAAAAACAACAGTTGTCCCATGCTCCTAGCATGTACACTTTGTTTTTCTAAAAAATAGTTATACCATACTCCAAGTATGCACATTATGTTTGTCTATGATCCTTACATTGTGATGTAGATCAATTGAACATGATTCCAATGATACTCATTTCACAATCCCAAATCCTTATTGTAAATGTGAGAATCCCCGATTCCTATCATTTACCAAAAATCTGTTAGATTTTAAACTTTTATGCAATGTTCCTCCGGTAATGATTATTCACAAAGTCACCAAAACTTTGTCACCAGTCATTACATAGTATTCCAAAGAAGGTCAACTTCTATGGAACGGAAGTCTCATATTCAAAGTACATTGCTTTGAAGATCCTTCTTGCATTAAGGTTTTCTAATCTTACATAGACTGAATAACTTCCACCTATGGAGACATTTCCATAGTCCCATTTTGACTATCACTTCCGAACAAGAATTACTTCTTTTCAGAACATGTCAATACGGTCCTTTCCGACAACTTACATCATACTTCCAACTTTCCCTGAGCAACCAATCTTTGGCGAACCTCAGATTGTCCTCGACAATTGCTTAATCACATTAGTCATATCAAGTTCTAGACTTTTCCCTTCTCAATGCCTTCAGCATTTGGAAAATTTAGAAAAGATGAATATTATAGCACATGCAATCGATCCTATATCCGAAGCATATGGGACACGATTCATGATGTTTGACATAAAGACATGATACTAGACCAGTCTTTTTCTACAATATTTTTTATTTGCCATCACTACTAGAAAAACAGCCTTTTGCGACGCTCACTGCGCGTCGTAAAAGGCTCAGATGACGCACAAATGCGCGTCAAGGAAGGCCCTGTCATAAAGAGAGACGACGCGCTTTTGTGCGTCGTCTATAGACGACGCGCATTTACGACGCTCATTTACGACGCGCAATTACGACGCGCGTTTACGACATGCAATGCATATGAAGGAAGGCCTTGTCATAAAGGAAGACGACACGCATTCGCGTGTTGTAACCTTACAACACGCGTGTTAATGACACGCAATGCGTATCAAGAAAGCCCCTATCAAGAAAGGCCATGTCATAAAGGAAGATTTCACACATTTTTGCGTATCATAATTTTAAATGTTTAAAAAAAATATTATTTATAGATTTACTACTTTTCAAATTAAATAATACAATAAAAATCTCATAATACAAAATAAAATACCATAAATAACAAAGATAATTCATTTCACTACTATGTCAAATACAAATAAGTATTCCAAAAATGAGTAAATGTTATAAAAAATGAACTCATTATATACAATTGCATCATCTAGCTTACTATGTGCCAACAACTCTCTTTCTATTTACTTTTGCTTGAGTCTCGTTTCCTCCAAAGCTTATAGCCATGCCAAAATATGATATTTTGAGTCTCGTATGAATAGATCGCACATAATAGGTCTAGTTGTATCATTCTAAATAATTCCAATGCTGGCCTCTATACAAGCCAATAATTTGAGAACTTAATTTTACCATTATTTTATAATTAATCAAATAAGAAAACAATAAATAACTTCTGCCATATATGAAAGAGAACAAGATAAACAAGATGAGTATCGCCACTTTTAGTTGCCTTCGTCAGGGCTGTATCTTCTTCCCCAATGCCTAGTAAAAAGGAACCTGGAAAAGTGCTAATTTCTTCCTACTAGTCTGATCGGCATGAGCAGCAACTGCAACATAAGAAATGCTTTTGCACAATTTTAACTGAAAAATCCCAAAAAGTTAGCCATTGACATTTTTTAGTGTACTTTAATTCTATAAAACTTTGAACAAACCTTGTCAAGTATGATATATCCTGATAACCACTTCATGTAGAATAAGCCTTAAAAAGAATCAATCCACCAATCAAAACTTGTAAGCTTTTTTAACTTTCAAGCTCCATATTTCAAGTACGTTGCTATTTTCTGCAATTTGATGAAATAACACTTACAAGACAGCCTTGTTCTTGTTGATGATCAAATTTTCAAAATTAAAAATAAAAACCCTCTCCTAACTGTTACTATTTCATCATGTGGAAGAAAGCCAATTGTAAACAGGTTACAACAACAAAGATATCATGTAAAATAACACAACATTGATCTGCATGCATTTACACACTAAAACGACTAGCAGTATTTACATAATTCCACCACCCCACCTCAGGCTTAGGCTTTAATTTGGTTTGGTTTGGCCAACAACAATGACAACTATACCCCTACTACCATTACTACTGCTACTACTAAAGAGGCATTAGTTAATACAATGGGTTCCAAAAATATGAGAGAAATAAACAAACTCTTTTAACAAAGGAAATGAGAGATGGGAAGAAATTATGTACACACATACCTCTATATCTTTCTCCATCCATCTCCATGGCGTGGCTCTCATCAAAGACTGAGACTGAGAGAAATACTTAGAAATTTCAATCGAAAACAATATTACAGCCTGTATTCATCTTCCTACTAACCACCTGACAGAATGCAACTATGAACGCTGTCTGCAACCAAGATTAAGAATCACTACTCATATAATGAGATATGTTATAGAACATTTCAATCACCATTTTACCCTTGCAATCTAACAAATAATATTCATCAATTTTAACGTGATGAAAAAAGTAGAAAACCAAATAGGTAAAGAGTGTGTATCAGAATAGATTAAACTAGGTTTTAACGTGAGGAAAAAAGTAGAAAAACAAATAGGTAAAGAGTGTGTATCAGAATAGATTAAACAAAGTTTTTTGGTTTAATCTGTTACGTCATGTTGTATAGATTAAGTCAAATAAAGAACAACCATGTGTCTAGATTAAGCTCGGTTAATCAAAAGAAATAGAAACAACCCCTCAATCTGGTAAAGCTATATTATATAAGTGTGTATTTCATTGACCTAATAATGCACACACAAGTAACACAACTTACCACAAAGTAGAAAACAAGGTTTTCTTACATACAAACATCCTTTTTACAAGAACACACACACAGATGCACACAGAGAAAGATAACAAACACCTAGTTTGCATTTGTTACAAGGGATGGGACTGGAGAAGCTGTTTAGGTCTATTTTCTATGAGATAATGAGAAGGGCATTCATGTCATTTGCACAGAGAGAGAAAATTTCCCAAGTGTTCTACCTTTTTCGTTGGGAGTGACAAAAAATTGCAATTTCTATCTCATTAGTCCAACCTGTGTCTATGCAATATTGCTATGTAGACCTCTCGTGGTGCTCGAATTCTTGATGCTACTTTCACGACTCAAGAACTATGCTTTTTAAGACAGTCAAAAATAAAATATGCTGTGATTTCAAAAATAGTTTATTGATAAAATAAATTGAAAATTACGATTTTGGTTCCTGTGGCATATTGTTTTCTTCAGGTTTTGTATAAATTATTAGCTGAGTGGTTAGATTTAACAAAATTAGGACCAAATTCCTTATGAAATGTGAAAATAAAGACTAAAAAATTCAGATTTGGACCAAAACCGAAAATTTTTGCTGAACACAAGGACCCAAAATTGAAATTTCTCGTTGGTTGTGGTAGGTTTTGCATGTTCTTCAAGTAAATGTGAAAAATTTGTTGTTGTTGATGCTTACAGACCACTCAAGATGCACCATGAGTATCAATAGCTTGGCTGCATTTCAAAGCTCCAAGAAAGCAATAGCTTGTTGTACACTGTATCATGATAGAGGAACAGAGCCATGGCAAAGAAAGACAAGTACAGATGCTTGGCTTTTGACAGGTGTCAGTGAGGCAATTGAAGGACCCGATGGAACGGACAAGTGTTACCTAGGTCATCGAAGAACTTGGCTGGCAAATAATGAGTGGGCCAAAATTAGATCTATGGACACACACAAATTGAATCAACCAGGGGATTGGCCCATGAATGTTAAAGAGAAACCAGGCCCATGTGAAGTTAAATCTATGACAAAAAAAAGTAACCCAGTCGGCATCAATATCGCCCAATCGTATTAGTGCCTCACCCTTAACGCCGTGCAATTCTTCATCTTCCTCATTCTATCGAGAAAGCTTGTCTACAGATACTTCATTAAAGAGGAGCAAGGAAAATATTCACACTAGCATTGACATTATTGGACATGTCGACTCCAGCAAGTCTACAACCACCTACAAGCTGGGAGGTATCAAGAAGGAAGCCTTCAACTTAATCGATAAGGATGGCTACAGTTGCATCACAACAAAGGAACTTGGAACAATTATGAAATTGCTTGGGCAAAATAGAACTGAAGTTGAACTTCAGGATATAATCAACGAATTAGAAGTAGAAGGTAATGGAACCATCGATTTCCCAGAATTTCTAAACCTGTTAATAAGGAAGATGAACACTCAAAGGGGTGCAATATTCACAGAGATAAAGAATGATGTTAACAAGATAGCTAAATGGACCACTCCAACAATTATGACTAGTGCTAACATGATGAGATTGGGTTATACAACCAGGGTTCATCCTTGTGATCATTTTGATTTGCTGATATTAGCAATTGTTGGAAACAAGCAGAAGGGAATTGATGGTCAGATTGGAACAAAATTTGATGATCAGCTTACCCCGCATGAAAATTTTCTCCTGTTACCATTGAATCTTAAAATAGCAAAACTCAAAGAAAAGCTCACAACCAGCCGGGAAATACAAGCATCACTGGTGGAGATAGAAGATAGAAAAGCTCCATTTAATGGGTTACCAGAATGGATTGGTGCCTTTGAGGTAAGTTTTGTTTTGAATAAACTCATTGGTGTAAGCTACAAGTTTGAAGATACCAGATCAGGGGATGAATTAACAGAAAAATATAGAGAATTCGTGTTGCATTTTGAGATCCCGGGAACACCATTCAAGATTTATGGCAAGGCAAAGGGCAAGAGAAAGAGGTCACCAAGGAGCGTTTGGATGCTATACACAATTTCTATCCACCTTGAGGACAAGGTGGTTCTTTTGGGGTGGGGTGTTGTTATGCATCAACTTTTGCAATATATGATAGATAAGGGCAATATGGGAAATTCAAAAAATAAAAGGACATTAGGGACAGTTTAGGTATTTTATATTATTTAGTTTGTTATGTCAGATAGTATAAGTAGAGAGTAGTGGGCAAGGAGTGATCAATTAATCTTTTTGTGAAATCTGGAATTTATTCCTCGGGAGATTGGCTATCTCGAATCAGCTATCCTATCTTCAACCTTGTAATCATTTGGTATTATAGCGGTTTCTCAATCCATATTAGAATCTTTTGATGTTTTATGTTATTGAATCTGGTCTTAGAATCCAGTTCATAACAATCTCTCTTCTGCTCTCTTATGTACATTATTCAAACCAAACAATCAATTGGGGCAAATATGTAAAAAGTCAGGAATTAATGGTTCTCTCTAATCTTTCTGATACAGATGTAATGTCTTCAGTTTTCCAGATTTGTTCTCTATTTTTGTAATCTTCCATACCATTACAAATTGGATTGTAATTTTTTAAATTTATAAAGATGCCAGAGGCTACGATTGAGGCAACGTAGAACTACAATGGTTATGGTTGTGTGTTGGTGCCGATTGGGAGTTTTAAAAGTGGGAATTGTGTCCATCCTATTAAATAAAACACCTAAGAAAGTGTTTGACATGACTTGTAATCAGGCACTTTCAAATACTCCGGAGACACGAGAAGTATGTTTTGTGTACCTGAATGATACAAGAATCAATCAGATTAGTCAATATATATAATGATATATTACAAACAATTAGATGTAATTTGTTCATAAATTGTACTCACCTTCTCCCATTTTACCATGAATCTTATCTGCATGTCATGCAATCAAACAAAGAAAGAAAAGAATTAGTCTGTACAGGTTTAGTTGTTTAGGGGTTATAACTTATAAATATCAGATTATGTCAAATAAAGTTTTTATAAACTCGAGATGTGGGATTTGGAAATGATTATCAGATTATTTCAAATAAAGTTTTATTGTATAGGTTTAGCTGTTTAGGGGTTATAACTTATAAATATCCAAGAAATGAATATTTGATTCTAATTATTCACCAAATCATTTTCAAATGCCATCTCCTGGTTAAATAAAATAAAAAGCATAAATAGATAGTAAATAATAATATAAACAATCTGATGTTGGTAAATTTAAAGAAGAAAATGGGAGCAAAGGCAAGAGGTGTATTACATGAAGCTTGGTGTGAAAAGCTTCATAATAACAGAGTCTTCAAATACAGGGCCATTTGGGATAGCATACATGAATCTTTGCATATTCTTCACCACCACAAAACAGCTGTGATAAGTACTTCCTACTTTGACCTTGATTCAAATGAAAGTTATTAAAGATCAAGATCAATCTTTATCTTGGTAAGAATGATAAAATAGTGAGTCTTATATAATTACTCAAGCGTTATAATACATATGTACAGGGTCAACTGAGATGTAACTGAATTAGCTAAAATACCTTCCCAAATAGAATGATATTGCGAGCATTAGAACCAAAAAACTCCTCATATGCATCCAGCATGTAGAAAGGAAGAGATCCATCAAGTTCCACCACAAATGGTGGTTTTTCATTAGAATATACACCAGGAACGATCTCAGCATTCAAATAAGAGCTTATGTTCGTCTTCGATCCTGCTATTGCACTGAGAGTTGGATCCTTTTCCACTTTAATTTTTACATTTAAAGTCCAACCGTTGGCCTCCTTCATCACTGGCTCAACTTTCAGTTCACTATTATCCTTAGATGCTTCAACTTCACTTGCCACCACCGGTGGCTCCTCCACAACACTTAAATTTGTTTCTTTTTTAGAAAATTCTAGCACTTCCTCCCTTCTTCTATTACGTCGTGTTTATGCAAACTATTTAACGATGGAGTATTCACAGCCACCACACATGGAAATCTCCAAAGACCAAAACTTGTAGTAAGATGAAATTGAATACAGATCGAGCTTAGATTGGTACGTATCTCTTCAAAATATGCTTCCCCGTTACGCTAATCCCACCACTATTCCACCAATAGCTCCGACAACAGCCGCCGACCAAGGGCCCGCCGCCACCTTGTATAGCGCTCTGGTCGCTAATCCAGCCAATATGCTCTAGTCGCTAATGTAGCCACCATGAATTTCATTCCGATTAACCCTAAGTTTCATGGTGTCTCTAGCCTTAGAAGCCTTCACACCCTCTACTAAACCCTTCCCGGCGTCAACTACTACGCCGCTGAGGTAACCAATGCCAGTGTAGTATATCAGGTTTTCGCCCCATGAATGTCGTTGAGCGATGGATTCCTCTTGATAGAGGTATTCAGGAGATGTGGGAAGTTTGTACAGGGACTCTAAGATCTTGGTAAAGGTTGTATAGCCGACTGTTTTCGTGGTGGTCGTCATTTATCATGTGATTGAAGATAACGGTTGGTAAGACATGTTGTAGTTAGGGCTACAATTAGGGTTTTGATCTTTCAAGAACCTGATTCCAAGAGAGAGAGATGTTTGATGACACTGAAGATGAAGATGAGGGATCTAGGGCTTTTTCTTGCTAAGTAGAAGAGGCGGGGGATTAACTTTTTGGGATTCAATAGGCGGGGGTAATTTTCGTTGATTTCATTTCCCGCCTAAAATGCGTGTTTCACTTAAAAATTATAAAGTGACACATTTACATGACACACATTTTATGAAAGGCGCCCTCCGCATTTCTTTTTTTTTCTTTTCTGACACTAATTTTAGGGCACGTACAAATGCGTGCCCTCTATCCTTCAAATTTTGCAAAACTGACATTATCTTTTAGGGCACTTACAAATGCGCGTCGTCTATTAGCGAGTGTCATTGTTTGCGCGTCATTAAAGGGCTGTTTTCTTGTAGTGCATGTTTTTAAAATTTAACTATGAAGAGGGATGCCGTAATCATAATCGAATTTTGAAAATGCAATATATATAGAATTTCTTCAAGTTGAACCATTCCAACATAAAATTCATATATATATATATATATATATATATATATATATATATATATATATATATATATATATATATATTCTTGACTAAAGATGATTAAAATCTCAATCTAAGCTTTAGAATTGAAATGAAGTATAATTTCTTCTCCCTTAATTGTAGCAAAACAACTTTTCAACCCTTGTAACTTCACGAATTGAAACTTTGTTTTCTATAATTAACATTGCTAACTTGCAACACTAAATGTAATAATCATGCTCCCACTAACATGATGATTATCAGCATAACACTTATGCTCCCACTAGCTCTGACATATTTCCAGAAATCTGATGGACTTCTGAAATTTAGATTCATACACCCTTTCTTAGATAGCTCACATGTGTGTCTAAACAATTTTCAGAACTATGAAAAGGGATACCGTAATCATAGTCTTAATTGTTTAGACTGTTGCCATTTCTCAGAAGTCCATGTTAGTGTGCCGGTGAACCACACGCGCTCCACTAACGACTTTTGAAAATGCAAATAACACAATTGATATCTACGTAAAATATACTTAGTGAAAGCGTTTCCTCACCATCATTTTCATGAATCAGAGAGAAACCTTATGACACTTAGATTTTAAAGTGTATGAGTTCCTATCCATGTGAATTTGTCAAAACCATAATCACTAGAGAAGGTTAGTGACAAATTCAGCCTTACATGGATTAAACTTGTTCAATCTTAGTTTCTTGTTACCTTGGTAGCACAAGGCCAGGCCCA
Source organism: Lactuca saligna (assembly GCF_052625555.1). Classification (NCBI taxonomy): domain Eukaryota; kingdom Viridiplantae; phylum Streptophyta; class Magnoliopsida; order Asterales; family Asteraceae; genus Lactuca; species Lactuca saligna. The sequence goes on from NC_136419.1 coordinate 210,946,122, forward strand.
CCAACGCTTTCAAGTTGAACTCTAATAACTCACATGAAAATTCAACTTATTTGAAGTAGATACAGAAATAAGAATTATGTCAACACGATAGGCTGAAAACCTTCAGTCGTGTGCTAGTGATAAATTACAGGTTTTACTCTTGATTAAATCTTGAAACTCTTTCAGGATCTTTAAGGCTCCCACTGTCCCCTTGACATATACGTTTCCCCTTGACATATACGTCTCATCCAAGACATCACATCTTACCAATCTCAAATGTACAAGAGTAGAAAAGATTTTACTCTTACATTTGACTAGTGTTAATAGATCTTGCTTTATGTCACTCAAGGTTACAATCTTGGAGTATGACTCTAAGAATTGTTTTGGAACGAAGTATGACCCATCTTCTTGATTTTAACCAATCCAACAATTCATGACCTCTGTTATTAGCCATAACAATGCACTAAGACGTCGTTAGAGTATGATTTTGTGATATGGTTTCATAATCATTAAGATGATCATGAAATATGATACTAAAGTACTCTCCCATCCTTTCAGATTTGAGAAACTTTTATCTTTTTGCCTAATTTGATTCTTCTCATTTGTTTTGTCATACATTGTAACCTTTCCAATGTTACAGAATTATACTTAACCTCATAAGTATAATCATATCTACTAATCTTTAGTAAATCAAGACAAATCAATCTTTGTGGTGCACCTTGACCAGCGCACACCCAGTGTACCTAATTCCTTAGTCCTTCAATTGACTCACATATACATGTGATCAAAGAATTAGTCTTAATTTTCAAAGATGAAAATTCTCATTCATCATACAATACAACTTGTATGATTCCAAGTTTCTGTCCAATTGAAACTTGGGTGATGAAAAACTTTCTTCATTTGGTAAATTCAGACACTACCACAAATGAAAGAATCAAATCCACTTTCCAATAATGCTATTACTGGAAACATATAAGCAACAATTTTCCACAGATGCCATTGTAAGGATATTTTTAAAATAAATAAAATTAAAACCATTTTTTTCTTTTATTTTAAAACTTTGCTGAAAAACTTATCATTACAATCCACATGAAAACCTTGTTGTTATCTATTCATAAGCAATATATTATAACTCTTAAGCAATAGCTCAAAATTCTAATTACCGAACCATGCGATCGAAACCCACCTTTGCAATCAGAATCAACATATACTTACTTTAAGCTTCCTATCTTTTCTTTGATTCTTAAAAAACATCAACATGTGACCCATTCACATTATGTAATAAGAATCTCCAAATAGGAACTTAATAGAGTTAGCCAGTGGACTTTAACTGAAGTAGAGTTATACTTTTTGACATGATCAACCTTATGATCTTTTAGGTGAATAGGGCAGCTTCGCAACCAATGCCCCTTCCTTTGGCAATAAAACATATAGACCCTTTGGTAATGGCACATGAGACTATCTCAGACTTAGCATTTCTCTTTACCATTTGGTCAACCGAGTTGACTATGGCCGATCCCTTTCCATTGGGAAGAGAAATGCTTTTCTAGATATCCAATGCTACCATTGCCAATGTCCATTTAAGGTTTGGGAAGTTGATCTTCTATTAAAATTTGCTTTACTAGTGTTCCAAATCATTGCTGATTTTGCAGTACAAAGCAAATACGTAAGATCATTAAGGTTTATGTCATAGTCTGTCTCATAGTAGTCCCAAAGGGACTCACTATATCACTAAGAAAGTGATTGAACATCCAACTTTCACAAGACTTCGACACCCAACTCTCCCGACTTGTCAATACGTGACTTCATCACCAACATGTGATCACATATAGATCTTGCTTGCCAACAGGGCTTGAGTGACCTTAAACTTGTGGGTTTGGGAGAATAAATGGAGGAGGTGAAGGAAGTGAAGCATGATGTTGAGGGACACCGTCTTCAAGAGATTTGGGAAGATCATAGTTGTCTGAACCAGACATCTATAATGGGAGAAAATCAAGTTAGTTGATTCAAAATCCTTAATATAACACCCAATATGAAATATTAAGGCTAGGACCCAACACAATATTTTATAATGTGGAAGAGGGATGCCGTAATCCAAGCTATAAAATATTTGAAGGTAGGCGAATGACGATTCACCAATTTCCACCATGAAAAACAAAATAATTTATTAGGTTTTAATTAGATTTGAAATTCCTAGATCTTTTGAGATTCATTGAACTTTTCAATGGCATGTTTCAATCTCGAGTGTGCCCTCTCAAATTTTGTGACTGGGATGCCGAGGATCACAAAACAAGGTGTAAATAACCATACCAATTCACTTGGTACCGTTAATATTATCACCTAATCAATGTGCCGGTTAACCACACACGCTCCATTGATCTATGAAAAACATTAAGTCACCCTTCGTGATCCTTACTAGTCCAAGTTAGTGTGCCGGTTAACCACACACGCTCCACCAACGACTTGGTAAGGTACAAAGTGTGAATTCCATGGGCTAGCACCAAATTCACATTTTTCCTAAAGTAACTAAGATTGGGAATTAAATAAAACATTTAGTTACTTTATAATATTCATCATACTTAATGATAATTTATAAGTCATTGTCTTACCCGTTCGGCTAACGACCCTCCACCAGTCAAACAAGCAGTGGGTGAGAGTGGACACCCATTAAGTTGCCATTTTATAGGCAGCAACCTTATACCCACCTTATAGACTGGCTTCGTGAATGAGGCCTACTAACGGTAAAACGACTTGTTCTTATACATATATATAATAATTAACCATTAATGTTATAAATAATATAAGTGTTGAATTTTAACTTTTAAAACTCTCAGGGTTTGGAATTAAAGTTTGTGTGAGACTTTACGAATTCCAAACCTGAGGGCAAGTTTTGAACAATTCATAAACTTTTGGATATTCATAACTTATGAGTTTTAATTAAGTGTTTTAAAACTTTTAATGAAGAGTCTCCTGGAAATCCATAACTTGAGGACAAGTTATGAAGTCCATAAAAGCATTTATTAGAAAAACTCTTCAAAAGTGTAACTTATGACTTCTTAAAAAACATTTAAAAGAAAAAAAGTTTTGGAATTCTATAACTGTTGGGTTATGAGCATTCTAACACTCCTAAGTGTACATGCAACCCTAAATACCTTGGATCTATGTTTTCTCTATTATACATGCAAATATGAACATCCAAGGTATTATCCTAATCTAGCATACAAAACTAACAATATAACAAGATAGAATACATACCTCTTTGATGTAGAATGTCTTCATGAAGCTTGAGTGCCTAGTGCCCCAAGTGTGACACCTCAAATGGTTCACACAACACCAAATACACTTGGAATAACTTGAGAGAATTCTACACTTCATGAAAATCGGCTAGCCCTTTCTTTCTCTCTCTAGTGGCCGATTTTGTTCAAGAATAATGTGCTTATATAGTTAGGGTTACACCATGTAAACCCTAATTGACATGGCCTTTCATTTCCATGATCCATGGGTACAAAAAAGACCATGGAGCATCCATGGAGCATCATATGGGTTTTAGCCCAACTAGTTAATCCATGGAGCATTAGCCCACTATATAAGTATGGATGATTTGTACAATCAATCCATATATTTAATTAGTCTTCTTTAGATCACTTAATTAATCCTAGATTAACTCTTGATCAATACTAATTAAATAATCTTATTATTCTTATTATTAATATACTAGAACTTATAATATATTAATAACCACAAGTGTCTTATTTCTCTCATTATAGTCTATCCAAGTGCATGATGCCATGCAACCGAAATGGACCATGCCGGGTCGGGTCAAGTCTTACCAATTATAGTTATGGACTTAGACATTAATCCAACAGTCTCCCACTTGGATAAGTCTAAAACTATTATTGCGTATGACTTTAGGAACCAACTGGCAATCGTAGCTCTCAAAAGCTTCTGTCGAACTCTGACCTTGTCGATGAACTCTTACCTTTGTCAATGACTTGTCCATTAGATAAGGGATCATATATTCCTCCATTCTAGATATCATATGGACTGAGACATGGATTATAATCATTCTCTCTGTCCATTTGTTGTTTCCCGATTTCCGATTTATGACGAATGACTAATTGAACAAATCAAATCAGTCCTGGCCCAGCCGAGCACTTCCATTTGTCATCATCAAATCATCGAGGGGCCCACAGATATCTCTTTTATCCCGAAGGTAAAAGGAATGGATAAACTTCGACTCATATGGCTTGTTCTACTACTTGTTGAATCATACACAAAGGCACGTTTTATAGCACCGAGTTACCAATGCGGTTTCGTGCAATCAATGTACAACCAACTCATAGTAACAACTCATATCTCTAGGTTTGAAGAATATAAGATATTATCGTCTCATGATCACTCGTGATAAAATCCATGAAGTCATTCCAATGAGCACGGGTTGAATCTAATACTCAGAACTTATGAGCACTCACGAGTGTTGTAGCCCTTTGTCCAACACCTTAGACCTCTACAAGCCAACCCATGACTGTCTTAAATCATATCTACTTCCAATATATGACCGACTGTGGATGGTTTGAATAACTTAGTCATTCTGGAAGAATAACCTAGTTTATTCGGGAAGTCAAAACATGCAAAGTGAAACACAATAATAATTGAATCCAATATGGTATCAAAACCTATGAACATAAATAAAACACCTTTTATTTATCACCATGTGATTACACATTATTCATTGTATACTGTTTCAGCTATCAACTTTATTCTTGAATTTAAAACAATAGTTGTCCCATGCTCTAAGCATGTACACTATGTTTTCAAAACACTAGTCATGCCATACACCAAGTATGCATGCTATGTTTGTCTATGATCTTTACTTTGTGAACTAGATCCATTGAACATAACTTCAATGATTCTCTTTTCACACTCCCAAATCGATACTGCAAATGCAAGAATTCCAAATTCATGCCATTTACTGAAATCTGTTAGATTCTAAACTTATGTGCATTGATCCTCTTGTAACAATTATGCACAAATTCACAAAGACTTGGCAACAATCATTACATAGTATTCCAAAGGAGATCAATTCCTTGGAAACATCCTTCTTGCATTAAGTTTCCTTAATCTTACATAGATTGAAATTTCTGACTTTGAAACATTTCCATATTCATTTTGACTATCACTTCTGAACAAGAGTTGCCTCCTTACAGATTATGTCAATATGGTCCTTCCAGAATTATCACTATACTTCCAACTGTCCTTGAGCAACCAATCTTTGGTAAACCTTAGATTGTCCTCAACAATTGTTTAATCCTTTTAGTCATATCCAGTTCTAAACCTTTTCCCTTCTTAATGCCCCAGGCATTTGGAAACTTTTAGAACGGATAACTATAGCACATGTAATCGATCCTATATCCGAAGCATATGGGACACGATTCATGATGTCTCACATAAAGACTAAACCAGTCTTTTTCTATAACATTTCCATTTCTATTTGCCAAGTTCTCATATTTCAGATTATGAAAAGGGATGCCGTAATCATAATCGAATTTAAGAACGCAAATAATGGACCCATATACAAAATTTCCTATGTTGAGCCATTCCAACATGAAATTCATATATATTTCCTTGACTAAATGATTAAAACCTCACAATCTAAGCTTATAGATTTGAGATAAAGTATAATTTCCTCTCCCTTAATTATAGCAAAACAACTCTTTCGCAATTGAAACCTTTTGTTTTCTATAATTAGCATTGCTAACTTGCAATCTTTATCATAATTATCATGCTCCCACTAACATGATGATTATTAGCATAACACTTATGCTCCCACTAGCTTTGACATGTACTCAGAAATCAGCTGACTTTCTTACCAAAGTTCAGATTTCTAATACAAGATTGTTTTGTTAAAACTTTATCAAAAACATACACCTTCCCTTAGATAGCACACTTGTGTGTCTAAACAATTATGAAGAGGGATGCCGTAATCATAATGGTTAGACCTTTTTGCCACTTCTCACAAGTCCAAATTAGTGTGCTGGTAAACCACACACGCCCCACTAACGACTTTGAGAATGCAAATATCACAATTGCTATCTAACTATAATCTACTTAGTGAAAGTGTTTCCTCACAATCATTTTCATGAATCGGAGAGAAACCTTATGACACTTAGATTTAATGGTGTATGTGTACTTATCCATGTGAATTGTCAAAACCATAGTCACAAGACAAGGATAATGACAAATCCAAACTCATATGGACTGAACTCAATCTTAACTTCTTGCCACCTGGCAGCTCAAGGGCCTGCCATTGCTTCCAAGTTGTTGTGCAACCAATTAAGAACTCTAAGAACTCAACTTTAACTGGAATGGGCACAGACTATGTCAACATGATAGGTTATAAACCTCAAGTCGTGTGCTAGTGAAGACCTTTAGGTTTTATTCTTGATTAGTTCTTGAGACTTTCAAGACCTTTAAGATTCCTACTGTCCTCTTGACCTATAAGACTCCCTTGTCAAACATCCAAGAGATAGTGTGGATTCTATGCAAGACAAACACTTCACATAGTTGGCCTAAGTTGGTCTTTGTTTTATCCAAAACATCACAACTTACCAACTTCAAATGAACAAGAGTAGGACACTTTTACTCTTACATTTGACACGTGTTTTAAACCTTCTTAAAGACATGTCACTCAAATTACAATCTTGGAGTATGACTCTAAGACTTGTATTGGAACGAAGTATGAATCATCTTCTTGATTTAACCATTTCAACAATTCAAGATCCCTTTTTCTTAGACATAAGAATGCACTAAGACGTCCTTAGAGAACTAATTTTGATATCGTTTCTTAATCAATAAGATGATCACAAAACTGATACTAAAGTACTCTCCCATCATTTCAGATTTGAGAAACTTTTATCTTTCTGCCTAATTTGATTCTTCTTATCCGCTCTGCCATGCATTGAAACCTTTTCCAATGTCTCAGAGTTACACTTAAGCTTGTAAGTATAATCATATTTACTGAGCTTTAGTAAACTATGACGAATAGCCTTATATCTTTTGTGGTGGACTTAATCAGTGCACATGACTATGTACTCGATCCCTTAGTCCATTACTTGACTCACACATCCATGTGAACAAGTAATTAGTCTTAATTTTTCCAATACTTGAAAGTTCTCATTCATCATGCTATACAACTTGCATGATTCCAAGTCCCGGTCCAATTGAGACTTTGGATGATGAGAATCTTTCCTTATTTGGTAAATTTAGACATTACCACAAATGAAGGAATCAATTTCATATTTCCACTCTTGCTATTAATGGAATCATATAAGCAACAATTTTTCCTCAAATTCCATTGTAAGGATATTTTAAAATAAATAAAATCAAAAAATTTTCTTTTATTTTAAAACTATGCGAAAAAAACTTATCCTTACAATCCATATGAAAACTTGTTGTTATCTATTCCTAAGCAATACCTCATAACTCCTAAGAAGTAGCTCAAGAATTCGATCTTCAAACTATGCGATAGAAATCCATTTATGCGATCAGATTCAACATATTCTTTCTTTAAGTTCCTTCTATTTTCTTTGATTCTTAAAACATCAACATATGACCCAGTCACATCATGTAATAAGAATCTCAGAATAGAAACTTAGCAAAGTTAGATAGTGGACTTTACCTGAAGTAGAGTCAAACTTATTGACTTTAACATCCTTAGGTAAATTTGGCAGCGTCACAACTAATGACCCTTCCTTTGGCAATATAAACATATGGACCCTTTGATAATGGTACACGGGACTATTACAGACTTAGCCTTTTCTCTTTATCATTTGGTCAACCTAGTTGACTATGGTCAATCCCTTTCCTTTGGAAGAGAATGCTTTTTCTGTATTTCCTGTGTCACTATTGTCAATGTCCATTAAGTTTTGAGGAATTTGATCTTAACAAATAAATAAGATCATTAAGGGTCTTGTCATAGTCTGTTTCATAGGTGTTCCAAAAGAACTCACTATGTGACTTAGAAAGTAGTTGAACCAACAACTTTCTCAAGACTTTGACACCCTTCTCTCCCGGCTTATCAATATGTGACTACATCTCCAAGATGTGATCACACCTAGACCTTGCCTTGCCAATAGGGTTTGAGTGACTTTGAACTTGTGGGTTGGGAGAATAATTTGAGGAGGTGAAAGAAGTATGATTTCCATGGGACATCATCTTCATTTAGGAAATCTTTTTTCAAGAGATTTGGGAAGATCATAAATGTCTAAACCAGACATGTTTTGGAGATATTCAAGATAGTTGATTTAAAGTCCTTAATATGACACCCAATATGAAATATTAAGGCTAGGACCCAACAAATTTCTTTGTAACTTAGAAGAGGTATGCCGTAATCCAACCTATAAAATATTTGAAGGTAGGTGAATGATGATTCACCAATTTCCACCAAGATAAACGAAATGTATTATTAGGTTTTAATTGGATTTGAAACTCCTAGATCTTTGAGATTCATTGAACTGTTCAATGGCATGTTTCAATCTCGAGTGTGCCCTTCAGGTTTTGTGACTGGGATGCCGAGGATCACAAAACAAGGTGTGAAGTAACCATGCAAATTACTTGGTACCCTTAATAAATTACACCTCAATCGATGTGCCGGTTAACCACACACGCTCCATCGATACTATGATAAATATTAAGTCACCCTTTACCTACCTTGTTAAGTCCAAGTTAGTGTGCCGGTTAACCACACATGCTCCACTAACGACTTAGACAAAGTGTAAAGTGTAATTTCATGGATTAGCACCTTATTCACATTTTCCTAAGTAACTAATATTGAGAATTACTAAGAGTTTAGTTACTTAGTATTTATCATTAATACTTTTAATGAAGGGAGAATTATAGTCCTGTCAAACCCGTTCGGCGAACGACCCTCCACCAGTCAAGCAAGCGGTGGGTGAGAGTGGACACCCACTAAGTTGCCATTTTATAGGCAACAACCTTATACCCACCTTATAGACCGGCTTCGTGAATGAGGCGTACTAGCGGTAAGACTAACTTTACTCTTATACATATATATATATATATATATATATATATATATATATATATATATATATATATATATATATATATTATTAACTTATAATATTATAAAGTATAAGGGTTGAATTTTAACTTTTAAAATTCTAAGGGCTAACTTGGAATTAAAGTATTCATAAGAGAAAACATTACAAATTCCAAAACTTGAGGGAAAGTTTTGAAACTATTCAAAACTAATTAATTCCATAACTTATGTGTTTAAAGTAGTTTTAATCCAAAAAATCTTCAAGTTCCATAACTTGAAGACAAGTTATGGAAGACTTTAAACTAATAAAAGAATTAACTTTTCTTTATTTTATAACTTATGGAATTAATTAAGGTTACATTTTTTTATTATTATTTTTATTTAATGAAGAGACTCTTGGTCCTCTATAACTTGAGGACAAATTATGGAGTCATAACTCCAATTAATTAGAACTAGACTCTTCATTTTGTAACCCTTGCCAACATTTATGAGTTTTATGAAACTTAAATGTGACTTTTCATATAACGTGAGGAAAAATTACAAAAACACATTTTAGAATCAACTCTTAGATTAATTTGGATTGAAAACAACTTTTTCACTCAACTTTCTATTAATCTAAGCAACTCATAATAACAAGATAATTTAAATCAAACTTTTTCATGTAATTAGTCTAAACTTTAAACTAATACAAAACATGAATCTATTGACAATTATCTTTGAAATTGGATTAGCATGAACATTACCACATCAAAAACAAGTTTATAAGTTCAAAAACATGTTAGGGTAATGTTCCTAGTTCAATTCCAGCCAAAAAGGTCGAATTTATACTGTCTGGGGGTCCAACTCGTCGAGTGCACTAACCAACTCGGCGAGTTGGATGCTTTTTGCCTTGGACTCGTCGAGTCCCTTCATGGACTCGGCGAGTCTGCTGGGCAGACAGCATCAAAACTCGATTTTTCAGCTCCATTTGCAAGTATAACAAGAAAACAAGCCTAGGCTCTGATACCACTGTTGGGTTATGAGCATTCTAACACTCCTAAGTGTACATGCAACCCTAAATACCTTGGATATATGTTTTCTCTATTATACATGCAAATATGAACATCCAAGGTATTATCCTAATCTAGCATACAAAACTGTCAATATAATAAGATAGAATACATACCTCTTTGATGTAGAATGTCTGCATGAAGGTTGATTGCCTAGTGCCCCAAGTGTGACACCTCAAATGGTTCACACAACACCAAATACACTTGGAATAACTTGAGAGAATTCTACACTTCATGAAAATTGGCTAGCCCTTTCTTTCTCTCTCTAGTGGCCGATTTTGATGAGCAATAATATGCTTATATAGTTAGGGTTACACCATGTAAACCCTAATTGACATGGCCTTTCATTTCCATGATCCATGGGTACAAAAAATACCATGGAGCATCCATGGAGCATCATATGGGTTTTATTGGACCGTTCAGGGTGTAGCCCGGGTGGGAAAGGTGGCGTATATATTGGATCTGCCGGTCGAGCTCAGCCAGATCCACAACACTTTCCGTGTCTCTCAGCTGCGGAAGTGCTTAGTGGATGATTCAGCAGTAGTGTCGTTGGAGGATACAGCCTGAATTACATTGAGCACCCAGTCACAATCCTTGACAGGAAGTCGAAGGATTTGAGGAACAAGAGGGTGGAACTAGTGAAGGTTCAATGGCAGCACCGCAAGGTTCCTAGTGGACTTGGGATCCGGTAGAAGAGAAGATGGAGCATTACCCCGAGCTGTTTCAGGATCGAGCGGCAGACTTCAAGGACGAAGTCTAAAACAAGTGCGGGAGATTTGTAGCACCTGGTTCCTGGTACGTGAGTTTTGCCTTAAGTATTTGTGTTTTTGGCCGTGGACTCGGCGAGTTGGAGGCCCGACTCGCCGAGTAGAGATGAGACTTTGGGGCGCGGATAAGATGGCTACTCGACGAGTCCATATTAAGGACTCGGCGAGTCTGCGCTGTTTGATGGAACCCTAATTTCCAAGGGTTTGCACCTTATTTAAACACCCATTTGCGCCCCAACTCCGCCCCATTCACCCCCAGAACCTCTCCATACATCCTAGCTCTTGTTCTTGTGAGTTTGAGGCATTTTAGGGTGTGTTCTTGAAGAGTTTGAGAAGGAAGTGGAGTAGATCAAGAGGAAGGGAAGGAAGCCAAGCATCTTAGTGTCCTCTCAGAGATTTCCTTGAGGTAAAACTCGTTTTCCCCCTGTCTATATGCTTATAACTCCATTAAAGTCTTCCTTGATCCCTTCCTCAGGCTTGTATGTGCATCATATTTCGTAATAAGTTGTTTGGCCTCTAGATCTAGACTTGGTTGATCTCTAGGAGCTTAGATCTACTACCTTTACGGCCCATATTGCATGAAGACCTTAGATCTACTCTTTTGGTGCATTTTGAACCCTAAAACCCTCATGGAGGAATATCTACACATAAAGTTGGAAATCGCATATATGGAATGTACTAGGAACCCAGATCTATGAATGGAATGGACTAGATTCGAGCAAAATCGCGTATATGGCTCTTGCATGGAGCAGACTCAGCTAGTCGCTCATCTGACTCGGCGAGTCTAGTCGCGAGTCTCCGAGATTGTCCACTTTTTGTTGTGACGAGTTGCGTAGTGATTCCAGGGTGGACTCAGTGAGTTGGAAGCCAAAACTCACCAATAATGGAACTCGACGAGTCGAGGCCCATACTCGACGAGTTCAAGGCAATCTCCTTAGATCAAGATCAGACTCGGCGAGTTGTTCATACAACTCAACGAGTCATAGTATAACTTGTTCATCGGATGAAGATGAACTCAGCGAGTTGTTCATACAACTCGGCGAGTAGGATGAAGGACTTGAACATCAGTTTGGAAGGAGAACTCATCAAGTCAACGCCTAACTCGACGAGTAGGAACAGAATCCAGGTCAGTCGTTTGGACATGGACTCGGTGAGTTGGCGAGCCAACTCGGCGAGTTGGGTCAACTGGAAGTTGACTCTGACTTTGAATTAGGGCATCATCAGGGGTAAAATGGTCATTTTACCCGAAGGGCAGTTAGCAGTTTTTGACTAAGTGTTTGGTGGGAATTACAGCCGGAGGATTTCTGGAGCAGCAGCAGCAACAGCCAGACTATTCCCACAAAGATCAGCAGCTACTCCGAGGTGAGTTACCTTCCAGTAGCGGTGGGTTTAAGGCCACAATGCGGGCCCACCAGTAGGAGTTGTATGTTAGATGATTGTCTTTGTGATATCATCTAGGTTTGCTACTACTTGATATGTTATATGTTGGCATGATATGTTGTATGTGATAGTAGTAGAGTTCAGTTGTTAGGAAGGGTAGTTAGACACCCTAGAATGGCCGCACGGGTAGTCGGCACCCTATAATGGCCGTACCGGGTAGTCAGGCACCCCAGAATAGCCTGGCAGTATGTATGATATGTATGTATGGTATGTGGTATGATGGGGGAACTCACTAAGCTTTGTGCTTACAGTTTACAGTTTTGGTTTCAGGTACCTCTTCATCAAAGGGTAAGGAGCTGGCACGGTAGCAGCACATCATGCACACACCCTGGTTTCCGCATCTATTAGATTTCTCTGGGATTTATACTCTGATGTCTTGATTGGTAGTATGACTTGACTTTTGAACTTGGTTTATGTTGTGATGTAGTTTGATTAAAAAAAATTTTTATTTATAACATTTTCTAAAGTAATATTTTAAAAACGAAATTTTTGGACGTGAAAATTTGGGTCGTTACACTTCCACTAGTAGAGTTTTCATATAAAAACAGTTATCAGGCTAGTATTGACCAACCCCTGTTTGACTTGTTGCATGCTTGGAGGTGTAGGACCCTAGTTTTATTCAATATATGTGTGACAGACTACGATTTGCACTGAGCTCACAGAGGACCTAGGCGCGCTGACATCGATCGGATCTCGAGTTCTAGGTGGGGAATTTCGTGTTGTTGAAAGTGTAACCATGGATGGGTATAATTAGGTTCTAGAAGAGGGGAAAGTTAGGGCCGCAATATTATGGTTCATTCAGGATTACCGCCCGGGTAGGTAAGCTAGCTTACTACCTGGATCTGTCGAACAAGCTCAGCCAGATCCACAACACTTTCCATGTGTCTCAGCTCCAGAAGTGTATAACTGACAAGGTCGTAGTTATTTTGTTGGACAACATTCAGGTTGATGAAAGTCTGATCTATATTGAAAGATGCAGTGCAGTTCTAGATAGGAAGACTAAGGTTCTTCGTAACAATGAGGTGAAGATGGTGAAGGTGCAATGGCAACACCAAAGAGGCTCTGAAAGGACATGAGAGCCGAAGGATGAAATACAGGGGCATTACCCTAATTTGTTTGCATTTGAGAACTTCGGGAACGAAGTTTAGTTCAAGTGCACAGAATTGTAATGCTCGTTTTAGGTATCCTCTATTTTTCAATATTTTAGGGTTTTGGACTTGAACTTGACGAGTTAGGGAGCTCCAACTCGTCGAGTAGAGATTGGTTCGGACGCGAGACTTAGGGTCTACTCAGCGAGTTGGAAGGCCCCAACTTGATGAGTAGACACTGTAAAGGAAAACACTAATTTTCAAGGATTTATACCATTATATTAGAAACTTATGGCTTATTTGTAACCTCCCTTGTTGTCCTTACGCCATATAAACCTTAGATCGAGCCTTATACCTTTTTAAGTGTGCGATAGAGCTTTGGAGAGTGATTTCGGTGTGTTTGTGATGGAAATTGAAGCTTGAAGAGGCTGGAGTAAAGAGGGAGTCAGTAGATCCGACATCTACTCTATTTTGGCAACCACCTGGAGGTATAAAGTTAATACATTGGCCACTATTTTCTTATAGCTCATCTTATGAAAGTATATTGTCACTTTTGGTGCATAATGGTGTCATTCTCGGGTTTGAACTTGTCATGAAGATATGGTTGTAGGTCTGGACACCTCTAGGTCTCTATGGACATAAAGTTGCCCACTTTATCTAGTCTAGGCCCTTTTTTCCTTGTAATAAACCTTTTATGAACCTTATTTTTAGCATGTTGGTCTTTTGAGGCCTTACGTGCATTTAAAGTTTGCAACTATACATAGTAAGTACACCATAGGGGCTGGATCTGTAGTTTGAAGCCTTGGATTCAACCGGAAAGTACTGAACACGAAAAGGTTTGAAGGAACTCGATGAGTTGCTTAATCAACTTGACGAGTTGGGTAGGGTTACCCATTTCCGTAATTCCGAGTGATCTCGGTTAGTTGATTAGAGTTTTCGGTCTACTCGAGTTTTTGGTCTCCTGGACACTAAAGAACTCGACGAGTTGACTCAACGAGTTGCTAGTTGCACTCGATGAGTTGACGTCAACATTGGTTGTAGACCTTGAATGTTGACTTGCACTTTGACCAAGGTTGACCAAGTTGGACTTTGAGGGTATTGTTGGAATCTCGATATTTTCACAAATGATATCATATCGGTTCAACATTCTTTATAGGTAAGTCTCCTCACCATACCAATGGGTCGAAGGCACCAAGGCTGGCCCATTTTATGATATGTGGTACAGTAGTTGATGCTGATATGTGGGATGTATGTTGGTTATATTGTAGGTGGTATGATAGTTGTATATGTGGTATACTTGCATGAAAGACCATGAGGGGAGCCCATGGAGCTTGGATGTAAGACCATGTGAGGGAGCCCATGGATTTTCAGGTAAAGAGCATGGGGGAGCCCATAATGCTTGGATGTAACACTATGTGGGGGAACCCACGGGTTTTCAGGTAAATACCATGTGGGAGCCCATGAGACTCAGATGTCCAACCATGTGGGGGAGCCCATGCCTTTCCAACTAAAGTCATAGAACAAACAATTTGACGCGCAGGGTAAAAGGTTTGAAAAAACTTGAATTAATGCTTAAGATTAATGTCTGCTTGCTAAGTAATTTTCCAGTCAAGTCTAGAAAGACCAGTAAAGTCTGTGTTAACACATTGAACAATGTATTCAAGTCATAAATGAAGAATTAGAAATATAGTCAAAGTAAGGATAATAAATGAAGAACAAAGAAAATGTTTTTGAAGATGATTTGAAGAGAATAAAAGATGAAGAAAGCTGAAGTCATACTATTGAGTTTGAATAATTCATTACATGATTCAACATTGAAAGCTCTTATAAACAGGATTACATGATAGATAGTACTAACTGATTACATACATAGGACTAGATAATAGAGTTACTTCTGAAAATCTGATTATCCGTGTTTACGAAAGAGACTAAGAACTATGACAAGTTAAGTGATGCTATGCGACAAAAACAATTAATACAGTTGGATAAACAAATGATTCGAACAAGCTAACATTCCTGACATAACATTCATTCCATAATGCCTTCAACTGGTCTTAACATCTAGAGCAAGGCTTCCAGTCCGGACAAAAACTGATGTCATACCATCTTCCATTTTGGAACTCTGACTGACTTCAGTTCTTCAAAAAGGTTAGAGAATGCTAGAGGTTCACTTTCAGGTTGCAACAATCTCCCCTAAGTGAACTTAGCAATCATGTCAGCTCAGTTCGCTTCTTCCTTAATGAACGTGTAAGCTCTAAACAACCAATCCCTGACTTCAATATACCACTGCAAGTGAGTTACAAAATTTTCCTTTACATTTTTAGGAGCTTCGCACCTAGATGATCGAATGACAAACTAATTGAGGGCTTATGTAGGAACTAGGTGTTTGTCAAGGACTCAGAAGAAGTCCTTCTTGTTTTTCTTCTTTGTTTTGTAGACAAACCCTAGAACCGGTTCATCAACCGATCCTTCAGCTAGTAGTTCGGTTTCTGGTAGCACATATTCGATATTGGCAAGGAAGTATTAAATTTTGAATAAGTGTGCTAGCTCATAATCCCATCAACATAATTCTGCGACATAGTCCTTCAGAAACCTTAAGGTAGCATGATAAGCACCTATGTTGATGTCATCATTTTGAAGACTCCGAAAGTGTGCAGCTATAGTCAGGAAATCATTCGAATTTATTGCAGGGAAATCGGCATCAGTGATGGTGTGAGGGGTTGTCTTATTTCGGAAGACATGGTACCAAAATAGTACACAGTTTAGTTCAAATTTTGTTAGGATCCTCCTTCCAAACCCTGAGATCTTTGTAATCCTCTTCCTTGTCCACACTTCCTTTTGAAGCAGCGCATTCTTGGAGTAGAATGTTTTAAATCTTTCACGCTCAATCTGGATGATCATATCCATATTATCATTTTGGTGAAGAGGAGCACACATGATGTAAAATTTGTTGTATGGAGAGAATGGCATATCAAGTTGTTCTGAATCATTTGTTGGAATGTCATAGTACATGAAGGGTACTATATCGACATCCTTAAGAATGCCTTCTCGATAGAGTGGAGAGATACCACACAACGGATTAGGATTATCTTTGAGCACTTGGATCCGGATACTATCCTCTAGGGCTTTGTTGATGTCTTCATGAGACCATTTGAATTTTTTATTTGGTGGAAGTTCAGAGTGGTGATATTGATGACTTTTCTTGATTTGCTTGTTACCCTTATCCTTGTTTAGTGTCGAGAAGATATGCTTCAAGTTCTCATCAATTGAGACTTTTGGAGGAGAAGATTGTAGGCGTTCTTCCGGAATGTCGCCTGGAATCTGGAGAGGCTAACCTTTATTAATTGGAACTATTCTGGGAAAAGGAAATGGAGGTAACACGGATGAAGTGGCCCAGAAGGCATCAATTGTCAGTTTAGTGTTTGCCTTGGCCATTTGGACACTTCCAAACAAAACAATCGGCAGTATTGATGGCCAGGAAACTGCGGAGGAGATTCTCTACTCTTCCTCAGTGAGTACTTTTGCTAGAAATTTCTTTGGAGCTTGCAAAGCGAGTACTCCATTTGTGATAAGGGATTCTTCATCTTCGTCATAATTTCCTAGAAGTCCATAAAGAACTTGGAATTCATCACCGAAATTTCCATCTTTATCTAGGAGATGATATTCCACGGCAGTTTTCCACGATTGAATGGACCCTTCTCCCCCTCTTACAACGGTCGACCGGTAAACTGGAACAATCAAGAGAGACTTTTTCAGATAAGAAAATTATTCGAACACCTTCTCAAAAGTTGGTGTTTAGTTGAAGGGTGAGGTTTTTATTAGCTTTGGCGGTGGGGGCCTAAGCTTTCAGATGATTAAAGTGGCTCTACAAAATAGACAACATTTCATCAAACTTATTGTTTGGAACATCCACAATGGTCCAGGAGGCTTGGACAAGCTTTATAAGAACTTGCTGAATGATTAGGTTCATTTCATCCTTCTTCTGGATATTTTTCTCTAGTTTCCAAGTTTGTTTCTCGTGACATACATGAGTTTTCTTGATTAGATCATTTGTAGCAGCAACTAGGTCATCGTGAACCTTCAGCATCCGAGTGATTGTATCCAGATGGTGAATGACAGAAGTATAATATTTTTGATCAACTTTTTCGATGGTATGTTTGACACGGAGTGAAATAATTTGATATTGATGGGATTCACATTCAGAAATGGTTAGTCCAGACGTGTTGACTGCAGACAAGTATTTTAGAATGCCATCTAGTTTTGAGTCAAGTCCGGAGACTTTCTCATCAATCATGGAGTTGACCCCAGCTACGGAAGCTTTAAGGGAATTGAACTTCTTCACGGTATCTGACACATTGGTTTGAATATCAAGAAGAGAAAACGGATCAATGTAATCTCCTGCACAGGATCCGGTGTCAGAGTTGGAATGCTGAGATTTGTGTTTGTGAGGTTTCAGATTGACTGAAGGACCAGGCTTGGTAGTAGCATCATCATGAAGTTTCTGAGTAGACTCTGATTCATGGGCATGAGTGAATGAGGATGATCCAAAGTCAAAAGCTGATTTCGATGAGGAAGCCTTCGATTGAAATAACATTGTGGGAAGAATATGAGTGACAGCCACAGTTGTTCCATCATCATTAAAAATCACTTCTTCAGAAAGCTCTTCGTCCGGATCTGGCTGAATAAGATTATTGTGAGGAGTTGCAATTGATTCTTCGGAAGCAAATTCCTGATAAGTTTCATCATCAGTGGGAGCAACAAATATTTGGTTGCTCTGTATTTCCCTGTTTCTCATGGAGATGCATGTAGCTTAAACTTGGGAACTAGAAAGTTCTGAATGCCTTGATTGTGCCATGCTTACAAAATCTTCCCATAGAAGATCATTAGAACCTGGTCGTCCAATACCCTTACCGAGTATCAGACTAGTTAAGACTTCCGGAGTAGGAGGGACAACTCCAGCTCCGGAATGCTTGAGGTTTGGAACAGGGGTTCCTGACCGTGCAAGTGTTGAAGAAGTGGGGATATATAATAGGACACGTGGCTGCATTCCAAGGGGCAAGGAACTTTGTTCAACACCAAAATCACGTTGTTAGGAAGGAATGGCTGGTTTATTAGCAGACTCCCCATGAGTATGTTCGAGTGGTTTTGAAACATCGAGGGGTACGTCAGATGAGTGGGTAGGTGCAGTGTGAAGAAGGCCAGATTCAACGTGACTGTCATGAGCTCTTTCTGATTAAGAGGAAGAGTTGATTTGGTTCTCTTTTTAGGCTTTGACTTGGAGGAAGAAGTCTTCCTTTTGGCAGACTTTTTAACATTTCCTCCGGACACATTAGGAATGGCCTTTTTTGGAATAGGCTCAATAGAGACTGGGGCATGTTGTGTTGAGTCAAACACAACCGAAGTCTGCACGTGGTGTTTCAAATGAATAGATCCAGAAGGCAGTAAGGCCAGCATGTGTTCTGAAAGACGTCTGACATGTCTAAAAGAATATTGGGCCGATATGCGATAATGTTTAACAGTTATGAAGGAAACATATACCTCTTTTGGAATTATGGACACACAAATTGGTTTAGACATCTCCTTGTAAAGCTCTTGGATCGTCGAGCCCAAAACATAGGACTTGAAATTTCATTGCTCTTTCTTTTGATAGCGAACTTTCAGAAATTTTGCCATAATACTTCTGGAAGATCGACAGTATTGTTGCGTCCATAATAGAATTTTTATACCACATTCAACCAATAATTGCTTAGGGTGTCCGTACCACCATGATTTTAGGACAACCCTCTAATGATGAAGTGCATTAGCACAGTCCAAAGACATGAAACTGCTGACTTCTTGAATTCCTTCGCATTGTAGTCTTGATTGTATCCGATGTGTTTGAGGAATTGTTGGAATTTTTCATTTGTTGGTTTCGGAACTTTAAATACGTTGGGGTTTTCTTTCACACCAATAGCCCTGAGAAACGTTGATTTGTGGATGGGCGTAGTTCTATCAACTGTAATTTTTGTTTCGAGAACCCAGTGTCAATCTTGATTTTTGGTGAATGTAGTGTGCAGAAGATTGACTGGTAGAGGAGGTTCGGGGATTTTGGTGAGTGGAATGGAGATGGGATGATGAGCAATGAACTCGATCATGACTCTTAGAGAGTCATCATAATCCATACGGTTTATGGAAAAGAGTTGTGTTGTATCTTTGAGAAACGGTTCAGATGAGTATGAAGATGATGATTTTTTCGAGTATTTTTTCTTGGCAATAGATTTATTGGGTGTAGAAGTATTTTGAGCAATTTTATAAGAAGATGATTGACAAGACATTGTTGCAAAGGGATGATAGCATTAATAATAAAAGAACTCCGAGAAATTTTGAGGGTTTTGAGAGTTTGAGTGTGTAAAGGGTAAGTAAGGGTTTTAAGTGGTTTATATAGGTGATGGAAATGGATCGGGCCATAAAGGGTAATGATGAGAATCTGGATACGGAAAGAGGTCGCATTAAATGTATTGCACATTTTGGAATGAGCTTACCACTACTGAGAAAGGATTTGTATGAAATGAAGTGAGGAATCAAAACCATCAAACACTGATGGGATGTTTGCTTTATTGCATGTGCAAATGTGGTGAGGATATCTAGGGTGATATGACAACCCAAAATTTCTATCTTTTACACTTATTCAAATCAATCAAGGTCGGACTCATTTTTTTTTTTTTTGCTATCTTCTAGCATTGTTTAGAGTCAATTTGAGGGTTCTAAACATAGAATAACCAAGGTATGAGGCTAGAGATGAGCGTATTTGAGTTCAACACTTTTCAAATGAGCCGAACACCACTTCATGAGGTGTGTGCGGCTGCACACATGGATGTACGGCCGTACACCCATCCCAACCGTACACTCTCATGTCTAATTGAGAGTCTTAGCCTTCATTTACCTCTTTTCAGACTCCTAAGCCATGAAATCGATCTCTATCTAAAGTATCGTCTTATTTCTCATCTAGATCTTCAATTTGTAAGTTTTTCTTCCTTTGATTTGATGATTCATTACACTATCTAGTAAGGATCTATCATTTCATCCATGAAATTACTCCTTTTATTTAGATCTTCAAGTGCTCTTAGAGAACACCAAGAACACTAAGAACACTTACTAAGTTTTAGGACCTCAAACACCCCAAAAGGCTTCTCTATTTTAAGTACCACTCCTTATGGTTGTTACTTACTAGCTTTACTCCATATAAAACGTCCAAACCATGATCAGTAAGGAGTGTACAACCGTACACACCCCATGTGGTCGTACACCCCTTTATTTAGTGCTTAATGGCCTCAAAACTCATGTTTATGCTAGCACATGATCAGAAACACTTAGGGGATGCAATATAGAACCTTGGAATACACTTTTGGCCGTTTTTAGATGATCATCAAGGGTGTACAGCCGTACACCCCTTGTGTGGCCGTACACACCCTTTTTAAGGACCAAAATAGCATCAAACATTCATTAAGGGTATGTATTGGTCAATGCACACTTCCTAGTTGCTTGATACGACTTTAAATCACTCATGGGAAAGTTTCACCATTAGTGTGCGACCGCACATCCACTTAGGTTGTACACTCTGGCCGTACACCCACATGAAACATACGATTCTGGCCTTACACTCCTATGTGTGGCCATACACCCATTATATGCAACCCTTGGTACTTCTAGCACTTGAACCTAGTTGTTTTCTATGTCCTAGGTGTTATTTAAACACTATATATACACACATATATGTGTCATTATATGCTTATTAGGATCCATTGTGCTCAAGTCTTCAAATGACACCTAGCATCCTACAAACTGATCTTTCATTCGTATCACTCACTGCAGGTGAGTTCATACCCCTTAACTTATTTTTTAAATGAATTTAAATGCTTTTATAGGGGGGAATACAAGCTGAAACATTATAGTTATTATATCAATCGCATGTGATTAATAACTATCAAACAGATGGAGTTACTGTACTTTTAACTGTTTTATCAAACAAACTACTTCAAATCGTTTTACAAACTCTTTTATATGCAAAGCTTCTTATTAAACTCTATCAAAATTATATTATCAAAATCATATCTATATAAATATAGTTATATAAGTAGGATTTAAAGGACCTAGGACTGATAAATCGCCTTACTTCCTATTCCTCGATTAGTTGTGGATTTAGGGTATCCGGTTGTTTGTTCGACGATCATTTGAATCTTAGTTATATATCATGTATATGAATATGGATATTAACGCTCTACATTCAGTTCAATACCTTTGGGTAGCAAAGGTGTACAAACATGTTCATTTATACAAACAACTTTACTAGTAAGCTATAATAGGTATAGTTTAGGAAGTCACTACTCACTATTTCTAGTACAATGAAAAATACAAGAGTTAGTTGATTCATGACTCAATACAAACTTACTATGATGAGAAACTAAGAAAATTGACTACTATGAGAAACAGAACGAACATACTATGGTGAGAAACTAAGAGATCATACAAAAGACTACATTATACAAGAGAACATACTATGATGAGAAACAAAGAGAACATACACTACACTAGTACAGAGAGAAGATAAAATACACTAGAACATACTATACAAACGTTAGAACACTATAACATTAATATGAGCCACTACTTCATGACATAGCTAGCAATTGTTGCATCAAGATTTGCAACCAGAGTCTCCTGGAGGGAGAGCGTGAGTTGGTGTATAGATCTATATAGGATTGACTATCCTACACCTTGCTGCTAGCTACAATCGGACCTGCAGGTCTACGTGTGACTAATATCATACCATTACGATTCCTTAGAGCATCATATTCTATGTAGTCGATCAGGCATGGTTAAAACTATATCACATTTTGACTTAACTAAAACAACGGTTTTAAGGTAGTTAGTACAATGTTAGTAGCTATATACTAATACTAAAAGTACATTTTTATTATTTTCCCATTGTATTCATATTGTGAGCTTCTCACATAAACGGTAATGTAAACTATATTTCTGGTTAACGATAGTCTATCTTTGTGGAAAATTACACACTTTTACAAACAAACAACATAGAGAACATTCATGCCTTGGTAGAAGGATACTTTTAGTAGAAAATATAGAATTTTCTAGGAGGTACAGACATTTACAAACATTTACAAACAAACATTTACATACAAACATTTACAAACACTTACACACAAACAATGAAACCAAAATACTTATGAACTCACCAACTTTAATGCTAATCTACACTTTCAAAATAACTTGTATTCTCAGGTCATCAGTAGATAGGTACTGAGGCCAGGTTTTTGAGAAGATGGAGCACACTCAAGACTCATCACTTATTTTGATTCATATCTTTGGTGTCTTGTAAACTATATAGAACACACTTGTATTAAAATTATATTATTAATGCAATGGATGTTGTTGTTTCTTATTTACTATTCTGCATTGTTGTGATACTGTACATGATGTCCTCCGCCCCAGCACGTTTCCGCCGTTCAGGTTTTGGGGTACGACAGATTTGTATCAGAGCATTGTTTATAGTAAAGCGAGTATATCAACCCATAAAATATATACAAACTACAAACACAACGAGATTAAAATACTCTGACCAAGATTTTATAATTTTAAATAATAAAATATTTAACTTAGTATACATATCTACATTCATACTAAAATCAGTGTTAGTAGGACAGAACAAAAGTATTACAATTGCTGAACATCACAAGTAGGCTGGGGGATGTATGGCCAATTCTGGGAATGACATAGCCTGATCAACTATGTTGGTCCGAGAAGTGAGTAGCATATGCCCAAGAATGGTTATGAGGTTGCAACAAGTCTAAAAACTTACCAACACTACTTCAATGAGAACATAAGAATAGAAAATAAACCTAAAATACTATAGGAGTATTTTGCGTTACTATAATTACTTATTTGAGAACTAAAAAGGTCTTTACTAGTAGGTTAGTAATTGCTAAGTGGGTAGGCTAAGGTTATATGTGATTAAGGTGTCATAGACTTAGAATACATGATCTTTGCTTTACTTCTTGTTCCTTGTTTGGTTGTGGATTTGGAGTTAGGGTCACTTATTGGAAGGTCTATCCTATTTTGATTTCATATAACTGGTATACACTATGCAAGTATTGATGTAACTAGTAAGGATCCTCTTATAATAATCTTAAGTAGTACGTCTAGTTATATAACATTCTTATACCCCTTTTATCGTGTAGATATCATGGTCGGATTCCATCCTCCTGGCGACTCGTACTTCCCAAACCAAGGCAATGATGGATGGTTCGTGGCAGAACCAGAAGATAATCATCCAATCCCTTTAGATAATGACTTTACAGAAAACTTCTCCGAAGGTTCTGACTCCGAACCTAAAGTCAACAACCTGCCTCAAGAGGTTCAAGTCTCAAATCTCAACCCCCGACCAGCATTTCAAGGACCCACACCCTTGTGGGTGACAAACTTAAATCGATGGGGTCATGAACAGGGTCAACCTTTACCCAAAAATGGAGATAGAAGCTTTTACAATCTAAGCGAGGGAGGCTCAGCTGACCTAGTCCTGCCCATTATGCTCTGCAGAATTGCTCGGAATGAGGAGCAAGGTCGGGCAGCCATCGACCGAGTTATGGAAATTGATGCCAATTTGGGTGTTAACACGGTTCACAGTGTCCATCTCGAAGAAGCTATGGAAAGGGCTCGGAGAGTCAATGAGGCACTACAGCAGGAACCAGCTGCATCCCGAGCTGAATTCGTAGAATTTCGAGTGCATCAGAGAGCTCATGAGCAACATCTTCAAGACATGGTTCTTCAACTAGCAGATCTGACGATTCAACCAAGGAGTAGCCATTGCCAGTAGAAGATGTATGGATCGTCTTTTCTTTTGGTTTAAGAAATAGCATTTCTTATCTATGATCTAAGAGGAACTTTCTGTAAAAATAATCCTATCTTTCAAATGCTATAACTAGACTTCTAAGCTGTCAACATTTCCGTAAATGGTTGATGTAAGACTTACTGTTTGGTTATTTTTCCCAAACTTTTTACATCGTTAATACTAGTAATATTGACAGTTACCTAATCTATTAGAAAATATTTGCCTTTTTGTTTTCTTACTCTTACAGTTATATCTCTATTTCAACCACGTACACTTAAAGAATCTTTCACTATAGAAATGGCTAACGGAAAAACTGAGAGCACTAGCAGTATATTCATAGAATGAACTCTAACTCTAGATAACCATTCCTTTCCAATCGACCTCATGCCAGTCTCAATTAATAGTTTTTACGTCATTATCGGCTTGGATTGGTTGAGCCTGCATCGTGCCAAGATCATGTGTTATGAAAAGGTTGTTCACCTTAATCTTCCATCTACCGAAACTATAGTTATCTATGGAGACAAACCTGGCATGAACCTTCGTATCATCTCAAGCATTCAAGCCCAGTAGTACTTGCGAAAGGAATGCCGCACATTCCTCGCTCATGTTGTTGATGTGATCCAAGAGACAAAATACATATAGAACATCCCAGTGGTATGCGAATTTCCCGACATCTTTCCAGAAGAACTAACAGGAATACATCTGCAACATCAAGTCGTGTTCAGAATCGACTTGTTATAGGGGCTACCCCATTAGCGAAATCGCCCTATCGTCTAGCACCAACTTAACGAACTGCTCAACAAGGGTTTCATTATGCCAAGCTTCTCACCCTGGGGAGCGTCGATCTTGTTTGTTGAAAAGAAATACGGATCGTTTCGTATGTGCATCAACTGCAGCAAATTAAACAAGTTTACCGTTAAGAATCGTTACCCTTTGCCTCGCATACAAAATTTGTTCGACCAACTTCAAGGGGAGAATTACTTTTCAAAAATAGATCTGAGGTCCGGGTATCATCAGTTACGAGTGCTTGAGGAGGATATCCCAAAGACAGTCTTCCGAACTTGTTACGGACACTACAAGTTTGTAGTGATGCCATTCGGATTGACTAATGCGCCTGTAGTAGTCATGGACTTAATGAATAGGGTATTCCATCCTTACTAGGATCAGTTTGTCATTATATTCATCGATGACATACTTATCTACTCTTGTAGTGAGGAAGAGCATAGTAAGCATCTATGTCAGATCTTAGAAACATTACAATTAGAGAAGCTCTATGCAAAGTTCTCTAAATGCGAGTTTTGGATTTGAAGAGTCGAATTCCTGGGTCACGTTGTTAGTGAATAGGGAACTCATGTGGACGCTTCCAAAATCAAAGCCATTGAGAACTGGTCAGTACCAAAGATGCCCACAAAAATCATCAATTTCTAGGCCTCGCTGGCTACTATCGCGGGATCATTCAGAACTTCTCTCGGATTGCAAAACCTCTTACAAAATTGACCCAAAAGGCGTGGCCTTTGACTGAGAAGAGAAACAAGAGAAAGCATTCCAAACGCTAAAACCAGCCTTATGCACCAGCCAGGTACTATCCCTCCCAGAAGGGATAGAAGACTTTGTGGTCTATTACAATGCATCTAATCAACGGCTTAGCTGTGTTCTGATGCAACGAGGTAATTTCATCGCGTATGCATCAAGACAACTAAAAATACATGAGGTCAACTACACTACACATGATCTTGAGTTAGGAGCAGTTGTGTTTGCTCTGAAGATCTGGAAACACTACCTGTATGGTACGAAAAGCACTATCTTTACAGACCATAAAATCCTGCGACATATATTTGACAAGAAGGAGCTCAATATGAGACAACGAAGCTCGGTTGAGCTACTCAGTGACTACGAATGCGAAATTTGTTATCATCCAGGTAAAGCCAACGTAGTAGTTGATGCCCTAAGTAAGAAAGAATACTCCGGTCGTAGAGTCAAATCATTAACTATGACTATCCATTCACATCTATCCACACAAATTAAGTAGGCTCATCTTGAAGCTTTAAAAGCTGAAAATGTGGTGGGTGAATTCCTCAAAAGGATAGATAAGAACTTGGTGCTCAAGGGTGGTGGAGCCTTATATCTCATGGACCGGGTCTGGACACTAAAACACGATGGTTTTCGAGACATGGTCATGACCGAAGAACACAACACTAGATATTCTGTCCACTCAGGTTCAGTTAAGATATATCTGGATCTTAAAAAGTTATACTGTTGGCCTAATCTGAAAGTAGAGATTGCCACCTTCGTGAGTAAATGCCTTACTTGTGCCAAGGTTAAGGCCGAATACAAGAAACCATCAGGCTCACTTCAAAAACTGGAGATAGCCAAATGGAAGTGGGAGCAGATCACGATGGACTTCATAACCAAGTTGCCCAAGAAAACGGTTGGTCTCGATACCATTTGGGTGATCGTAGACAGGTTAACCAAATCTGCACACTTCCTGCCCATAAAGGAGACTAACAAGATGGAGAAACTTACAAGAAAATACATTAGCGAGATCGTATGACTACATGGTATTCCTATATCCATTATCTCCGATAGAGATAGTAGATTCACTTTAAGGTTCTGGCAGTCACTATAAAGTTCCCTTCGGACGAGGCTGGACATGAGTACAGCCTACCATCCATGGACCGACAGAAAAATTAAGAGGACTATATAAACCTTAGAAGATATGTTGCGAGCCTTTGTGGCCTACTTTGGGAAGGCAAGGGATAGTCATTTACCCCTTGTCGACTTTTCCTACAACAATAATTATCACATGAGCATAATGGTTGCACCATTTGAAGCCCTCTATGGCCGAAAGTGCAGATCCCCTCTGTGTTGGCTGAGGTGGGTGATACACAATTAGGTAAAGTATGAGTTCCTAACATCACTCTCACAGGTCTGGAGATCATTCGGGAAACGAAAGAGAAGATCGTTCAGATTCATGAACGATTGAAAGCCTCTAGAGACCAACAGAAAATCTACGCAGACAAGTGAAGGAAACCTTTGGAATTCCAGATGGGAAACCGCGTTCTTTTGAAAGTCTCACCCTATAAGGGCTTGATACACTTTGGGAAGCATGGGAAGCTAATCCCAAGGAACATAGGGCATTTTGAAATCATCGCTAGAATCGGCCCGGTAGCTTACAAACACAATCTACCTCTCGAACTTAGCAACATGCATTCAACTTTCCATGTCTCAAACTTGAAAAAGTGTCTATCCGATGAGACTCTTGTTATCCTACTCAACGATATCCAGACCAACGAGAGCCTCGACTTCGTGGAAGAACCTGTAGAGATCATGGACCGAGAGGTCAAGAAAATGAAGCAAAGTCGTATCCTGATAGAGAAGGTTCGCTGGAATGCCAAGCGAGGACCTGAATTCACTTGGGAGCATGAGGATCAAATGAAACTGAAATATCCTCATCTTTTTGTTTTGTTATTCGTAATAGCTTGTTTTCTTAAACTCTAATTTTGGTATGAAATTCTCTCTAACGAGTGGATGATGTGACAACCCGAAATTTCTATCTTCTAGAATTGTTTAGAGTCAATTTGTGAGTTCTAAACATAGTATAACCAATGTATAAGGCTAGGGATGAGTGTATTTGAGTTCAGCACTTTTCAAATAAGCCAAACACCGCTTCATGAGGTGTGTGCGGCCGTACACATGGGTGTACGACCGTACACCCATCCCAACCGTACACTCTCATGTATAAATGAGAGTCTTAGCCTTCATTTACCTCTTTTCACACTCTTATGCCAAGAAATCAACTTCTCTCTCAAGTATCATCTGATTTTTCATCAAGATCTTCAAGTTGCAAGTGTTTCTTCCTTTGATTTGATGATTCATTACACTATCTAGTAAGGATCTATCATTTCATCCACAAAATTACACCTTTTATTTAGATCTTCAAGTGTTCTTCAAGAACACCAAGAACACCTACTAAGTTTCTAGACCTCAAATACCCCTAAAGTCTTCTTTATTGTAAGTACCACTCTTTATGCTTGTTGCTTACTAGATTTACTCCATAGAAAATGTCCAAACCATGATCATTAATGTGGTCGTACACCTCTTTATTTAGTGTTTAATGGCCTCAAAACTCATGTTTTATGCTAGCACTTGATCATCAACACTTATGCAAGATAGAACTTTGGAATACAATTTTGTTCATTTTTACATGATCATCAAGGGTGTACGGCCATACACTCCTTGTGTGGCCGTACACATCGTTTTAAGGCCCAAAATAGCATCAAACTTCCATTAAGGCTAAGTATTGGTCAAGACACACTTCCTAGAAGCTTAATAGGACTTTAAATCACTCGTGGGCATGTTTCACCATCAGTGTACGGCCGCACACCCAATTGGGTCATACACTCTAGCCGTACACCCACATGAAACATAACAATTTGGCCTTATACTCTTATATGTGACCATACACCCATTATATGCACCCCTTTGTACTTCTAGAACTTGAATCTATGTGTTTTCTATGTCCTAGGGTGTCTTTCCGTGCATAATTAGTTGTTTAAACACTAATTATACACATATATGTGTCATTATATGCTTACTAGGATCCGTTGTGCTCAAGTCTTCACTTGACACCTAACATCCTACAAACTGGTCTTTCATTTATATCACTCACAATAGGTGAGTTTATGCCTCTTAACTTATCTTTTAAATAATTTAAATACTTATATGGGGGGAATACAAGTCGAAACATTATAGTTATTATATCAATCAAATGTGATTAATAACTATCAAACAGATGGATATACTATATTTTTAACTGTTTTATCAAACAAACTACTTCAAATCGTTTTACAAACTCTTTTATATGCAAAACTCCTTACTAAACTCTTTCAAACTTATGTTTTCAAAATCATATCTATATAAATATAGTTATATAAGTAGGATTGAAAGGACTTAGTACTAATAACTCGCTTTACTTCTTGTTCCTTGTTTAGTTGTGGATTTAGGGTACTCGGTTGTTTGTCCGATGATCGTTTGAATCTTAGTTATATATTATTTATATGAATATGGATATTAAACCTCTACATTCAGTTCAATACCTTTGGGTAGAAAAGATGTACAAACATGTTCATTTATACAAACAACTTTACTAATAAACTATAATAAGTATAGTTTAGGAATTCACTACTCGCTATTCCTAGTACAATGAAACATACAAGATTCAGTTCATTCATGAGTCAATACAAACTTACTATGATGAGAAGCTAAGAGAATTTACTATTATGAGAAATAGAACGAACATACTACCATCAGAAAGTAAGAGAACATACAAAACACTACATTATACAAGAGAACATACTATGATGAGAAACAAAGAGGACATACACTACACTAGTACAGAGAGAACATACAATACACTAGAACATACTATGTAAACAGTAGAACACTATAACATTAATGTGAGCCACTACTTCATGACATGGAAAGCAATTGTTGCGTCACGTTTTGCAACCAGAGTCTCCTAAAGGGAGAGCATGAGTTGGTGTATAGATCTATATGAGATTGATGATCCTACACATTGTTGCTAGCTACAGTGGGACCTACAGGTCTATATGTGACTAATGTCATACCATTTCGATGCATTATAGCGTTGTGTTCTACCTAGTCGATCAAGCATAGTTACAATTATATCAAATTTTGCCTTAATTAAAAAATTGGTTTTAAGGTAGTTAGTACAACGGTAGTAGCTATATACTAATACTACAAGTACATCATTATTATTTTCCCACTAGATTCATATTGTGAGCTTCTCACATAAACGATCATGTAACTATATTTCTAGTAAATGATTGTCTATCTTTAGGGAAAATTATGCACATTTACAAACAAACAACATACAGAACATTCAGGACTTGGTAGAAGGCTACTTTTAGTATAAAATATAGGATTTTTTAGGAGGTACAGACGTTTACGAATAGTTATAAACATTTACAAACAATCATTTACATAAAAACATTTACAAACACATTCATACAAACAATGACACTAAAATACTTATGAGGTCACCAACTTCAATGATGATCTACGCTTTCAAAATAACTTGTATTCTCAGGTCATCAGTAGACAGGTACCAATGCCAGGTTTTTGAGAAGATGGTGCACGTTCAAGACTTATCTCCTATTTTGATTCATATATTTGGTGTCTTATAAACTATACACAACACACTTGTATTAAAATTATATTATTAATAAAATGGATGATGTTGTTGTTTGTTTTCTATTTTGCATTGTTGTGATACTGTACATGACGTCCTCTGCCCCGGAACGTTTCCGTCGTTCAGGTTTTGGGGTGTGACAGGTGAAAAGATAAGCATCTTTTAAAAAGTAACCGTTTGAAAACATTTCACCTTAAAAACCTTTGGGCTTTCGGATGATTTTGATGAGCATCTCGGAACAAAGTGATTTAGAAATTTTCGGAACTATGTTTTCTTTGAAAATTTTTAAGTAGAATTATTTTGAGATTCCAGAACAAAATTATTTTGAAACTTTGGAGCAAAATTATTTTGGAAATTTCAGAGAGAAAGATTTGAAAGATTCCAGAGAGGATTTTGAGAAACAACGTTCCGGAAAGAGAATTTAAAAGAAAAATTCGGAAGCAAATTTCATAAACATCTTGGAGATAAGAGTTGAAAAATCCGGAGTGAAATTGAAAAGGGTTCGGAGTGCATTTTGAAGTGATTTCTGAGAGACAAACCAAAAAAAAATTAATGTGTCGGAGCAAGAGAGAATTTGATATCATTCCGGATTTTAGTTACGGGGTGATTTTATGAATTGGGTTCTGAGATGAGAATCCAAACAATGTGACTATATCGTTTTTGAACTTCAAGACTAAGGACCTGTATAACATATATTGAGATAAAAGGTTAAATAAAAAGACAAATAAATGATCCTGATTGTTCAGAGAGGTGATAGTTCCGAAATGTAGAAGAATTTTGCTTCAGAACCAACAATACACTCTGATGTTGCCATCTGACAGTACATACCTCCTGAAAGAATTGATGATCAGGCATCACCATACCCATTTTGAATAGAAAACCATCGAATTTGGTTTCCTCTAATTCCTTAGAAAAGACATCAGCAATTTCATCGTCAAATGGAACAAAAATGAGTTCAATATTTCCATTTAAAACTTGATCTTTTATGAAATGGTACCATACGTCCATTTGCTTCGTCATGGAGTGTTGAATTGGATTGTGTGAAATTGCAATAGCACTTTGAGAATGACAATAGATTGGAATACATTGAAAATGGTAACCATAATCAAAGAGTTGAGATTTGATCCAAATAATTTGTCAAGTACAACTAGCAGCAACAATGTATTCTACTTCAGCTGTTGATAGAGCAATGAAGTTCTATTTCTTGGATAACCAACTAACCAATCGACCTCCCAAAAATTGGCAGCTACCCGAAGTGCTTTTCCTATCGAATTGAAGACTGCCAAAGTTTGAATCTGAGTAAGATTGAAGGAGAAAACTCTCATTTGTTGGGTACCAGATTCCGAGACACTTAGTCACTTTGAGATATTAGAATATTTGTTTTATAGCCAAGACATGTGAGATTTTTGGATTAACTTGAAATTTGGCACAAAACAGGTAGCAAACATGATCTCCGGATGACTTGATGTAAGATATAGCAAGGATCCTGTTGGAACAATATTCTATTTGGACCGATTGATTCTAAACAGAAGAGAAAGAACAATAATGTAAGGAACTCAAGAATGGATCAAATAATTTCGAATGATTAGACTTTAACACCTCCGAAGAGCTCGATTAAGAACTTCAATTGTAGAGTTGTTAAGGGTTACAATGCAGCTATTAATGAGAAACAACCTGCTTAATGAAATACATGCATGCACCATAAATAGCTAAACCCTTGTAAAAAAACACGGATGGACAGGCCCATTCTGGATATAGAAAATAAACCAAATATTAAGCCTAATGATGCATATCCAATACTCAAAAATCTCCCCCTTTGCGTCAATTGAGGCGAGAAATTAGTTCGGTTGAGCAACAGAAGATTTATTGACAGTCTTGAACACATTCAGTATAATGGCCAGTAGAGTTTGACGAAAAGTGATATACCATCGAAGCATGTCTGTGAAATTCTTCTTGTCTGACTCTCTATTATGCTTACATCAGTGAATAATATAAAGAATGTGCTCCAAGCAGTCAGTGGAGAACAAGTGCTTACCAAAAAGAGCAAACAAAAACCTTTCACCTTTGGCTCTTGTGAACATGACAATAAGATTAGAAAAGTCGATTTAACCCATATGCATTTTCTTAACATCTCCAGGATTTCCAGTAGGCTTCACGATCGTTCTCTTCCTCATAACATGATGTAACAACCCGAAATTTCCGCATCATTTTGATGTAACTCTTTCGCGCAACCGATCGTCGTTCCGATTTCCGATTTCCGATCTTTCGTTTAAATTGAGTCATTATACAGTATGCATTTAAAATGACTTAATGGGTGTCTTAATACATTTGAAAATCATTTTAACACCCTACTTTAGTGATCGGAATAATTCTAGAATTTACCGTATCGGGTTACGGTAACTCAATCGGGTACGACCAAAAACCCCGTCTAACGCGGTATCGGGTAGAATTCCACAGTGTCCAAAATTTTAACACTATATAAACGTGTTTAAGACTTCATTTGAAGCCTTTTGGCAAGTTTCTCACTAAACTCTTACAACCTCTCTCCTCAAGCTAGAATTAAGGTCCAAATCTCAAGTTTAAGGCTTCAAATCTTTAAGGTAACCTCCCTAGCATGTTATTCAGCATCTTTAACCTTCAAATTGATGAAATAATTGAGTTTTAGGTCCAAGAACATGAGTTTACGGCCAAGGAACAAGCTTGGGCCGTAAACTCCATTAAATGGGGTTTTAAGCCCTTAAACTCCTTCCTAAACTCAATTGGACTCTAGATATGGCTATGGGACTTCAAGATTTGGACTCTAAACATTTAAAACATAGATTTTGATCCATTTGGAGGAGTTTACGGCCAAGGAACATTCTTGGGCCGTAAACTCTTGTAATTAGGGTTTTCATGCCCTTAAACCCTTCCAAATCACTTCTATGGCTTAGATATGAATTATAGAACCTTGGTTTTAGCATTTGGACACTTGAAACATGAATTTTATGGGACTTATGTGAGTTTACGGCCAATGAGAGTGCTTAGGCCGTAAACTCCCCAAAATGTGACATAAATCCAATTCTAAGGTGTTAGAAAGCCATCCAACACCACCAAAAGCCTTGGAATAAATCAAGGGACCAACCAAAAATACTTTAAGGGCCTAAAACACATCATTTGTGGGATTTATAAGAGTTTACGGCCAAGGCTTGTTCTTGGGCCGTAAACTCCAAAACTTTTGGTGTTAGAATGCAAACTAAACACCCCTAAAGCCTTTAGATGAATTTTAGAAGCCCTTCTATGCAAGTTTTAGACCTTGAAACACTTTGTATGACCCTACATAAGAGTTTACGGCCATGAGGAGAGTCTCATGGGCCGTAAACTCCATAATACCCCTCAAATGTCCCATAAAACTCATGTAAGGTCTTGGAATAATTCTAGTAATCACATGTGATTTGTTTTAACAACATTAAACATCATTTTCATGAAGATTAAGGAGTTTACGGCCAGGAGCCTATACTGGGCCGTAAACTCCCATAAAATAATCATTTTTGATGATTTAAACTCATTCCAAGTGTTCCAAGGCAATTTAGATAATCCATTCTAGCAACCCCTATGTCCATTTGAGCCCTTAAACCATCAAAACCACACCCACATGAGTTTACGGCCGTAAACTCAAGTATGTGTGTGCTTTATGGTTGTAAACTCTTTAAAATGTTTACTCTTGGGGATTAGACTCAAGTCCCAAGTCCCTAGTGCCATTACAAGTCCGAAGATGTCACCCGGGTCACTCCGAACGCTCGTTTTGAGGTGTTTAACCTCATTGGAGTGTAATGTTCCATATGATTAGTGAATGTATCTCTAATTGTATATATATGGACATTATATCATTTTACATAGGGTCATCGCGAGTAATCAAACCCCGAACCGACGCCTAGCATTCAAAAACCGACACGTTTTTTAGTCCGGTGAGTTCATACCCCTACCCTTTTTCACTGTTTTCCACTGTTTTTAGGGGGGGGGGGGGAACACAAGCAAAGTACAAGGGGATTCTTGTACTCAAAACATGTTTTCAAATGTGTGTTTCATATTCTTATGATTTTATAACTGATATTACAACTGATAACAGGTCGAACATACAGATCACGTAACATATATTTGTGAAATAAGTCTTTAAACTAGTATGTTTTACATGAATTTCACAAATGGTTTTCCACATTATATCAGTTAAAAGCACGACATTAAAACATTTGAACATAATACCTGTACACTGTTTTGTCCTCGGTAACACTCCCCACACATATACGAGTGTAGGACTATCATATTATTACTAGTAAATTTGTTATTCCTGTATGATTGGAGACACGTGCTCGGAGAACACTCCACCCAGATTACGCGAGTAGAGGACTACACCCATAACCAGAATCTCTGGTATTTAGAGAGCGTGACTTGAGTGTATAGATCTATACGGGGCTGACTACCCCACACCTGGCTGCTAGCTACAGCCGAACCGAAATGGTTCAAAGGTGACGAAAGTCATAAGTATGTGGATAACTTATTGCCACATGTGGACTACTTATTGCCACAGGTTTCAGTCTATTGTATGGTTATGGAACTCGCAATTAGGATAACAGAGATTTACTTACAGTAATAATGAATTACTTTATACATCGTTTACATTATAAAACTTACATGCAGGAAAGCATGGGGCTTTCCTGGGTAACACTTACATAACTGGAAAGAGTAACAAACTAATTAACATTACATCTTTCATGATTGGTAACATACAATAAGGAAAGTATAGGACTTTCCTGGTAACACATGATAAGTAAACAGAACAGTTTAACCGGTCAGATAACCAACTATACATTTTCACATGAGTAAACATGTTTTCAGTGTACAAACTTATTATGCTTTACATTTGTGAAACAATAACCAACTTTTAAGAAAATACGGGATTTTCTTGGTGTACATAACGTTTCAGAAACAGAAAGGAAACCAATACATTCTCGTAAAACAAAACCGCTTATGAACTCACCAGCTTTATGCTGATTTTCAAACTGCTTGTGTTCTCAGGTCGACGTTAGAACAGGTACCCGAAGATCCTTTTGCTCGAAGACGGAGTACATGAAGATCCGTTTCATTTTGTCTATATATACTATGTATTACAACTGTACAAACTTTACTTTTGAAACAACTGTAAAACTTTTATTATGTAATGTAATGGTTGTTTTACTTTACTTACTATGTACATTGGATTTGATACTCAACGTGGTAGTCAACCCCGGAAATGTATTCCGCCTTTGGTTTTCGGGGTGTGACACATGAGCCACCTCTTGATCCATTTTTTCAACATCATGGATATAAGAGGCCAGCATCCTCTTAAGATGCTTGAGGATCAGCTCAAACTCCTTCGAATTTTTGAGCAAAATATTAAGCAGTAAAATCCAATCGTGAGGATTTAAGTTAGGAAGATCTGCTAAAGAAATTGTATGGACCGAGTTGTCCGAACCTATGGTTATCTGAAACTGAATATTCAAATATTTCCCAGTAGGTGAGGGTTTCATCACCTTAACAGAGGTTATCTACTGAGCACTCCATGTTAGGTATTAAGGTTAACTGAACTTGAGATAGTAGTCGATAAGATCATGATCAACCTAAGGATGAGGAGAGGGAACTTAACCTGTTGAATCAAATTTAGAGTACCTTGAGTTGTCACAATCAAATGAGACAACAGGTTCAAGCCAGTACATGCTATGAAACTCAATTTCTTCTTTGATTAGTCCTTCCTTAGTCCAAGGAGGAAACAGAGCCTTCTTGCAAAGCACAACATCATACTATTCCTTCTTCGTTCATTCTCTCTCTTCCGTCTCTCTAGTGATACGTAGATTATCATCTAAGTCTCTGTCCCTTTGCTTTCGCTTCAAGGCTTTAGCAATCATTTTATTATCTTTGTCACTTTCATCAGAAATGCCTTTCTTCTAATCTTGAAAACTAGAACCTGAAGCTTCATTACCATTCAGTTTTTTTTTGATAACAACTTTGGGTGGAGCAGGAGGTGTTTGCACAACACCATCTCCCCCTTGTTGCGGAGTGACTATCAGCTCCGTAACACCCTTCATCTGGCTTAGGATTTCAATTGCCGGAAGAAGTTTGGATGTAAAATGATTCCTAATTGTGAGAGTAAGAGTTGGATCATGAGCATGAAGAAAATTACTCAAAAGATTAAGAACATCAGAGGAACAAATTTCTAGAACTGCACGCTCCGTTTTCAATGTAGCAATCTCCTTATCCGCCTGAGAAAGTTGAACTTTCGGGACTTCAATCTGAATAGTTTTGCGATCCAGGTCATCCATTATTTTGTTTTCCATTGCCAAGTCAGTGTGAAGCTTTTCTAAGTGAGAATTAACTGAGCTAATGTGAGAATGGTTCTTGGTTTGAATTTCAAACCGAACTGAATCAAATTTTCCTTTCTCTGCTTGAAGAGATTGTGAGAGGGAATCAACTGTGGCATTCACCTTAGTTGCATTCGTATCAGCATGACCCTCAAGGGAATCAAGAAAGATCTTAGAATCTTGAATAAGCTCCTCCACATCGGTTGTCGCTTTCTTGCAGAAGGAAGTGGAATCATCAACCGCCTTTGATGATTTATCAATTGAATCTGTATACTGCTCAAGAGCAGTGTCCTGAAAGGCCTTCATAACCATATCATTATTTTTTGTTGAAGAAGCAATCAGTCGATCAAGCTTATCATGAATACCATGTAATCATTGTTGTGTAACCGAAGCTTCATTATCTTCAATAGAGGGAAGTCTATAAGGACTGTAATAAGTTGAGTCAATCTCAAAATTATCACCACCTAGAGTAGGAGCAAAAGCACTTGAGGGTGAGGGAGAAAGAGGTTTGGGTGTAACAGGGGTGTCGATTTTAGTATTAGCCCCCATTTCAGATACGTTGAATTTTACTGGAGAGTTAGGTGAAGTTGTAGTGATTGGGGTATTAGTAGAAGTGGCTTGAGAGAAAATTAGAGGTGGGAGTGGAGTTGTAGATATTGGTATTGTGCTAACTAGTGGAGGTGGGGGAACAGTAGTAGTAGGTTGAGTTGAAGGAGTTTGTGAAATTGAGAAGAAATCGGTGGTAGAATAGGAGCAACCGAAACTGGAACAGTAGACTTCGGTGGAGATGGACATGGAGTTGGAACCTTGTCGTTACTGTGTTCAGTAGGAGTTGGTGAACGAGGAAGTGTATTATCTCTTGTTGAACCTTCAGACTAAACTTCTTCTTCCTCATCAGCAGACTGTTCATCATCATCACTGGAGCTAGAAGGAGGACTCTTTCGACGCCTTGCCATCTTCATAATTTTCTTTAGACTCTAAGATGCAGCTTTTTCAGCTTTTCGCTTCTTGGATTTGATAGGCTTAGCAGATGGACCTTCGGTTCCCACTTTCTTGGTATCTTCCTTTTCCCTCGCTTTCTAGGCTTCTCAACAGCATCCAATGCTTCTTGCATTTTAGTAGTTAGTTGTCGTGGACCCTTTCGAGGAAGCTTCCTGTACATAACCATTACCTTACTTTCGCTTGACACACATCTATACATTTGTTTCAGGTATCGAACCATTGAAGGAAAACTTAGTTGCATCATAGAAGATAATCTTCTTGTTGTGAAAAATAGCCACATAGGAAAGCATAACATCATTCATAACCGGAATCTAAAAATGCTTAATACCCCTTCGAGTCACTATGGTCTAGAAACGACCTTAGGAAATCTCTGAATGTCTGGTGGAGGAGTTGATACTTTTCACTAGTTGCGACTAGATAAGAGAACCATAATGTAGGTTAATACCATTATAGAGACCATAGAGAATGGTCATAAAACCTCTGCTACTACCATCCAACCCATCTGCTCGTTCTGCCAAACCCTTGTTGATAAGAGTCAGTAATGCATTCCACTGTAGTTTCAAACAGGACTTCTTGAATTTTTTCATTGTAGTGAGGACATCAGTATAACCCATCTCATAGAACATTGATAATAATTGAGTCATAGTGATGAAATCAAGATAAATAACATATGCATCAACAACGAGCCCTAGTAAAGAACTGAAGCGGGCTTTAGAAACGGAGGTCTTGTGATTAAAGATCTCAAAATAGATGCATTCGTTGTTCTTGTCATATGAGGCATTAGTATAGACCTATCACAGCAGGAACATTGGCACTGATTCGACTTGCGTAAGAGCAATCACCAATGGGGAATACTTAAGCACCTCTACCACATGTAGCGTGTAGTGATCATACAAAAAAGCATTCGGTTGTATGATCAGATTCTGGTTGGGTTTGATAAGAAGCAAGTTTGAAGAAGTTGTCTGATCTTACATAGAAGATGATTTCGCCATTGTTGTAATAAAGAAGATAAATAGCAAACAATCGCCTGTTGTATTCGAGAGAGAGATCAAAGAAGATAGTGAGGTACAAGAGGTGTGAGAATCCCTTTATATACCGTTGTCAGGAAAAAAAATCATCTGTAATGATTATACGATCTCTGAAACGTCGCCTGAAAAGCGCGATTTGACAACTTGGTTTCCCCAGATAGACGTCATCAAGTGTGGGTTTAGGAACCGTTTCAAAGTCACACACCCAATTTAATGCTTATTCGATGACTCGATTCAAATTCTTATCCACATATCATCTCTTCAAAACAATCTTCAACTTGTAACACAGGTAATTTTAAACATAGATCATTCTTTCGCTTCAACGTAACCACTTTCGTTCCATATGACAAAGAAACATCATTTCTGTCAGATCCTCAAATATAAAACTAAAACGTGCCATTAGGACTAACACCCTGAGTTTTAGAAAATCACAAAGAATTTTCATGCAACAATGTGTCAAAGATAAAGAAACAAAGCAAAACGTGTATAGGACATGAGTGATGTCTTAAGACAAAAAGCAGATTATTCCAGGCACGAATCACTTCCTTCAAAGTCAAGAGAGACTTGAAGTACTTGTGTGGTTTCCCAAGAGAATACGATCAAGTGTTTGTAAATAAACATTAAAAGGCTTCTTTTCAACTATTGGCTTTAAAAGGTGGGTTATCTTCAACCAAACTGGGAAACTTAATATAAGTCTAAAAGTTGGATGAAGTACTTGTGAGACCAATGTGGTCTATTGAACAAGTAGGTTGGATATTGTTTGTAGTGACATGATGTTTAATAGAAATCTCAAAAACAAAAACTAAATTGGATCTTTTAGGAAGAAATGCCTTGGTGTTAGGCAATTTAATAAATATTACTCAAAAATAAAAAGAGACTTCATAAGGAAACAAGTAATAGTTTGAATAGACATTATTCACTGTCAATTCATTTTTGGTGTTGGATTTTGGGTCTCACTTAGCACGTGGTGTACGCATCTAAGATCATAAACTCAGATTTTGTGTAGCCATAAACCTCAGTGGCAATAGCTGAGTGTCAAGGGTTACATCAGTGGAATGAAATGTGATGGAGAAAGAAGAAAAGATGGTTAAAGAACAAAAAGTACCTCTACTATAAATGAATGACAAAGAAGAAAAATCTTAACTCATACAAGAATAGTAAGGTAGCTCATGACTTGAGTGAATTTAGCAGCCTGATTGGGAAGAAATGATTGGTATGAATTGAATCATTAAGGCTTCACTCAGAGTCTTGGAGGCTTCGGTCTACATACAACAACATGCTTCTAGGGACACCTAACTTGTTCATGGATAAGAGAACTTGTACCATCCCTTGCTTCACTGCATGTACTTTCTGTGATCTTGAGACCAAATAAGGAAAAGAAACCACATGGCATACAAACAAATAAAAACAGAAAAGAGAATATTTTTGTATTTTTGAAATTTCTGAAAAAGAATAAAAATAGAAAATAAAAGATATCAGATGAAGATAAGGACCAATGAAAGATGAGCATAAACATTGAACAAAACATACACGATATACAACTGAAACCAAACCTTGAAAAGATGAAGCGAAACAAACTGAGTGATTGGGTTATTTCGGTTCCCTAAAATTCCAAAGCTAAAATAGACCGAGTGTTCGATTCATTTTGGTTCCCAAAAATTATGGAGCCGAAATAGACCGAGCATTTGCTCTATTTCGCTTGTCGAATTTTTAGAGAGATGTAAGGGGTTTCGATATGGACTCTGCTTTCATCATTCCCAAAACTTGTAATATTCTATTAAAACTTGCTTCTTGTAAGGCCTTAGTGAAGATGTCAGCTAGTTGATCAAAGGACCGAACGAAATGAACTTCCACATTACCATCTTCAACATGGTCCTTGATGATATGGTATCTCAGTGCAATATGTTTGGTCTTAGAGTGTTGCACTAGATTGTGACATATTCTTATCACATTTTCTGAGTCAAGGTAAAGAGGAATTTTCTTCATA
Organism: Lactuca saligna; assembly: GCF_052625555.1. Taxonomy (NCBI): domain Eukaryota; kingdom Viridiplantae; phylum Streptophyta; class Magnoliopsida; order Asterales; family Asteraceae; genus Lactuca; species Lactuca saligna. Next base: position 210,986,990 of record NC_136419.1, read on the forward strand.
CTCAGTCCATAATCTCTAAGTTGGCTTGAATCCAACTGACTTGTGACGTATATGTTGGATTAGTGTTTAAGGCTGTAACTATATTTGGTAAGTACTTGACCGGGTTGTGCATGGTCCTTTTGGGTTGCCTTCACCATAGCAACTTGACAGAGTGATTTATATAGAGAGAAGAAATATTATTATTAAAGTATTATAAGAATAATATGTTGAAGGAATAATAATATTATTTGATTAATATAAGTCATAAATTAATTAGGAATTAATTTGGTGGCATAAAGAGATTAATTGAATAATGGGGCATAAACTGTCAAATGTGTGATATTTGTGTTTTGGGCTGTGAATCCTTATGGATATGGGAAGGGATGATTTTAAGGATATGGATATCTTAGAAATCATCCAAGGCCTTATCTAGAAGGATCTTTGTATTGCTTTGAGGCTAAGTTATCCAATTAGGGTTTAGGGTGAAATCCTAGGAGCTCATAGTATGAATAGATCACTTGGGTGAGGGAAATCGGCCACTCTATGATTAAGGAAACCCTAGGGCCGATTTCTCACCTCTCTTCCTCTGTCAAATCATCCTCTTGCTAGTAGGTGTTTGTAAGCCATTAGAGGAGTGACAGTTGTGACTCTAAGCTCCAAAGTTTCAAGCAAGAAACTCAACGTATTCTTCTAGATCTGATTTCATATGTTATGAATTGTTTGTTTACACTAGATTTATGAATGAAAGTCTTGGATACCTTGCATGTTAAATTAGAGAAACCTAGATCCAAGCATTAGGGTTTGCATGTGCACATAGGAATGTTCTTATGGCTCAAACCCATCAGTGGTATCAAAGCCTTGATTGGTTTCTATTGAATTGATGCATTGGTTGATTGTTTGTTGCTTGAAAAATTCATTTTTTGTGGATCTAACTGGTGAACTCAGCGAGTTCCATAGTGGACTCGGCGCGTAGCACCAACTCAGCGAGTCCATTGTGGTACTCGGCAAGTACAGGGGTCAGATAGAGCTTATCTCGGGATTTCTTGTTGTTTTACTTGAGAAAACATGCCTTAACTGTTTTGGGTCATCAATATCCAAATTTTATGATATATATGAGTATATTCTTGACAAAACAAAAGATAATTACCATTTGAATGAATAATAATTTCCTTATATGATAATAATTGATTATTTGGATTAAATTGGATAATTATCTTGCAAGTAATATTAAATAAATCAAATATAGATAATTATGAGATTAATTGCTTAATTTAAATTATTTGTTATTTGATCCCTTTAGATTTGAAAAGTTCAAAAATTTGTCCTCAAGTTTTGAAATTTGAATTTTGTGATTAAAAGTTTAATTTTGAAGAATTTAAATTTCAACCCTTAGAGTTTTACAAGTTTAAAATTCAACCTTATACTATTATATTATTACAAGATTAATGAATATATATGTATAATTAAAATGCTTGTCTTACCGTTAGTAGGCCTCATTCACGAAGCCGATCTATAAGGTGGGTATAAGGTTGCTGCCTATAAAATGGCACTTAATGGGTGTACACTCACACCCACTGCTTGCTTGACTGGTGGAGGGTCATTAGCCGAATGGGTAGGATAGGGCAACTCTCTCCTCATTAAAATGTATAATGTTAAAATATAAAGTAACTACATGTTTTTCAAATTCCCAATCCTAGTTACTTTAGGAAAAATTGAACTGATGCAATCCCATGAAATTACACTTTGCACCCTTGCTAAGAAGTTGGTGGAGCGTGTGTGGTTTACCAGCACACCCTTGCTAAGAAGTTAGTGGTAAAGGGTGATTCATTTTTTATTATAGTTTGATGGAGCGTGTGTGGTTTACCGAAACATCGAATTGGTGATTGTAACAATGAAGGCACCGTGTAGATTTGCATTGTTATTCACACCCACTTTGTGATCCTCAACATCCCAGTCACAAACGAGAGGGGTATATCGAGACTTAAACATGCCATTGAAAAGTTCAATGAATCTCCAAGAAAATCCAGGAATTCTCAATACATTTAAAACTTAAGGTTATGTTTTCATGGTGAAGAATTAATGAATCGTCATTCACTTACCTCCAAATTATTTGCATGTTGGATTACGGCATCCCTTTTCTAATATGTAAATAATGTTGTTGGATCCTAGCCCTAATTTTTCATTTTGGGTGTTTAATTAGGGATTCAATTCTAATCAAAGCTTGTCCTTTCTATTTGTAGATGTCGCGAACGCGAACAATGTTGCTGCTAACTCATTCACGCTAATGAGTCTTTGTCAAAAGGTGACTTTCGATGGATCAAACTTTAGCGAATGGATAAGATACATTCGCACGATTGCACGCTACGAGGACAAAGAGTATGTCCTCGACGAAAAGCTCGATAAGGTCAACCCAGAAATTGCTACTCCCAAAGAAATGGCTATCTTATAGACCCACGAACATGATGAAATGAAAGTCCATTGCATCATGATAGCCACAATAAACCAAGAATTCCAAAAGTCCTATGAGGACATGTATCCGTATGAAATGCATCAAGACTTAATGGAGAGGTACCACCAAAGCGCGAGGCAAGAGCGCTATGAAATTATTACGAACATGATCACCACTAAGATTGGAAGTGGAGATTCGTTAACTGTGCACTTGAAAAAGATGCAAAGATATGTTGATTGTCTTCGCAAGTTAAATGTTAACTTTGGGGAGGATTTGGCCATTGACAGTGTTCTTCACTCCTTTCCCTCATGCTACAACCAATTTAGGATGACCTACCACATGAACAAGGAAGAGGTCACCCTAAACAAACTCCAAGGACTCCTAAGGACTGCTGAGAGTAACCTCAAGGAGAAGTCTGTTGCACCGACTCCCACACCACCCACTGCTACTGTTTTGTCTATTGGGAAAAGAAGGGGGAAGAAGAGGAAGGCTCCGTCAAAGAGCCACCACAAGGGAAAGTCCCAAGATGGTTCCTCTTCTAGTAGGACCAAGGATGGCCCTGCTAAGCCCAACTCTAACCCAAAGGAGGCAAAGTGCCACCATTGCCACAAAATAGGGCATTAGAAGAGAAGCTGCTCGGAATATCTGCAAGCCATCAAGGATGGGAAGATCAAACCGTCTTTTGTAGGTATTTACACAATTAAATCTAATAAATCATCTCATATTATTTCTTAGGTTCTTGATACAGCATGTGGTTACCACATTTGTTCTGATTTGTTGGGACTAAGAACAATTAGGGATGTGGAGCATGGAAGAATAAATCTAAACATGGGAAACAGAAGATCGTCTCCTGTCACCAAGATTGGAGTGTATTCTTTAGTGCTTAGGAATGGATTAGGTTTAGATTTAAATAATTGTTGCTACTTGCCAGATATGGCAAGAAACATCATTTCGTTTCATGGTTTGTTTAGACAAGGATTTAGATATTCGTTTAATAATGTGAATGGTTCTATTTATGCTTATCTAAATGGTATGTTATACTTTGAAGCAATGCCTTGTAATGGAATTTATGAAACTGTTATGGTTGTAGATAACCTAGGAAATGATTTGTTGTGTATGGATTCTTCCAATAGTATGGATAAAGCATGTTTGTGGAATTGTCTTCTTGGACATGTCAACAAGAAGCGCATAGCCCAACTCCAAAAGGATGGAGTGTTGGAGTCATTCGACATTAGGGAAGATGACACGTGCGAATCTTGTTTACTTGGAAAGATGACCAAGTCACCCTTCACTGGCACTTGTGAGAGGGGTGAGTGTTTATTGGATCTCATACATACCGATGTATGTGGGCTCTTTAGATCCACCATAAAGGATGCAAGCCGCTTCTATGTGACTTTTACCGACGATTATAGTAGATATGGGTATATTTACTTAATCAAGCACAAGTCAGAAACGTTTGATAAGTTCATAGAATTCAAGTATGAAGTGGAGAATCAATTGGGCAGGAAAATCAAGATGCTTTGATCCGATCGAGGAGGAGAGTATCTAAGTCTTGAATTCCATGACTATCTCAAGGAAGTCGGAATAGTTTCGCAATTGACGCCACCTAGGACACCACAATTGAATGGTGTGGCAGAAAGGCATAATCGAATCTTGTTAGACATGGTTCGTTCTATGATGAGTCGTGCTTCACTACCTATCTCATTCTGGGGGTATGACTTAGAGACTGTCGCCCATATCCTTAACCGAGTCCTTACAAAGAAGGTTGCCAAAACACCTCACGAGATGTGGACAGGGAAAGCTCCCTCATTGGCACATATCAAGGTTTGGGGCTACGAGGCTTTCATAAGATGAGATACTCACGACAAGCTCGAACCTCGTAGTTTGCGATGTATTTTCATCGGTTACCCACAGAGATATTTTGGATATCTCTACTATAGACCGAGTGACAATGTTGTCTTCGTTGCAAGGAGAGGGGTTTTTCGAGAGCAAGAACTCATAAGCCGAGGAGATAGTGGGAGGAAAATCAATCTTGAAGAGACTCAAGAGTCGAATGATGAAGGAACCTCTACCACTGGTGTTTAACCGAAGGGGACACGTATATTAGTGACAGTACACTAGTAAATCCAGATGAACCTAACAGCTATAAGGAAGCCATGGCAGGCACGGAGTCTGCTAAATGGAAAGAGGCGATGGATAGCGAGATTCAGTCCATGTATGACAACCAATTTTAGAATTTGGTTGACCATGTGCCCGGATGTAAGATGGTTGGGTGCAAATGGATCTTCATGAAGAAGACTAACGTGGATGGGAATGTACACACGTATAAGGCACAATTGGTTGCGAAGGGCTTTACTCAAACTCCCGGAGTTGACTATGATGAGACCTTCTCACCAGTTGCAAAAATAAAGTCTATAACGGTGATGTTAGCCATAACTGGATTTCATGATTATGAGATAATGCAAATGGATGTCAAGACCGCTTTCCTTAATGGGAAGTTGGCTGAGGATGTTTACATGGTTCAACCAGAGGGTTTTGTCGATACCAAGCATCCCAATAGAGTGTGCAAGCTTGAGAAGCCCATTTATGGACTTAAGCAAGCATCTCGCAGATGGAATCTTTGCTTTGATGAGAAAGTCAAAGAGTTTGGATTTGTACGAAGTGAAGGTGAATCATGTGTATATGTCAAAGCCAGTGGGAGTATAGTTAGCTTCCTCATTTTGTATGTCGATGAGATACTACTCATGGGAAACGAGATTCCGAATATGCAGAATGTTAAGTCCTGGTTCGGGAAGTGTTTCGCTATGAAGGACCTCAGATAGGCTTCCTATATTTTGGGAATAAGGATAGTGAGAGAATGAAGAAAGAGACTAATAGGACTTAGTCAGAATACTTACTTAAATAACGTACTAAAACGTTTTAGTATGGAAAACTCAAAGAAGGGAGAACTACCAATACAAAGTAATGCCAAGTTGAGTAAGAATCAAAGTCCAAGTACCGAAGCCGAGATACCTAAGATGAGTCGAGTACCTTACGCTTCTCCAGTTGGCTCGATCATTTATGCTACGACTTGTACTCGCCCTGATGTGGCCTTTGCTTTGAGCACGGTTAGTAGATATCAAGGGAACCCTGTCAGATTTTATTGGATTGCAGTCAAGAATATCCTTAAGTACCTTCGAAGGACCAAGGAATGGTTTGTAGTCCTCGGAGGGAGTGATGACTTAAAGGTGCGAGGGTATAGTGACGCCAGCTTCCAGACCGACAGAGACAACTAGCGTTCGTAGTCAGGCTACGTCTTTATCCTTAATGGAGGAGCAGTGACTTGGAAAAGTTCCAAGCAGGAAACTGTAGCTGATTCAACGTGCGAGTCTGAGTACATTGTAGCGAGCGAAGCGTCAATGGAGGTGATATGGTTAAAGAACTTCATTGGTGACCTTGGAGTTGTGCCTACCATAAAGGAGCCTATGGAAATTATCTGTGATAATGAAGGAGCGGTTGCCTTGACCAAGGAACCGAGGGATCATGGTAGATCCCTGCATATCGACAGGAAGTATCACTTTATTAGATATCGAGTAGAAGAAGGACACCTCATGGTTAAGAGGATATCATCAGAAGATAACCCAAAAGATCCGCTTCCGAAGGGACTGAGTAGGGTTAAACACTTGCAGCACGCTAGGAGCATTTGGCTGAAGGATGATATTAGTTTAGATTAGATAGTTTTGAAACTTATAATAGATAAATATAGTTGACATTTGATGATTAAATAAAGGAGTATTATTTAAAAGTTTTTTCTTATGTTAATTGTTTAAATATTGTTTCACGTTGCATGTTTTGGCTTCCACAGTAATTGGGTTTATTAAGAATAATCGAATTATTCAAACAACCCAAAATCATTCATATGTTGGAAGTAGGTATGAATGAAGATTGTCATGAATTGGTGTATAGATTGTCTAAATGGTATTAGACATAGCGAAGGCTTGCTACAATGTTCATGAGGGCTTACGAACAAGTTTTGAGCATTGGAATAAACCCGTGCTTGCTAGAATCACTTTATGGAATGTACCGCAAGTGATCGCAAGACGATAATATCATATGGTCTTAAAACCAAGATATATGGTTTATTGTTTACTAATTGATTGTGCATTGATAATGTGAACCTGCATCAGTAAATTGATTTCATAAAACGCATAGTTGTGTATAGTTGATTAGTGGATAAGTAAATGCATATAAGTCGAAGTTTATCTGTTACTTTTATCCTAAGAGGGTAAAAGCGATATCACGGCCGCTCGATGATTTCATTTGACTTATGTGCTGCGCCCGATTAAAACTCAATTGATGTGTTCAATTAAGTTCTATTTCAAGTAAATCTGAGATCGAGAAACTAATTGCTAGACAATAAGTATGAAAATGTTTCATGAGATTTTCTGCACGATATCGAAACAGAGGACTGTACGATCCCTTATCTAAAGGACATGATACTTATAAGATCAGAGTTGACAGAATCTTTGAGAGCTAGGATTGCTAATCGGATTGTGTTTACATTTTATTGTTACTAGACTTATCCAAGTGGGACACTGTTGGATTAGTGTCTAAGGCTATAACTATATTTGGTAAGTACTTATCCCGGTTATGCATGGTCCTTTTGGGTTGCCTTCACCATAGCAACTTGACAGGGTGATTTATATAGAGAGAAGAAATATTATTATTAAAGTACTATAATAATAATATGTTGAAGGAATAATAATATTATTTGATTGATATAAGTCATAAACTAATTAGGAATTAATTTGGTGACTTAAAGAGATTGATTGAATAAAGGGGCATAAACTTTCAAATGTGTGATAGTTGTGTTTTGGGCTGTGAATCCTTATGGATATGGGAAGGGACAATTTTAAGTATATGGATATCTTAGAAATCATCCAAGGCCTTATCTAGAAGGATCTTTGGATTGCTTTGAGGCTAAGTTATCCAATTAGGGTTTAGAGTGAAATCCTAGGAGCTCATAGTATAAGTAGATCCCTTGGGTGAGGGAAATCGGCCACTCTATGATTAAGGAAACCCTAGGGCCGATTTATCACCTCTCTTCCTCTCTCAAATTATCCTATTGCTAGTAGGTGTTTGTAAGCCATTAGAGGAGTGACAATTATGACTCTAAGCTCCAAGAACAAGAAGTTTCAAGCAAGCAACTCATGGTATTCTTCTAGATCTGATTTCATATGATATGAATTGTTTGTTTATGTTTGTCTAATTATCATGCAAAGTTGAATTCCAAGGTTATATTCCTATCTAGCATACATGGGGAACAATTTTAACTTAAAGTATAGATAGAATAACTTACCTTGTTCTTGTTTGTGTTCCTTGAAACCTTGTGAGCCTAGCACCCCAAGTGTGATGCCTCAAATGCTTCACACAACACCAAATGCTCTTGGAAGAACTTATGAGAGAACACACACTTCTCAAAAATCGGCCAAGCCCTCTTGTTTCTTAGTGTAACCGATTTTAGGTGGAGAACATGTTTCTTATATAGTGTTGACACATCTAGGGTTAAACCCTAATGTGTCATGACTCTTCATTTCCATGACCCATGGGTTTGTAACTCCCATGGAGCATCCATGGAGCATCCTATGGGTGGAACCCAACTTGATAATCCATGGAGCCTCATAGCCCACTATACAAGATATGGATGATATACATAATCAACCCATATATTTAATTAGTTATCTTTTGATCACATAATTAATTCTAAATTAATTCTTGATCAAACTAATCAAATAATATTATTAATATATTAGAACTTATAATATATTAATAATCTCCAAGTGTTATTTCTCTCATTTAGTCTATCCAATTGCACGGTGCCATGAAACCCAAATGGACCATGCCGGGTCGGGTCAAGTACATACCAGAAATAGTTATGGACTTAGACACCTTATCCAACAGTCTCCCACTTGGATAAGTCTAATAACTATTACTGCAAGTATGAATTCAGGAATCGATCGGCAATCGTAGCTCTTTACAAGGTTTCTCGGAACTGAGAAGATGATGGTACGCCATTTAAGATAAGTAATCATATAATCCTCTGTTCTAGATATCTGTCGGACAAATACACGGAACAATGTCTTACTTATTGTCCAACAGTTTGTTTCCCGATTTCCGATTTGTTTGACAAAGAACTTCATTGAACACATCAATTTAGTTCTGACCAGGCCCGGTACATAGGTCAAAACAAAATCATCGAGGGGCCCAGATATCAGCTTCAAATCCAAGAAGGAACAGATAAACTTCGACTCATATGTTTGTTCTACCACTCATTGAATTATACTCAAGAGCGCGATTTATAACATCGAGTTACCAATGCGTTTTTCGTACAATCAATGCATAACCAACTTGTCAGTAACAAATCATATCTCTAGGTTTGAAGACTTATACGATATTACTGTCTCACGATCACTCGAGATAGAATTCCATGAAGTGATTCCAGTGAGCGTGGGTTGAGTCCAATGCTCAGAACTTTTGAGCACTCATGATTGCTGTAGCCTTGTCCAAGACCTCTACAACCAAACATGACAGTCTTGATTCATATCTACTTCCGACATATGACCGACTGTGAAGGTTTGAATAATATGTTATACCAAACAAAAATTATTCTGGAAGTCAAAACATGCAAAAGAAATATAGTAAATGATCGACAAGAGATAGCAACACTTTACTCATAAATAAAACACTTTTATTCATCATCAGATGTCAATTACACTTTACAAATTTCGAGGTTATCTAATTACTAAATCTAATATCATCCTTCAGCCCTACGCTCCGAGCATGTTGGAGATGCTTAACCCGAGTCAGTCCCTTCGTGAGGGGATCTGCCGGATTCTCATCTGATGATACCCTCTTTGCCACGAGGAGTCCATCTTCGATCCGATGTCTGATGAAATGGTATTTTCTGTCGACGTGTCTGGATCTCCCATGATCCCTTGGTTCCTTGGCTAAGGCAACAGCACTTTCACTATCACAAAAAATTTCCATTGGCTCTTTAATAGCTGGTACAACTCCAAGGTCTCCAATGAAGTTCCTCAGCCATAACGCCTCCTTTGCCGCCTCGCTAGCTGCAATATACTCTGATTCACAAGTAGAATCTGCAACTGTCTCTTTCTTGGAACTCTTCCAAGAAATTTCTCCTCCATTTAGGGTAAAGACCCAGCCCGACTGAGAGCGGAAATTATCCCTATCAGTCTAGAAGCTAGCATCACTATACCCTACAACTCTCAAGTCATCACTCCCACCGAGGGTAAGGACCCAGTCCTTAGTCCTTCATAGGTACTTGAGAATATTCTTTACCGCAGTCCAGTGTGCCTTGCCAGGGTTCCCCTGAAACCTGCTAACCATGCTCAGGGCAAAAGCTACATCAGGTCGAGTACACGTCATAGCATACATGATCGATCCTACAGCCGAAGCATAAGGTACTCGACTCATTTGTGCTATCTCAGCCTCAGTGCTAGGGCTTTGTGTCTTACTCAGTTTGGCGTTACTCTGAATGGGCAACTCTCCTTTCTTGGAGTCTTGTATTCTGAATCTCTTTAGCACCTTATCCAAGTAGGTACTTTGACTAAGTCCAACTAGTCTTTTACTCCAATCTCTCAAGATCCTTATCCCTAAAATATAGGCAGCTTCACCAAGATCCTTCATAGCGAAACACTTTCCAAGCCAGGACTTTACTTCCTGCAAGGTTGGAATGTCGTTTCCTATGAGTAGTATGTCATCCACATACAATACCAAGAAGCTAACTATACTCCCACTAGCCTTGACATACACACAAGATTCATCTTCACTCCTAGAAAAGCCAAATTCCTTGACCTTTTCATCAAAGCAAAGATTCCATCTGCGAGGTGCTTGCTTTAACCCATAAATGGATTTCTCAAGCTTACACACTCTATTGGGGTACTTGTTGCTGACAAAACCCTCTGGCTGACTCATGTAAACATCTTCAGCCAACTTTCCATTAAGGAAAGCGGTTTTGACATCCATTTGCCAAATTTCATAGTCATGAAATGCGGCTATGGCTAACAGAACCCGAATAGACTTACTCTTGGCTACCGGAGAAAAGGTCTCATCATAATCCACTCCAGGAATCTGAGAGAAGCCCTTTGCAACCAGTCTAGCCTTATAAGTGTGTACTGTACCATCCATGTCGGTCTTCTTCTTGAAGACCCATTTGCACCCTACAATCTTTCGACCTGGTACATTCTCAACCAAGTTCCAAACTTGATTGTCATACATGGATTGTATCTCGCTATCCATAGCCTCTTTCCATTTAGCAGACTCGGGGCCTGCCATGGCTTCCTCGTATCTGTTAGGGTCATCTTGACTTACTAGTGCTGCATCACTAATAAGTGTCTCACCTTCTGCAATAATATGGAATCCATAGTAATGCTCAGGTGCACTCCTAACTCTCGTGGAACGCCTCAGAGGTACAGATTCGTCAATTGGCTCAATAGGAGTTTTCTCCTCAAGTTGAGGGCTAGAGTTTGAAGTTCCATCACCACTTGGATCTTGAATTTCTTCAAGATCAATTTGCCTCCCACTGTCTCCTTGGCTTATAAACTCTCTTTCTCGAAAGACTCCTCTTCTTGCTACAAAGACCACATTGTCACTAGGTCTGTAGAAGAGGTAACCAAAGGATTGCTGTGGGTAGCCGATGAAAATACACCTCTCGCTTAGGGGTTCGAGCTTATCATGAGTCTCGCGTCTCACGAAAGCCTCGCAACCCCAAATCTTGATGTGGTCTAGTTTAGGTACTTTACCAGTCCACATCTCGTGAGGAGTTTTGGCAACTTTCTTTGTAGGGACTAGATTAAGTATATGGGCGGCAGTCTCTAAGGCATATCCCCAGAATGAGATTGGTAGCGAAGCTCGACTCATCATGGAACGAACCATGTCCAACAAGGTTCGATTACGCCTCTCAGCCACACCATTCAACTGCTGTGTCCTGGGAGGTGTCAATTGTGAGACAATCCCACATTCCCTTAGATAGTCGAGGAACTCTGAACTAAGATACTCACCACCCCGATCGGATCGAAGCATCTTAATGTTCCTGCCCAATTGATTCTCGACTTCCTGTTTAAATTTCTTAAACATCTCGAAAGTCTCTGACTTATGCTTGATTAAGTAGACATATCCATATCTACTGTAATCATCAGTAAAAGTCAAATAATAACGATTAGCATCCCTTGTGGCATGTTTGAATGGTCCACACACATCCGTGTGTATAAGGTCCAACAAACCTTCACCGCTTTCACACGAGCCTGTGAAGGGTGACTTTGTCATTTTTCCAAGTAAGCATGATTCGCAACTATCATTTGACTTTAGGTCAAACGACTCCAAGACTCCATCCTTTTAGAGTTGGCATATGCGTTTCTTGCTTATATGTCCAAGACGACAATGCCATAATGATGCTTTATCCAAGTTATTATTAGTAGTAGAATCAATACACAAAACATCATTTCCTAAGTTATCTACAACAGACACAGCTTCATACACACCATCACAAGGTAATGCTTTAAAATAAAGAACATTATTAAAGAAAGCATCAATAGAACCAACTTCATTATTAAACGAAAAGGTAAACCCTTGTTTGTACAAAGCATGAAAGGAAATAATATTTCTTGCCATTCCTGGCGAGTAACAACACTTATTCAAATCTAAACTAAACCCACTACTTAGCGATAAAGTATAAACTCCAATCTTGGTGACAGGTGAAGCTTTCCTGTTCCCCATGATCAAGTTTATTCTTCCTTGCTCCACATCCTCACTTCTTCTTAGTCCCTGCAAGTCACAACAAATATGAATACCACAACCGGTATCAAGGACCCAAGATTTCGAATGGGGTGAGTTATTAGAAATGATAGTGTAAATACCTGCATGGTTGGGTTTGACTTTCCCATCCTTCACATCCTGCTGGTACTTTGGGCAGTTCCGCTTCCAATGAGCCTTTTCATGGCAATAGAAGCATTCAGCCTCTTTTGGGTCAGAAGAAGGAGTAATGAAACCTTTCTTGGTTCCACTTGAAGAAGAGCCATCAAGGGTCCAAGCCTTGGTACCCTTCGAAGATCTCTTTCTCTTCCTCCCTCGACTTTTCCCGATTGCCAAAACCGGAGTTGAGTTTGGAGTAGGAGTGATAGCAACCGACTTCCCCTTAAGACCTGCTTCTACAGTCTTGAGAAGTCCCTGAAGTTTGCTGAGAGTGATCTCTTCCTTATTCATGTGATATGTCATGCGAAATTGATCATAGCACGATGGTAGGGAGTGCAAAATTATATCTATTGCTAGCTCCTCAGGGAGGTTCACATTAAGTTTCAGCAATTGATCCACATACCTTTGCATTTTCTGCATGTGGCTCGTGACGGAATCCCCGTCCTTCATCATGGTTGTTATCATGGAGCAGATGATTTCGTACCTCTCTTGTCGTGCACTTTGATGGTATCTTTCCATCAAATCTTGGTGCATTTCATAAGGGTGGAAATCCTCATAGGACTTTTGGAGTTCTTCTATCATTGTGGCCATCATGATGCATGCTACTTTCGTAGCATCCCTTTCATGTGCCTGAAAGTCAGCGATCTCCTGAGGAGTTGCAGTGGTCTCATCAATCTCCTTAAGCTCCTTGTCAAGGACATATTCTTTGTCCTCGTAGCGGGTAATCATCCTGATGTTTCTGATCCATTCATTGAAGTTGGATCCATCAAAGGTGACCTTCCCACACAAACTCATAAGAGTAAAGGAGCCATTGGGATTTGAGCCAGAAGCATTATTTGAAGACATCTGAAAGAGGAGAACAAGTTTAGTATAGATTTAAGAGAGTCCTTAATAAAACACCCAAATGTAATATTAAGGCTAGGATCCAATCACAATATAATATAACTTAGAAGAGGTATGTCGTAATCTAAGCTATACCATATTTGAAAGGTAGGTGAATGACGATTCACCAATTTCCACCACGAAAACCGAAATATTACATATTAGGTTTTATTGGTTTTTAGAAATTCCTAGATTCTTTGAGATTCAATGAACTTTTCAAAGGTATGTTTCAATCTCGAGAGTGCCCTCCAAGTTTTGTGACTGGGATACCGAGGATCACAAAATGAGGTGTGAAGTAACCATGCAAATCACTTGGTACCCTTAAAGTTTATCACTCAATCAATGTGCCGGTAAACCACACACGCTCCACCGATACTATAATAAACCTTAAGTCACCCTTTACCTACCTTGTTAAATCCAGGTTAGTGTGCCGGTTAACCACACACGCTCCACCAACGACTTAGACAAAGTGTAAAGTGTAATTTCATGAATTAGCACCTTATTCACATTTTCCTAAAGTAACTAAGATTGGGAATTTAATAACACATTTAGTTACTTTATAATATTCATCATACTTTGAATGAGAGTTTATAAGTCCTTGTCTTAACCGTTCGGCTAACGACCCTCCACCAGTCAAGCAAGCGTTGGGTGAGAGTAGACACCCATTAAGTCACCATTTTATAGGCAACAACCTTATACCCACCTTATAGACCGGCTTCGTGAATGAGGCGTACTAGCGGTAAGACGACTTTATTCTTATACATATATATATATATATATATATATATATATATATATATATATATAATTATTAAATCATCATAATATAAGTATAAGGGTTGAATTTTAACTTTTAAAATTCTAGGGGTTGGAACTTAAAGTTTTAACTTAACTTTTCTTGTTCCAAAACTTCAGGGCAAGTTTTGTAACTTTCAAAACTTTTCATTTCTGATAACTTATGAGTTTAATAGAGTAATAAAATGAAGACTCTTCATTTTTCTAACTCTTGTGTTTGTTTTAATGGTTTTAATTCAAGTGTGACTCTTGGTTTTCCATAACTTGAGGACAAGTTATGGACTCCATTAAAACACATTATGATCAAGAATTAATCTACCACATAGGTTACAAATAATTCCTATGATCATCTAAAACATCATAAGAACAAGAACATGAATATGAACACAATCAAAAATTACATTTAAAACTTTGTAATTTTGATAACTAGTTGTTGTGAATGAATTAGAAAGAACATTACACCATCAAAACAAGTTTTCAAGTACCAAAACAGTTTAGGGTAATGTTTCTAGTCCATTTCCAGCAACTAAAATCGAAATTCTGCAATCAGTCGATCCTACTCGTCGAGTGCATGAATTTACTCACCGAGTTGGTTGAAGATACACGTGAACTCGCCGAGTCCCCCCTATAGACTCGACGAGTCCACTCGTAGACAGCAAGATTTTCGACTTTTTTTCAACTTTTAAGCACAAATAAAAAGCAAACAAGCCTAGGCTCTGATACCAGTGATGGGTTTTGAGCATTCTAACACTTCCTAAGTGTACATGCAACCCTAATAACCTTGGATCTATGTTTGTCTAATTATCATGCAAAGTTGAATTCCAAGGTTATATTCCTATCTAGCATACATGGGGAACAATTTTAACTTAAAGTATAGATAAAATAACTTACCTTGTTGTTGTTTGTGTTCCTTGAAACCTTGTGAGCCTAGCACCCCAAGTGTGATGCCTCAAATGCTTCACACAACACCAAATTCTCTTGGAAGAACTTATGAGAGAACGCACACTTCTCAAAAATCGGCCAAGCCCTCTTGTTTCTTAGTGTAACCGATTTTAGGTGGAGAACATGTTTCTTATATAGTGTTGACACATCTAGGGTTAAACCCTAATGTGTCATGACTCTTCATTTCCATGAACCATGGGTTTGTAACTCCCATGGAGCATCCATGGAGCATCCTATGGGTGGAACCCAACTTGATAATCCATGGAGCCACTTAGCCCACTATACAAGATATGGATGATTTACATAATCAACCCATATATTTAATTAGTTATCTTTTGATCACATAATTAATTCTAAATTATTTCTTGATCAAAATAATCAAATAATATTATTAATATATTAGAACTTATAATATATTAATAATCTCCAAGTGTTATTTCTCTCATTTAGTCTATCCAATTGCACGGTGCCATGCAACCCAAATGGACCATGCCGGGTCGGGTCAAGTACATACCAGAAATAGTTATGGACTTAGACACCTTATCCAACAGTTTACACTAGATCTATGAATGAAAGTCTTGGATACATTGCATGTTCAATTAGAGAAACCTAGATCCAAGCATTAGGGTTTGCGTGTGCACATAGGAAAGTTCTTATGGCTCAAACCTATCAGTATAAGAGGCTTCATACACACAAGTTTACTTCTTTAACTACCAGCTTACAAGTTTTCCATCAAGAAATTGGCATCCACCAGTTGTTCTTTTTCGATCCAGACCACATCCACCAAGGTCTACATCAGAAAAGGCTTGAACGAAGAATCCAGATTTTTCTGGATACCAAAGACCGAGAGACGAGGTTCGCTTAACATACCGGAAAATATTCTTCACAGAAATCATATGAGGTTCTCTTAGATTAGCTTGGAACCTCGCACAATAACATATAGAGAACATAATATCTGGTCTACTAGTTGTTAGATACATAAGAGACCCTATCATTTGACGATAGAGGGTCATATCGACAGCCGGTTTATCCAAAGAAGGTGTAAGCTTTGTGCCAAATGCCATGGGAACTTTCACCTTAGAGTCTCCCATCATGCCAAACTTCAACAAAAAGGTCTTGGTGTAAGCTTACTGGTTAATAAATATGCCTTCTGGTCCCTGTCTAGTATTCATACCAAGGAAAAATTTAATTGGACCCATTGCGCTCATATCAAATTTAGTCTCCATCAACTTCCTGAATTCAACTATTAGGCTAGGATTCGTGGAGCCAAAGATGATTTCATTGACATAAATTTGAACTATCATTAAATGTTCGCCTTCATTCTTGCGAAAGAAGGTTGGTCCAACCGAACCTTGCTTAAATTTCGACATTTTGAGAAAGCGAGTTAGAGTTTAATACTAGGATCTTAGCACTTGCTTCAAACCATATACTGCTTTATCCAGAACATAGAAATGATCAGAATACTTCTCATTCACAAACCTAGGTGGTTGCTCAACATACACCATTTCTTCTAGTTCTCCATTAAAGAAGGCGCATTTTACATCCATTTGGAAAACTTCAAATTGCAGCGTATGCCAGAAAGATTCTTACAGATTCCAACCTTACTACAAGAGAGAATGTCTCCTCATAATCTATCCCTTGTTCCTGACAGTAACCTTTCACCATAATTCTCGCTTTGTTGTGAATTACATTACCCTCTTTGTCCAGCTTATTCCTGAATACCCATTTCAAACTAACCACAAATTCATCCTTTGGTGTGGGAATCAGCCTCCACATAGGATTACGTTCAAACTCATGGAGTTCGTCTTGCATTGCTTGAACCCAGTCGGAGTGATCAAGGGCAACATTGATTGTCCTTGGTTGAATCTTGGAGACAAACAAATTAAACATACAGTATTCAAGTTGTGAGAATAAAGCAATTTGTTTTGCTTTAAGTTGGGAGTGTGTGAGAACTCGCTCAGATGATTCACCAACTATTTGCGTTTTAGGATCATCCTTACGAGGAGGGTAGTTCGGGTCATAAACAAGATCCAACTCAGCATTTACTTCTTCTTCAAGTTCCGATTGTTCACTTTCGTCATTTGCATTTTAATTCTCCCCCTCAAATGGCAAAGTGTAGTTCATATCAGGTTCAGGACTCTCGCCCTTGGTTGGACCATCATTAGTCGGGGTAGGAGATGGATTCAACCCCTCGAAAGGCATTTTGGTTGTTTTTGGTACCGATGATCCTTCCCCTTTGAATGTTGAACTTTCACTTGCAGGGTCTTTAGATGGTTGTGTTTCAGTTGGTGTTTGATGATCACCCTCCATCTCCTTTGCAACATCATCGATGATCTTTTTGATGTTGTTGATACTATTATTAGCTGCTTTCTCTTCGGAGTTTATTGCCTTCTCTGGCTCATTAAAGAGTAGCATATATTCTTTAAACATATTGGAGACAGGAACCGAGATTTGATCGGATTCTGGAAAGATGTATTCCACAGACCATTGCTTGTTGGAATCTTCTTTGTGTAATTGTCATCAAAAGTCACATAGTAGGTTTCTTCAATCTTCCGGGAGCGTTTATTTAAAACCCTAAATGCCTTTGATGTAAGCAAATAACCAAGAAAGGTAACATTTGATGGATCAAATTTCAAACGAGTGGATGCGGTACATTCGTATGATCACTCGCTACGAGGACAAAGAATATGTCCTCGATGAAAAGATTGAAAAGATCATCACAGATGTTGCTACTCCTAAAGAGTTAGTCGCATTATAGCCCATGAGCGTGAAGCTACGTAAGTTCATTGCATCATGCTGGCCACCATGAACCTCGAACTCCAAAAGTCCTATTAGGACATGTATCTGTATGAAATGCATCACAATTTGCTAGACAGGTACCACCAAAGCGCGAGGCAAGAGCGATATGAGATCATTACTAACATGATCACCGCTAAGATGGGGAGTTGAGAATCCCTAACCTCTCATTTACAGAAAATGCAGAGGTATGTTGATCATCTTCTCAAACTTAATGTTAAGTTTGATGAGGATTTGGCTATCGGCATACTCCTCCACTCCTTTCCATCATGCTACAACCAGTTCAGAATGACCTACCACATGAATAAGGAAGAGGTCTCCTTAAGTAAGCTCCAAGGACTGTTGAGGACTGCTGAAAGCAACCTCAAAGACAAATTTGTTGCACCATCCCCTGCTGTGGCTGCTCCCGTGTTGGCAATTGGTCAAGGAATGGGAAATAAGAGGAAGGCTCCATGTAAGAGCCACCATAAGGGTAAACCCCAAGATGCTTCCTCTTCTAGTGGAACCAAAGATAGTTTGGACAAACCCTCTTCTGAACCCAAAGAAGCATAGTGCTATTACTTCCACCAGAAGGGCCACTAGAAATGAGGTTTCCCTAAGTATCTGCAAGACATAAAGGATGGGAAGATTAAGCCCACCTTCGCATGTATGTATTCAATTAAATCTAACAACTCATCATTTGCTACTTCATGGGTTCTTGATACAGGGTGTGGTTACCACATTTGTTCCGATTTTTAGGGCCAAAGAAGATGTAGGGAGATGGAACAGGGGCAGATAAACTTGATTATGGGAATCAGAAGATCATCATCTGTAACCAGAGTCGGATTTTATTCTTTAGTGTTGAGTAACGGGTTAGGATTAGATTTAGAAAATTGTTGTTATTCGCCAGATATGAAAAGAAACATTATTTCATTTCATGGATTGTTTAGACAAGGTTTCATATATTCTTTTGATAATATTAATGGTTCTATTAATGTTTATTTGAATGGTGTCTTTTATTTTAATGCATTACCTTGTAATGGGATTTATGAATATGTGATGGTTGTTGATAATTTAGGAAATGATGTATTGAATATTGATTCGTCTACTAGCCTAGACAAAGCATGCTTGTGGCATTGTCGCTTTGGCCATGTCAACAAGAAACGCATAGCCCAACTCCAAAAGTATGGAGTGTTGGAGTCATTCGACCATAGGGACGATGATATGTGTGAATCTTGTTTAATTGGGAAGATGAAAAAGTCACCCTTTTATTGGAACTTGTCAAAGGAGTGAGGGTCTATTTGATCTCATGCACACCGATGTGTGTTGGCCCTTTAGATCCACAAATAGGGATACTTGTTGCTTTTACGTGACTTTTACGGATGATTATAGCATATATGGATATATCTACTTAATCAAGCAAAAGTCAGAAATCTTTGAAAATTTCAAAGAGTTTAAGAATGAAGTGGACAATCAGTTGGGCAGGAAAATCAAGATGCTTCGATTGGACCGAGGAGGAGAATACCTAACTCTTGAGTTTCACGACTATTTAAAAGAATGCATAATTGTTTCGCAATTGACGCCTCCGATAATGCCACAATTGAATTGTGTAGCTGAGAGACTTAATCGGACCTTGTTGGACATGGTTTTTTCTATGATGAGTTGGACTTCGTTACCAATAGCTTTCTGGGGGTATGCCTTAGAGACTGCCGCCCACATCCTTAACCCATTACTCAGCACTAATGAATAAACTCCGACTCTGGTCATAGGCGACGATTTTCTGTTTACCATAATCAAGTTTATCTTCCCATGTTCCATCTTCCTACTTCTTCTTAGGCCCTGCAAATCAGAACAAATGTGGTAGCCACACCTTGTATCAAGAACCCATGAAGTAGCAAATGATGAGTTATTAGATTTAATAGAATACATACCTGCGAAGGTGGGCTTAATCTTCCCATTATTTATGTCTTGCAGATACTTAGGGCAGCTTCTGTAACAACGCAAATTTTCAAATAAAATTTTCATTTAAAATAAAGTGATTTCATTCAACCAATAGTATTTATTCCATGATTCAAATCAAATACATATATAAAATCCCCAAGATCTCAAATAGCAGCAGTGTGTATGCATCATGCCGGCGCCTTCCCACGGTCCTCGCTAGTACCTGAAACACATACATAACAACTTGTAAGCATAAATGCTTAGTGAGTTCCCCAGTATACGACTTACACATATACGCCTTTCCAGGCCCCGACCTTCCGGTCCACAACACGTCGCCTTCCGGCCCGTAACATAATCGCCTTCCGGCCCATAACATATTGCCTTCCGGCCCATAACATTTACAACACATAATACATTTAATCTAACGCACATAGCACATATATCATATATCATACCTGACCTTTCTGTCACATAACATATCGCCTTCCAGCCCGTATAAACATACATATCATGCATAGCAACTACCTTTCTATTTATAGCATATATAACATACATCATGTTCGACCTTCCGGTCACACAGTCAAACCCTTCCGGGTATAGTATAGTGAGAAGACTCACCTCGTGGTAATGAAAACTATCAACTCTTGAAATCACTCGCACTCGATCCGCCGATCTGCAGACTCCCTATAATACCATATACCCTTATTAATACTCTTATCATTCAAGACAACTGACCCTAAGAAATTATATGCAGGTCAACTCCGGTCAATGGTCAACTGGACCGGACTCGTCGAGTGCAAAGGTGACTCGACGAGTCGAGACGTCCTCTCCAACTTTCCCTGATGTTCCCTTTCTACTCGTCGAGTATCCCCCTTGACTCGACGAGATCCTCGTGGAAGAATCGCGGGGCCACCCCGACTCCACTCGCCGAGTTTGAAGAACAACTCGGCGAGTCCCATTGAATCTTCAAGCTACTCGCCGAGTCTGTTCATTAGACTCGGCGAGTCCATGCCATGCAGTCGACCAACTGCTTCCTGAAATACGTATGGTCCCGCAATACACAATCATGGGACTTTCTGGACCTCTAAACATCCTATTACTGGGGTATAAACGTTTGGGTAACAACATAATAATCCATCTACCCACCAAATGGGTTTCATAAAGCCTAAATCCGTGTACACATCAAAATAACAGGAATGATCCGAAGTATTACCTGAAAAACGTACTCTCTGTGTCCCCAAACCTCAGAACTCGATCCCCTTGATCTTCCTTTGGCCAAAACCCTTCCTCTTCTTGCCTAACAAATTCTTCAAGGTTCCAATAGCCTCTAATCTTGCTCTAGATGTCCACAGACGCTTAGGGTTCTTCTCAATCGGCTAAAAGATGGACAATGACGGCATATGGGGCATTATATACGATCCAAAACCAAACGGCTAGGGTTTTTGCTAAACAGCGTAGACTCGCCGAGTCCATAATGGACTCGTCGAGTCCAGTCGCGAACCCGCGACCCAGTCTGTGGTCCTACTCGGCGAGTCTGGCTCCAACTCGCCGAGTCCCTTCCAAAAATGCCCCAAAAATAGCTTTAAAGCAATACCTGAAATTCCGGGCTGTTACAACTCTCCCCCACTAGAGCTAGACTTCGCCCTCGAAGTCTCACTCTGCGAATAACTCCGGATGTTGCTCCTGCATCTCACGCTCCGGCTCCCAAGTCATCTCCGATCCTTTCCGATGTTGCCACTGAACCAACACCAGAGGTACTTCCTTGTTCCGCAGAACCTTGATCTTCCGATCCCTGATAGCTACCGGTCTCTCGGCGTAATTCAGGCTCGCATCCACCTGAATATCCTCTAACGGAACCACTGCCGATTCATTGGCTATACACTTCCTCAACTGTGATACGTGAAAGGTATTGTGAATCTATCCCAACTCTGTTGAATCTGCTCGGTCGTATGGAGTACGATCTCTGTACTGCCCATGACTCTCTGTCCCACCTCTCCCCAGCAAATGGGAGTCCGACACCTCCTACCATACAACAACTCAAAAGGTGGCATACCAATGCTCGAATGATGGCTGTTGTTGTAGGAAAATTCAGCCAAGGGTAAATGCGCATCCCAGCTACCCCCGAAGTCTAGCACACACGCTCTAAGCATGTCTTCCAATGTCTGAATCGTCCGCTCGCTCTGACCGTCTGTCTGGGGATGGTATGCGGTACTAAAATGCAGTTTAGTACCCAGCTCCTCATGGAATTTCTTCCAGAACCTGGAAGTGAAGCGTACATCACGGTCTGAAACAATCGAGATCGGCACTCCATGCCGAGATACTACCTCTCTCACGTATAACTCCGCCAACTTCTCTGCTGATGAACTCCACTAATGGCAAGGAAGTGTGCACTCTTCGTCAATCTATCCACAATCACCCAAATTGCATCGACTCCTCTAGCAGTTCTCGGCAATTTGGTGATGAAATCCATAGTAATCTGCTCCCACTTCCACTCAGGAATCTCCAAGGGCTGCAACTTACCATGCGGTCTCTGGTGCTCGGCTTTAACCCTACGGCAGGTCAAACACCTCTCAACGAACCATGCGACGTCTCTCTTCATACAAGGCCACCAATATTCCTTCCTCAAGTCCAAATACATCTTCGTAGCACCGGGATGGATCGATAATTTCGATCTATGAGCCTCCTCCATCAAAGTAGCACGCGTACCGCCCACGAATGGTACCCAAATCCGACCCTGAAACATCAGAAGTCCTCGTCCATCCTTAACAAACTCTGAAACTAACCCAACGACCCGCTCTTTCTTCTGCATCTCGGATCTCACAACCTCAGCCTGTACCCCACGAATAGCATCTAATACTGGAGACATCACCGTCAGTCTCAGACATACGTCTCGCAATGGAGTGCTCTCCGCCCTACGACTCAATGCATCGGCCACCACGTTAGCCTTGCCTGGGTGGTATAGGATCTCACAGTCATAATCCTTAACCACATCCAACCATCTCCTCTGACGCATATTTAGGTTGGGTTGATCCATCAAATACTTCAAACTCTTATGGTCCGTGTATATAGTACAACGAACCCCATACAGGTAGTGACGCCAAATCTTGAGAGCGAACACTACTGCCCCCAACTCTAAGTCATGCGTGGGATATCTCGCCTCGTGAGGCTTTAATTGCCTCGATGCATAAGCTATCACATGGCCTCTCTGCATCAACACTGCACCCAGTCCCGAAATCGATGCGTCGCAATATACAACAAAATCTTCCATCCCCTCCGGGAGAGCTAATACCGGGGCTTCGCACAGCCTCCGACGAAGTGTCTCGAAGGAAGTCTGTTGCTTGGGTCCCCATGTGAATACAACACCCTTCCGGGTCAATCTAGTGAGTGGTACCGCGATCCTGGAGAAGTCCCTAATAAACCTCCGATAGTACCCCGCCAACCCAAGGAAACTCCTGATCTCGGAAGGTGACTTCGGTGCCTCCCAACTCATCACTGCTTCCACCTTGGCCGGATCGACCAATATCCCTGCCTGATTAACAACATGTCCAAGAAATTGGACCTCCCGCAACCAGAAGTCACATTTGGAGAATTTTGCATACAGCTTTTCCGACCTCAATACCTCAAGGACCTCCCTCAAATGTCCCTCATGCAGCTCTTTAGTTCGCGAATACACTAGGATGTCGTCGATAAATACAATCACAGACCGATCCAGCATCGGCCTGCATACCCTGTTCATGAGGTCCATGAATACTGCCGGGGCATTGGTGAGCCCGAAAGGCATCATCACGAACTCGTAATGCCCATACCGCGTCCTGAATGCCGTCTTCTGGACGTCCTCATCCCGCACTCTTACCTGATGGTACCCTGATCTCAAATCGATCTTGGAAAACCAAGATGCCCCTTGCAACTGATCGAATAGATCATCGATCCTAAGTAACGGATAGCGGTTCTTGACCGTCACCTTGTTCAACTCCCGGTAATCAATGCACATCCGGTGTGAACCATCCTTCTTCTTGACGAACAGAATCGGTGCTCCCCACGGCGAGCTACTCGGCCGAATAAATCCCTTACCCAGCAACTCCTAGAGTTGCGAGGACAACTCTTGCATCTCTGGAGGTGCAAGACGATAAGGCACCTTCGCAATAGGCGCAGCCCCCGGAATCAGATCGATACCAAACTCTACTTGCCTCGCAGGAGGTACTCCCGGCAACTCCTCAGGAAAAACATCTGGAAACTCGCGCACCACTGGAACCTCCTCCACTGTCCTCGGTCTCTTGGAAGCCTCCCGCGTATCCATCAAATACGCCACAAAACCTCTACATCCCTGATGTAGGCATTGCCTCGACCTAGCGGCCGAACAAAAAGCTGATCCCGAACGGGTACCCTCGCCGTATACCGTAAGAACTCCCCCACTAGGGTCTCGTATAGTCACCAGCTGGCGCTCACAGTCGATGACAGCGCTGAATCGGCTCAACCAGTCCATGCCCACGATGACACAGACATCCCCGAAGAACCTCCGTGGCACAAACCACCCTCTCGGCCGCTATAGAAACGCTCAGAGGCCGACTTAACGGCTCACGACTAATGCTGATATGCTGACTAAAAGCTAAAGATACAAAGGATCTACTCGCACCCGAATCAAATAACACTAGAGCAGGCATAGAGTTCACAAGAAAAGTACCTACACATACATTAACATAAGCATAACATTTCGACTTTAAGGTAAATACGCGAATTACAGCATACCTGCTACAACATCGGGCGCAGCGCGGACCTCCTCCGCAGTCAGCTGAAAGGCTCTCCCGCGAGCCCTCAGGACCTCGACCTTCGCCGGTCGGGTTTCCGTAGTCCTGGTAGTAGGTGTAGATCCCTGACGAAGCTGCGGGCACTCGGCCTTCCGATGGCCTGTCTGGTTGCAGTGAAAGCAAACCATGAACCCCTTAGGACAATCCCTGGCAATGTGTCCCTCCTTGCCACACTTGTAGCAACCACCAGCTTGACACGCCCCCTCATGACTTTTGCCGCACTTCCCGCAAGTGCGGCCCTTCTGACCTCCCATCCTCGAATCAGCAGACTTGATCCGCTTGGCTGCCGGCTGAGACTGAGCCGGTCGTCAGTCCACCTGCCGAGACTCGGCCTCTTCCCTGGCCTGAGTCTCTAACTCGATCTCGCGCTTCCTGGCGTTCACCTGAAGCTCAGTGAAAGTACGATAGGTGGAGTTTGACACAAACTCCCGGATATCCCTCCTCAAAACGCCTAAATACCGGCTCATCCGTGACTGCTCTGTAGACACCAGCTCCGGGCAGAACATCGCCCTCTCGTGAAACTTCCGTGTGACCACTGCAACGGAATCAGTACCCTGCTTAAGGGTCAAGAAGTCTTGAATCAATCGTTCCCTCTCCACTGGGGGAACGTACTCGTCCCTAAACATCTCAGTAAACCTCTCCCATGTCACCGCTGTAATCTCCGCCAGAGTGAAGTTCGCCGCCACGAACTTCCACCAATCCTTTGCTCCTAGACGGAGCTGGTTCAAGGCGAACCGTACCCTCAGGTGCTCCGGGCATGAGCAAGTGTAGAAGCACCCCTCAATGTCGGCGATCCACCTCATCGCAGCAATCGGATCCTACATCCCATCAAACTCAGGGGGTTTCGTGTTGCTGAATTCCCGGAACAGCAACGAATCGCCCCCTTGCGGCCTGGCAGCGGCCACAGCTGCGGTAGCGGCAGCGGCTGCAGCCTCAGTTAGTGCAGCGTACCGCTCCTCAAACGTCTCCATCAGTGTGGTCTTAATAGACCCAAACATCTCCGGGATCTCAGCCCGGATCGCTGCAGCTACCTCCTCCTGAATCATCTGACGAATATCCTCGTCGCTCACACTGCTCGAACTCGCCCCATGACGTGTGGTAACCATGATGTCTCTGAAATACAACATAAAATTATCAGAGACTCCATCAAGTACAATTGTACTCGATAACGCAACCCTACTCAGTCTCCGATATCCAGGGATTCTTACTTGGGTCTTCCACCGACCCGGTGTCTTCGGTAGTACGGGCCCAATACTACCGACCACACTGTGTCAGTATTCGTCCCAAATCTTCCTCCCCAAACCCCGAATAGTGAGTACTCTACCTCTAGTATGCACTATCTACCTACACGCTGTCGAATATCTCATATAAACAAACTCCCTAAACTAAGGCATCACAAAACAGGCCATTCTAGTCCTATCACGAATACCTAGTCTTCTAGCATGCATAACAATTCATAATTCAGTGCATAACATAACATTGTAAGGTATTCTGGGGATCTTTACCGTTCGGGCGCTGGCTGATCGTCCACACTGCTCCGTTCTTGTTTACCACTTTACCATTTATAAAAATTTATGTCTTTATTATTTTTAAAAGATTTTTCCTCAAATCCTCGGTTTGAGTTCAGTTACACCCGAAGGTACACCCGAATCCCTCAAACCAAGGCTCTGATACCATTTGTAACATCCACCTCTGGCACGTATCACAATATTGTCCGCTTTGGGCCACTCGGCACGAGGACTTCCCAGGGGGTCACCCATCCTGGTACTACTCCCGCCCAAACACGCTTAACTGCAGAGTTCTTATGGGATCTGCTGCCCTCACGGCTTTAAAACGCGTTGTGACAAGGAAGGTATCCACACCCCTTATAAGGAGATGTTTTGTTCTCCTTCCAAGCCGATGTAGGATCAGGTGCAACCCACCTTCACCCCCCATTATAGGGTTCGACGTCCCTGTCGAACACATCGACCCGTGCCCTAGCTCTGATACCAATTGTAACAACGCAAATTTTCAAATAAATTTTTCATTTAAAATAAAGTGATTTCATTCAACCAATAGTATTTATTCCATGATTCAAATCAAATACATATATAAAATCCCCAAGATCTCAAATAGCAGCAGTGTGTATGCATCATGCCGGCGCCTTCCCACGGTCCTCGCTAGTACCTGAAACACATACATAACAACTTGTAAGCATAAATGCTTAGTGAGTTCCCCAGTATACGACTTACACATATATGCCTTTCCAGGCCCCGACCTTCCGGTCCACAACACATCGCCTTCCGGCCCGTAACATAATCGCCTTCCGGCCCATAACATATTGCCTTCCGGCCCGTAACATATTGCCTTCCGGCCCATAACATATTGCCTTCCAGCCCATAACATTTACAACACATAATACATTTAATCTAACGCACATAGCACATATATCATATATCATACCTGACCTTTCTGTCACATAACATATCGCCTTCCGGCCCGTATAAACATACATATCATGCATAGCAACTACCTTTCTATTTATAGCATATATAACATACATCATGTTCGACCTTCCGGTCACACAGTCAAACCCTTCCGGGTATATATAGTGAGAAGACTCACCTCGTGGTAATGAAAACTATCAACTCTTGAAATCACTCGCACTCGATCCGCCGATCTGCAGACTCCCTATAATACCATATACCCTTATTAATACTCTTATCATTCAAGACAACTGACCCTAAGAAATTATATGCAGGTCAACTCCGGTCAACGGTCAACTGGACCGGACTCGTCGAGTGCAAAGGTGACTCGACGAGTCGAGACGTCCTCTCCAACTTTCCCTGATGTTCCCTTTCTACTCGTCGAGTATCCCCCTTGACTCGACGAGATCCTCGTGGAAGAATCGCGGGGCCACCCCGACTCCACTCCCCGAGTTTGAAGAACAACTCGGCGAGTCCCAGTGAATCTTCAAGCTACTTGCCGAGTCTGTTCATTAGACTCGGCGAGTCCATGCCATGCAGTCGACCAACTGCTTCCTGAAATACATATGGTCCCGCAATACACAATCATGGGACTTTCTGGACCTCTAAACATCCTATTATTGGGGTATAAACGTTTGGGTAACAACATAATAATCCATCTACCCACCAAATGGGTTTCATAAAGCCTAAATCCGTGTACACATCAAAATAACAGGAATGATCCGAAGTATTACCTGAAAAACGTACTCTCTGTGTCCCCAAACCTCAGAACTCGATCCCCTTGATCTTCCTTTGGCCAAAACCCTTCCTCTTCTTGCCTAACAAATTCTTCAAGGTTCCAATAGCCTCTAATCTTGCTCTAGATGTCCACAGACGCTTAGGGTTCTTCTCAATCGGCTAAAAGACGGACAATGACGGCATATGGGGCGTTATATACGATCCAAAACCAAACGGCTAGGGTTTCTGCTGAACAGCGTAGACTCGCCGAGTCCATAATGGACTCGTCGAGTCCAGTCGCGAACCCGCGACCTAGTCTGTGCTCCTACTCGGCGAGTCTAGCTCCAACTCACCGAGTCCCTTCCAAAAATGCCCCAAAAATAGCTTTAAAGCAATACCTGAAATTCCGGGCTGTTACAGCTTCGTTTTCAGTGGCCCTTCTGGTGGCAGTAATAGCACTCTGCTTCTTTGGGGTCGGAAGAGGGTTTGACCGAACCAACTTTGGTTCCACTAGAAGAGGAACCATATTGGGTCTTACCCTTATGGTGGCCCTTACATGGATCCTTCCTCTTCTTTCCCTTTCCTTGACCAATTGCCAACACGGGAGCAGCCACAGCAGAGGATGGTGCAATAGATTTTTCTTTGAGGTTGCTCTCAGCAGTCCTTGGAGCTTGCTCAAGGAGACCTCTTCCGTATTCATGTGGTAGATCATTCTAAACTAGTTGTAGCATGAAGGCAAGGAGTGGAGGATTATGTCGATATCCAAATCCTCATCAAACTTAACATTAAGTTTGAGAAGACGATCAACATATCTCTGCATTTTCTGTAAATGAGAGGTTAGGGATTCTCCACTCCCCATCTTAGCGGTGATCATATTAGTAATGATATCATAACGCTCTTGCCTCGTACTTTGGTGGTGCCGGTCCATCAAATCCTGATGCATTTCATACGGATGCATGTCCTCATAGGACTTTTGGAGTTCGAGGATCATGGTGGCCAGCATGATGCAATGAACTTTCTTAGCATCACACTCGTGGGCCTTAAAGGCAGCCATCTCTTCAGGAGTAGCAACATTTGGGATGATCTTTTCAAGTTTTTCATCGAGGACATATTCTTTTTCCTCGTAGCGTTTGATCATGTGAATATACCTCATCCACTCATTGAAGTTTGACCCATCAAATGTTACCTTTTGACATAGGTTCACTAACGAGAATGTCCCAGAAGCATTGTTGTTGTTTGTAGACATCTTAAAAAGAAAAGGAACAAAGTTTGAGTCCCTAATTAAACACCCAAATAAGAAATTAGGTCTAGGATCCAACAACATTATATACAACTTAGAAAGGGATGCCATACTCTAAAAGTAAATAATTTGAAGGTAAGTAAATGACGATTCAGTAATTCTCACCATGAAAAACAAAAAAGAGATTTAAGTTTTAAATGTATTGAAAACTCCTAGATCTTTGAGATTCATTGAACTTTTCAATGGCAAGTTTAAATCTCGATATGCACTTCAAATTTGCGATTGGGATGCCGAGGATCGCAAAGAAGTTGTGAATAACCATGCGAATCAACATGGTGCACTCAATGTCTCTATCACCTAATCAATGTGCTGGTTAGCCACGCACGCTCCATTGATCTATGATAAACATCGAGCCACCCTTTGCCACCAATGTCAATCCCAAATTAGTGTGCCGGTTAACCACACACGCTCCACTAACATTTGACAAGGGAATAAAGTGCAATTCCATGGAATAGCATCATTTTCACATTTTGCCCTAAAGTAACTAAGATTGGGAATCTGTAAAAACATTGTAGTTACTTTGTATCTTACATTATACTTTTAATGAGGAGAGGATTACCCTATCCTACCCGTTCGGCTAACGACCCTCCACCAGTCAAGTAAGCGGTGGGTGTGAGTGTACACCCATTAAGCGTTATTTTATAGGTAGCAATCTTATACCCACCTTATAAACCGGCTTCATGAATGAGGCTTACTAACGGTAAGACTAACATTTTAAATTATATATATATATATATATATATATATATATATATATATATATATATATATATATATATATATATATATATATAGAGAGAGAGAGAGAGAGAGAGAGAGAGAGAGAGCTTGTAATAATATAATAGTATAGGGTTGAATTTTAAACTTGTAAAATTCTAAAGGTTTGAAATTTAAATTATTCAAAATTAAACTTTTAATCACAAAATTTAAATTTCAAAACTTGAGGGCAAGTTTTGAATATTTCAAAACACAAGGGATCAAATAACAAATAATTTAAATTAAACAATTAATTACATAATTATCTATATTTGACCTAATCCTATTTTAGTCATAAGATAATTACCAAATAACTTTAAATAATACATATTTATCATACAAACAACTAATATTCAAAAGATTTGAAATTATCTATTGGTTTGGCAGGGATAATCATTTAAATATAATAAATTTCAGATTTTATCTTAGAAAATGATTTTGGCATTAATCCCATAACAAAACAGCAACAAAATCTCGAAATATCCTCTGCCTGACGCACAGACTCGCCGAGTCAGACCTGGACTCACCGAGTAGGGCCAACTCGCCTAGTCCAGATACTGACTCGCCGAGTTAAGTCGGGCAGAGGCAAGAAAAATGATTTTCAGCAACCAAACAGTTAAAGCATCACATACAATTGAAACAAACCTGGCTCTGATACAACTTATGGGTTTTATGCAAAAGAACAATCATATGTGCTCATACAAACCATAACGCTTGGATCTAGGTTTCTCTATTGTACATGCTTTGAATCAAAGACTTACAACCCTAGATCTATCATATATATTTCGAAATTAAATCATAAGGACAAATCTAAGTGTTTACCTCTATCAAATAGCTTGAAATCCTTGTAGTCTTCTTGATCTTGAGCTTAGAGTCACAATTGTAACTCCTCTAATGGTTCACAAACCCCACAAGCAAGAAGGAAATATGAGAGAGGGTGAGAGATGCTAAAATCATCCCTAGGGTTCTCTTGGAATCAAGTGTAGCCGATTTTCATAGCCTAGAGGTCCTATTTATTCTGCAGGTTGCTAGGGTTTCACTCTAAACCCTAATGGACAGCTTAGCCACCAAGCAGCCCAAGGAACCTTCTGGAATAAGGCCTTCGATGAAAATATGATGTATCCCCATCAAAATTTCATTCCCCTTATAGTCTGTTAGGTTTCCCAGCCCAAAACTCAACTATCATACATTTGACAGTTTATACCCCTTTATTTAATTAATCTATTTTAGTCACCAAATGAATTCCTAATTAATTTATAACCAATACTAATTAAATAAATATGATTTCTCCTTTAACATATTATTTTTATAATATATTAATAAACCATAATATTCTCTCTCTCCTTAAATTACCTTATCAAGTTGCTTTGGTGAAGGCAGCCCAAAAGGACCATGCACAACCAGGTCAAGTACATACCAAATATAGTTATGGGCATAGACACTAATCCAACACAATTATCATAATGCTTTAGGCTTTGAGGAAAGAGAGGTTTGGACTCATTTGGACGTGTATAATGTAGGTTATGTGATCCAAGAGTTCGGTTTATGCTTTGGAGCCTAAGGGTATAATGGTAAAAGAGATGCTTAAGACCTTGTCTTGAACTAAGGATTCAATTTTCGAAGGTCTTAAGTTGAAGGACATTCGATAGGATTATAGGGCTTTTCAATACCTTTCCAAGCATATAAATAACGCCGAAAAAAGAGTTGGGATGCAGAAGTTATGGCGTTCGGATGTATGAATGTGAAAAGGGTTGCCCGATACGTTAGGCGTACAAGGTATATGCGATGGGCGTACTAGGCTTAAGTTATCATGATAAATCATCCAGTATGTTGGGCATACATATATTATGTTGGGCGTAATTACACATAATGCAAACCATAAGTTTTAGGGTTTGAACCCTATTTAAGCATCTTATATCTGAAGGTTTCTCTTATTTCCAGTCTCCATTGTCCCTAAAGCATTATCTCAAAATGCTAATTACTTTTTAGAGAGTTTAATCCTTATGTGTGTGTTTTGGTGTGTGTAAGGCGTACAAACGTATACACTCAACATAGCAAGTTTGAGCCTTGATTCCATTTTGATGTGATGCTTGTACGTGGGGCATAGTTGGTGGTACACTAGGCGTACTCACCAGAAACCTTATTGGGACATTCTTAGAATTAGGACTTTTGGGCTTGGGCCTTGGTTTTTTGGGCCTAGGGTAGGAAGGGTGAAAGGGTCTTTTACCCTTTATAAGAAGAGGGATTGTGATTTCAGCTTGTAGTTATGGTTATTACCCTGATTATTTATTATAGTTACATTGAATGTGTCCAACTGAAGAGTCGTTGTAGCAGCAACGTATGAGTGTGTTTATGTGCATCATTTGTTTGAGGTGAGTCCTCTAGTAGTGTCTTAGTGGGTCGAAGACACCAATGTCAACTCATTTATTATTACACTAGTATGCTAGCTATCTGTGTAACTCTTGGAAATAGTATTATTATTATTATTATTATTATTATTATTATTATTATTATTATTATTATTATTATTATTATATAGATAATATTTCTCATATAAATAATAGGTTTTGATGCTTCATTTTTATTCACTTCAATTCTTAGGGGGTGTTTGGATAGGAAAGAAAGAGGTGCTTATTGCTTATTCCCACAATAAACTAATTTAAGTGTTTGGATAAAATTCAGCTTATTAGGCTAAATAAGCTAATTTTAATAAGCATTCCTCCCCATGCTTATTGCTTATTGCTTATTCCCACCACAAATAAGCTATAAGCAATAAGCTAAAAATCTAATCCAAAAACTCCCTTAAACATGAAGAGATTTAATTTCAATATTATAACATACATAGATAGATATACATGTTAAATGAATCATATATAATATATATTTTTGTAAACAAACCACACTCTCTGACTTTATGATTACTTAAATAGATGAATTTTCATGCATGTTGCTAAAATTAATGTAATTTACTAATGACTTTATTTTCGCATCATTTATATATTTCAAGCAATACTAATAAAGTATAAATATGATTTTATTATGATTTTATGCTAATTGAATTCAAATTTGAGTATGTATGCTTTAGTGATTCATGTTCGTAAAATTTATGGTAATTTCATACTATTTGGTATTTCCCATATATATATATATATATATATATATATATATATATATATATATATATATATATATATATATATATATATATATATATATATATATATATATATATATATGTATGTATATATATAGGGAAAAGTGAATATACCCTTATGGGTATATAAACTTAGGTACCCAAACTAATAATAATATGTCGTTTTGTTTGATATATTCATTATAATATTGTTAAACTTCAATCCATAACTTGATTTATATTCAATATTTTTAAATTTTCACTATTGTCTTTCTCTTATATCATATCTTTTTGTTGAACACTTACTAGGCTATATATATTATTGTTGAAAATGATAATTATGTAAGAAGAAGAAAAATATGAAATTTATAAAAATCTTTGAAGTAATTCAATTTAGAAGTTGAATTATAAGATCATTAGACAATTACAATATCTATATATGATACAAAACGATTTAGCTGAAACAATCTAAATGAGAATCGAATATCTTGTTGTTAGTAGCGAAGCAATGAAAAGTTAGGCGAGAACGGACGTCAGACGAAGAAGTTATGAATTTATAACGAAGTTTTTCTGTCCCGGCCTTCTAAAAATAAATAATAAAAATAAAAGTGAAAATTAGCCGACGGAGTCTAAATGAAAGTTGTAGAGTACGGTCTGACCTTCGCGTGGATATAAAGAACGTCGAAAACGGAGCTCGTATGCGAAAGTTACGCAATTTAGAAGTTTGACAAGTCAATTACGCCCCGCGTAATTTGAGTACGCCCCGCGTACTCAGTCGGTTGCAACTTGTCTGACCAATACTCGAGTGCCACCAGTCGACGCACGCAGTGACGTCAAAGTACGCCCTGCGTAACCCGAGTACGCCCCGCGTACTGAGTACGCTCCGCGTAATTTGAGTACGCCCCGCGTAATCCCAGACCCAGCAGCCTATAAATAGAACTCGAATTCAGCCATTTTCTCTTGTTCAAACTCTTCTTTCTCTCTAAGTTTTGCCTCGTTTTGCGTGCCGTTTATACCCTGAAGCCCCGGTAATATTCTCGAGCCCCGAAGCAAGATCCGAAGCCCCGAGAATCCCGAAGAGCGTTATTCCCGAGCCGAAACGCTGCCCGCGAGGAGCCCGGTTTTGTGAAGATCTTCCAGATCTACGGAGAAACACCTCTTCTGCAAGCCGTAGTGCTGCCCGATCATCTTCTGATCAAGTGAGTGTGTAGTTACTTTCATTCCAACACAATATTATGAAGTATTTCCTATTAAATACGTGTTATGTGTATATACTTGGTTGTTATACGTGTGAGTGTATATTCACTCTCTTCTATCTTATAGATCTGAAGTATTCTCTATGAAATACGTGTTATGTGTGTATGCCTCATCTGTTATGTGAAAAATGTTTTGATTGAGCATGCTATACAGGTTTTGAAACTACGTATAAAAATGTATATTTTATCTACTAATATGTTGGGTAGAATATGGGTAGATAGTTGGTGTGTAATAAACAGATGAGAGGCCTCGATGTTGTTTTGATCCAGTCATCTAGCGGAATTTAGATGACGACCACGGACTTTTCTAGATAGTCCAGTGGAACGCTAGCAGGCTCATAACCTGTAGGTGTTAATGAACTTGGGTGTTCATTCGCTGTATTCCATCCCCCCCATGGTTGCCTTATTTGACTTATATTGCTGAGGAACCCCCGAAGCATGTGTAGTCGCCCCGATGAAATATTCTTAGACTAGGTCCCGTGTGTTAGTTATTTTAGGGACATAAAGTGAGAATAACGGGAATGGGTAACTGGGTTATTGTTGGTTGATAATAATTAATTTAATTATTTATTGTGGGTTGAAAACCCTATATGCTCACCAGGCTCCCAAGCCTGACCCACTCAGTTGATTTATTTTACAGGAAGTGGCGCAAGAGCTTAAGATGGGCGAACATCAAGTTGTTTTGTTTACAAGTCTGTATATGTATATATTTGTTGAAAGACTTGTAATGCTATCGTTTATGCTTTATGATCTGTATCGGAACATGACATCCCGACTTTTGATTATGAAATGAAATCATATTTCTTTATGAAATGTTTTGATAAATATCTATTTTATCATGTTTTGTTTTTGGGAACAAATTCCGCATCTCTTTTAAAATTAAAAGGATTTACTCTGAAAATTATTTTAAAAAGCATAAATGAAATCGGTCTTTTCGGGCCGAGATTTTGGGGATGTCACAGTTGGTATCAGAGCATTAGTTTAAGCGAATTAGGAATTTATAGGATTTCTAAACTTAAACTTAGGATGCTAAGTGGAGATTGCGAGGTGTGTGTCTGATAAATTTTAGACACGTGCACTAGTTTATTTTAGGAAAGTTGCCTAAAATGTTTTTATGTGCTAAATGTTATATGTTGCCATATATGATATTATTTGTTCGGATCTACGGTTTGTTGCCAACCGGATCTGAAGGTTTATGTGTTTAGGATTCTAAGCGTATATATACGATATTAGAACTAGCATGTAATCATTTGGAGTAATAAGGTGAAATTATTCGGTGTGTAGATCAAAAATGGTGAGAACAAGAAATGGAGTTGGAAACGCTGATGAAAATAGGAATCAACCACCTGTGATTGAACAAAGACCTGTTGTAGCAGCAGCACCTGAGCCAATAACCATGGCTGGTGTGCAATTGATGATTTAGACGATGTTGGATCGTCAGATGGAGGAAACTAGATGGTTGCTTCAACAAAATCGTGAAGAACTGTCGATTCGTGTGGAAGAGCCTGAATTAAATGAAGGGCACTCGGAAGGTGGAAACTTCAGTGGATCAGTTGGTCAAGCCAACCCACCGATAGTTAGGCAAGATAACCGCGATGGAAGGAATGATGGAATGGGATGCAAGTACAAGGACTTTTTGAATTGCAAACCATCGACCTTCAATGGAAAGGAGGATCCGATTGGGGTTATGGATTGGATCTCCGAAATGGAGCTAGTCTTCATGACGTGTGGCTGCAGAGGTAAGTTGCAAACCATCTATGTCGTGCGTCAATTCCGAGGTGGAGCCGTTCGTTAGTGGAACACTCTAGGGAAGACTTTGAGCCCTAATGAGCCACTGCAATTGTCATGGGCAGAGTTCTTGGTGCAGTTTAAGCGCAAGTTCTGCTCGGCTCAAAATCTGTTGGAGTTGGAGAACAAGTTCCTGACATTGACTAAGGGCAGTATGTCAGTTGATGAATACACCAATAACTTCACCGATAAGATGGAGTTTGCCTTGCGTATCGTTCCAGACGAGCTGACGAAGGTGGACCGGTATGCGAAGGGACTCCCATGGGAGTATGAGGTGCCAGTACGTCAGGCACATACTTTAGAGGCAGCTATCTGGGCTGCCAAGTCTGTTGAGAACATGATAAAGGGGAGAACCACCAACAAGGTTGAGGTTGGTGAGAAGAGGAAGTTTGAGGGAACATCTGGTTCCGGTAAGAAAAGCAAATTTTCAAAATCTGATTCGAAAAGGTTTGGTGGGGGTAAAGGAGGGGAAGCGAAGTGGTGTGAAAAGTGTAAGAAAAAGCATTTTGGGAAATGTAGCGAGGATGTAACTTGCTACAAGTGTGGAAAGGTTGGACATTTTGCCAATGAATGTCCGAACAACAAAAGGATGTGTTTTGGTTGTAATGAAGAGGGGCATATTTTGAAAGACTGTCCGAAGAAGAAGGAGGCAGCTAAGCCCAACATTCCACCAAAGCCGAAGGCGAGAGCATTCCAGATGACACTGGAAGCTGCTAAGGATGAAGCTGATGTCGCTTCAGGTACCTTTCTCGTTAACAATTTTCCTGCCCAAATTTTATTTGATTCTGGAGCCAACTACTCCTTTATATCGCATGAATTTGGTAGAAAACTAGCTTTGCCTGTTGATAGACTAGATAATGCTTTATTAGTCGAAGTTGCTAGTGGCAAGTTTGTACCTGTTAGCCATCGTATGAAAAACATCTTAATTGACTTGAATGGGAATAAGTTCTGCGAGGAATTATTGCCTATCGAACTTAATGGTTTCGACATCGTGTTGGGAATGGATTGGCTCAGCGCCAATGATGCCGAAATTTTATGCAAAAAGAAGATAGTTAAAGTAAACCCGCCTGGAAATGAATCGTTTATGGTGTATGGGGACAAGCGCCGAGTGAATTCTGGAATCATTTCCCTAATGAAAGCCAGAAAGTGTTTGACCAAGGGATGTACATCATATTTAGCATTCGTGATTGATGCTAAGAAGGAAAAGAAGGTGATGCAGAGTATTCCTGTGGTGTGTGATTATCCGGAAGTATTTCCCGAAGATCTTCCTGGATTACCACCTGATAGACAAGTAGAGTTCAGAATAGACTTGCTACCAGGAACCACGCCAATAGCAAAAGCACCTTATCGATTAGCACCAACGGAGATGAAGGAGCTGATGATGCAACTTCAAGAGTTGTTGGACAAAGGTTTCATTAGACCTAGTTCATTGCCCTAGGGAGCTCCGGTGTTATTCGTGAAGAAGAAAGATGGAAGTCTGAGAATGTGCATTGATTACAGAGAGCTGAACAAGGCAACAATAAAGAATAGATATCCGTTGCCAAGGATTGATGACCTATTTGATCAATTGCAAGGTTCGAGCTATTTCTCGAAGATCGATCTTAGGTCAGGATATCATCAGCTGAAAGTAAGAGAGCAGGATATAGAGAAGACTGCGTTCAGAACTAGATATGGACACTATGAGTTCTTGGTTATGTCGTTTGGACTAACCAATGCTCCGGCAGCATTCATGGATTTAATGAATAGGGTTTGTAATCCGTTCCTTGATAAATCCGTGATAGTGTTCATCGACGACATTCTGATTTACTCAAAAAGCCAGGAGGAGCATGGCAGACACTTGCGAGAAGTGTTAGAAGTTTTGAAGAAGGAGAAGCTATATGCTAAGTTCTCCAAATGTGATTTTTGGATTCGTGAAGTCCAATTCTTGGGTCACGTGGTCAACCAGGAAGGGATAATGGTTGATCCAGCAAAGATTGAAGCTGTAATGAAGTGGGAACAACCGAAAAGTCCCACGGAGATCCGAAGCTTTTTAGGATTAGGCGGATATTACCGAAGGTTTATCCAAGGCTTTTCTTCAATTGCTACTCCATTGACAGCTTTGACCCACAAAGGA
Organism: Lactuca saligna; assembly: GCF_052625555.1. Classification (NCBI taxonomy): domain Eukaryota; kingdom Viridiplantae; phylum Streptophyta; class Magnoliopsida; order Asterales; family Asteraceae; genus Lactuca; species Lactuca saligna. Next base: position 211,025,055 of record NC_136419.1, read on the forward strand.
GCTGCTTATGCTTAGAGTGAGAAGCATAAAGAAGCATTCGAGAAGCTAAAGAAGAAACTATGCGAGGCACCGATACTTTCTCTACCCGATGGAGTTGAAGACTTCGCTGTTTATAGCGATGCGTCTGGGGTTGGATTGGGTTGTGTTTTAACCCAAAGAGAAAAGGTGATAGCATATGCGTCTCGACAACTGAAAGAGCATGAAAAGAACTACCCGACTCATGATTTGGAGTTGGCAGCGGTAGTTTTCGCTCTGAAGATATGGAGGCATTACCTCTATGGCACTAAGTGCAAACTTTTCACTGATCATAAGAGTCTCCAATATCTCTTTAATCAGAAGGAATTGAATATGAGGCAACGACGCTGGCTGGAATTACTCAAGGACTACGACTGCGAGATACTTTACCACCCCGGTAAGGCTAATGTTGTTGCTGATGCTCTCAGTCGAAAAGTCAATCTTGAAAGGAAAAGGCCAAGAGCGTTGAGAATTGAAGTTGTCTCGACCATTGTGGAAAGTATAAACAAAGCTCAAGAGGAAGCTTCTGAGAAAAATGACCGAAAGGAGGAACGTTTGGGTAAAACGTTGGTGTTTGGTACAAACGGTCATGGACTGAAGGTATTCCAAGATCGTATTTGGGTACCTAAGTCAGGAGGAATTAGAGATCTTCTGATGGAAGAAGCTCACAAGACCATGTATTCGATTCATCCCGGTAGCACTAAAATGTATAGGGACCTGAAACCCTACTACTGGTGGCCGACGATGAAGCTTGATGTTGCAAAGTATGTGGCCGAGTGTGTGACTTGTGCGAGAGTCAAGACACAACATCAGAAACCGTACGGGAGTTTAGAACCTTTACCTGTTCCTATGGGTAAGTGGGAAGACATTGCCATGGATTTTGTCACTAAACTGCCCAGAACAAAGAATGGTCACGACATGATTTGGGTGGTCGTTGATCGATTCACTAAGAGTGCGCATTTCATAGCAGCCAAGGAGAAATGGTATATGGAAAAGCTTGCGAATTCTTACGTAAAGGAAATTGTGAGGCTTCACGGTGTTCCATTAACAATTGTGTCGGATCGTGATAGTCGTTTCACCTCGCGATTTTGGAAAAGTCTACAAGAAGAATTGGGTACCAAGTTGTGTTTAAGTACAACTTACCATCCGCAGACCGATGGTCAGAGCGAACGAACGATACAAACACTTGAAGATATGCTGAGAGCATGTACCTTGGAATTCCTAGGTAATTGGGATGAACATTTACCGTTGGTAGAATTTTCCTATAACAATAGTTTTCACTCGAGCATTAAGATGGCACCTTACCAAGCTTTGTATGGACAAAAGTGTCGTACGCCGTCTTATTGGCTTGAGGCTGGGGAAAAGCAGTTTATGGGACCGGAGATGGTTCATCAGACTGCTGAAAAGTTGAAAATAATTAGGGAAAGAATGTTAGCAGCTCAAGATCGTCAAAAGAGTTATGCTGACAAAAAGCGAAGACCGATGACTTTTGAAGTTGGGGATTCGGTTTTGCTTAAAGTCTCGCCGTGGAAGGGACTTATAAGAATTGGTAAAAGGGGAAAGTTGAGTCCAAGGTTTATTGGATCGTTTAAAGTTCTTCAGAGGATTGGGAACCAAGCTTACAAGCTCGAACTACCAGAAGAACTGAGTGGAATTCATAACACTTTTCATGTGTGTTATTTACGAAAGTTCACGGGGGAAGTTCCCGACATGATTCCACTTTCGGAGTTGAGAATCGATGAGAACAAAAGGTTGATTGAAGAACCAGAGGCAATTGTTGACCGAAAGACTAAGAAATTGCGACGTAAGATGGTGGAGTTAGTGCTTGTCCGATGGAAACACACGAATGGGCCAAACCTCACCTGGGAGACGGAGAGTGACATGATGAGTCGCTATCCGCATTTGTTTGTTGATGTGTGATTCCGGGGACGGAATCATTCTAAGGTGGAGAGAATTGTAACGCCCGTGTTTCTGGGCTTGCCATTTTTAGCAATGTAATAGTCTAGGTTAACCTTTGTAACTCAACTTGAAATAATAAGAATGTATTATTTGTGAATTATGTGAATTATGTGATTTATGTGTTTATTTTCTTGATTTTTATAATTTAATGAATTAAAAATGAAATAAGCGTCAAAATTAAAGTGTGAGATACGCCCGATATCTTTGCATAAAGTTGTAGTGGTCGAAACAAGGATTTCGAAGATATAAGGAATGCCAAAATCCGAGTTATAACGAAGAAGTTATGACCTGTCGAAGTTTCGAGACAGAACCGGCACGACGCCGAGTGACGTAAAATATGAATTTAAGATAGAACGATATTCAGCCTTAGCGATCTAAACGAAAGTCGTAGATTTCGTTAAACCGAGAGCGTGCATAAAAGGAACGCCCAAATCTGACTTCGTATGAGGAAGTTATGATTTTCTGAAGTTTCGACGTGGCAGTATGCAGCCCGAATACTCGATTTGAGATCGAGCGGTTTTTAGCTGAAACAATCTAAATGAGAATCAAAGATCTTGTTGTTAGTAGCGAAGCAATGAAAAGTTAGGCGAGAACGGACGTCAGACGAAGAAGTTATGAATTTATAACGAAGTTTTTCTGTCCCGGCCTTCTAAAAATAAATAATAAAAATAAAAGTGAAAATTAGCCGACGGAGTCTAAATGAAAGTTGTAGAGTACGGTCTGACCTTCGCGTGGATATAAAGAACGTCGAAAACGGAGCTCGTATGCGAAAGTTACGCAATTTAGAAGTTTGACAAGTCAATTACGCCCCGCGTACTCAGTCGGTTGCAACTTGTCTGACCAATACTCGAGTGCCACCAGTCGACGCACGCAGCGACGTCAAAGTACGCCCCCGCGTAACCCGAGTACGCCCCGCGTAATCCCAGACCCAGCAGCCTATAAATAGAACTCGAATTCAGCCATTTTCTCTTGTTCAAACTCTTCTTTCTCTCTAAGTTTTGCCTCGTTTTGCGTGCCGTTTATACCCCGAAGCCCCGGTAATATTCTCGAGCCCCGAAGCAAGATCCGAAGCCCCGAGAATCCCGAAGAGCGTTATTCCCGAGCCGAAACGCTGCCCGCGAGGAGCCCGGTTTTGTGAAGATCTTCCAGATCTACGGAGAAACACCTCTTCTGCAAGCCGTAGTGCTGCCCGATCATCTTCTGATCAAGTGAGTGTGTAGTTACTTTCATTCCAACACAATATTATGAAGTATTTCCTATAAAATACGTGTTATGTGTATATACTTGGTTGTTATACGTGTGAGTGTATATTCACTCTCTTCTATCTTATAGATCTGAAGTATTCTCTATGAAATACGTGTTATGTGTGTATGCCTCATCTGTTATGTGAAAAATGTTTTGATTGAGCATGCTATACAGGTTTTGAAACTACGTATAAAAATGTATATTTTATCTACTAATATGTTGGGTAGAATATGGGTAGATAGTTGGTGTGTAATAAACAGATGAGAGGCCTCGATGTTGCTTTGATCCAGTCATCTAGCGGAATTTAGATGACGACCACGGACTTTTCTAGATAGTCCAGTGGAACGCTAGCAGGCTCATAACCTGTAGGTGTTAATGAACTTGGGTGTTCATTCGTTGTATTCCATCCCCCCCATGGTTGCCTTATTTGACTTATATTGCTGAGGAACCCCCGAAGCATGTGTAGTCGCCCCGATGAAATATTCTTAGACTAGGTCCCTTGTGTTAGTTATTTTAGGGACATAAAGTGAGAATAACGGGAATGGGTAACTGGGTTATTGTTGGTTGATAATAATTAATTTAATTATTTATTGTGGGTTGAAAACCCTATATGCTCACCAGGCTCCCAAGCCTGACCCACTCAGTTGATTTATTTTACAGGAAGTGGCGCAAGAGCTTAAGATGGGCGAACATCAAGTTGTTTTGTTTACAAGTCTGTATATGTATATATTTGTTGAAAGACTTGTAATGCTATCATTTATGCTTTATGATCTGTATCGGAACATGACATCCCGACTTTTGATTATGAAATGAAATCATATTTCTTTATGAAATGTTTTGATAAATATCTATTTTATCATGTTTTGTTTTTGGAACAAATTCCGCATCTCTTTTAAAATTAAAAGGATTTACTCTGAAAATTATTTTAAAAAGCATAAATGAAATCGGTCTTTTCGGGCCGAGATTTTGGGGATGTCATATATATATATATATATATATATATATATATATATATATATATATATATATATATATATATATATATATATATATATATATATATATATATATATATATATATATATATATATATATATATTTGTTGGATATTTATGTTTGAAACTCTCTTCATTTTATCTTTCAACCTTAGTTAACTATTTAAATATAAAATATTACCATTGATATGGTATATTATTTTAATTATTCTATAATATACTTAGTTGTTTAACTTGAATATGACGTTAAATATAATGTTTATATTTATCCTTTAAATTATTAATATCATATATTTAATATAATAATTTAAATATGGTATTATATTTAAAATATAAACCAAAATATAAAATAAACTTAAAAACAATCAAATATATTTTTTAAATAGTTAAAATATTTAAATATATTAAATACAAACCTCAATCGAATTACCAAATTCACTTAAATAATATCCAAAACCCTTATTTATAATAATAGTTTTTATATATATATATATATATATATATATATATATATATATATATATATATATATATATATATATATATATATATATATATATATATATAAAATTAAAGATGGTCATAAAGCTCCAAATTAATCGATCTTAATCATTATTAAAATTAACATTTAATGAAGAATAATATTCATTTTTATTTATGTGCAAACAACAGATAGAAGGTATTAAATAATACAAAATAGTTACTGGTTATATATATAAATTCAGTGTAAAAACTATTATTTAAATATTTATTACAATAACATAAGTGTTTTAAACTACATATACTTTTTATTATCTTTTATATATGCAGCGTGCAGGGTTTCATTTAATATGTAACTAGAAAACCTGTTCGACGTGCTGCATCGCTAGAAAGGTCCATCCTAGGAATTACAGACATTGGATGTATCCGACATCGAAGCAGGAGTCGTCGGTTGTGGATATGGCCGTAGTCGAAGTAGAGTTGCAGGAAATTAGGGCTCACCGATTTCTGCAAAACATCGAGGCATGCGTCCGCCACTAAGAGAGACAATAGCGAAGCATGAAGCACCATCCTCAGGTGGCCGCTTTGTGAGAATAGAGAAAGAAGGAACAGAACGGAATCGGACGTTGAGCGAAAAACAAACACATAAAATAAAGAAGGAAAGATCGAGAAGCAAGAGGATAGCGATTAAATAAAAAGAAGACTATATACATATATCTTTATCAGTAAGGGTGAAAGTCACAAATAAAGGAAAACATGAGAGGTTAGAGTGTCACAAAAACAATACGTAACTATGCTAAATTAGACAAAAACACAACATGTTTACTGTTCATAAGTTTCATTTCTTTAATATATATATATATATATATATATATATATATATATATATATATATATATATATATATATAGAGAGAGAGAGAGAGAGAGGAGGAGGAGGAGGGTTTAATTGAGAAAAAAAAAAAGTAGAGAATAAGGGAATCATTTTCAGCCAATTATTTAATTAGCACCTTAACATAAAATACACGGTGGCAAACTTGTAAATATGATATGATATTCTTCAATCACAGATACGTAACTGTGGATAATTTGATAACAATTCAAATTCATTACTACTCGATTATTTTTTCATCCAAATTTCTTCTCCAACCTCCTATACACACACACACACACACACACACACACACATATATATATATATATATGTATGTATGTATATAGGAGGGTTCAATTGAGAAAAAAAAAGGTTGAGAATGGGGGAATCATTATCAGCCAATCATTTAATTAGCAGCTTAACATAAAATACACGGTGACAAACTTGTAAATATGATATGATATCCTTCAATCATAGATACGTAACTATGGATAATTTGATAACAATTCAAATTCATTACTACTCGATTATTCATCATCCAAATTTCTTCTCCAACCTTCAACGATCATCCAGATTTCTTCATTTAAATCCTCGACCAACATCATCTAGTGTTAATCAATCATCCATCTTCGTCAAAAACACGTTCATCAATGTCATTCAACAGTAGACAAAAAAATTCCGTTTTTGGTTCTTTCAATCCAACCTTCAATTTTGCTTGAATACGAGCATATCTTCAACATCTACGATTAATTATACTCCCAGTGTCATTATATCAACATCATCGATAATCAACAACAGCTTCACTTCATATCATTCATTCAACATCGATTATCAAACAAAATTTTGAAATTAAGGTTAGAAAAACATCAAATCATTTTTTTTTCTGAAAAATTTCATATAATTCTCTATCAATCTACAATTTTGTAAGTTTTAAATATTCAAAGTATCATGTTTTTGACATTTTTAAAAAAGCTTACTTGTATGCACTCCAACTGTTTGATGAAATGCATAAACTAAATTACCACGTTATATTCACATATGAAAATGTTTTCGCACCTTAATTAGTATATGATTATTAAAACACAAAACAAATATATAATTTTATATGTAATTCATATGTGAATAACATATAAAAATTATATATATTTGTGAATATACCTTGTAATACTCATATGTTAATATCCTGTGTAATATTTATATGTGAATAAACTGTGTAATATTCACATATGAATATATAATCTAATATTCATAAGTGAATATATCATCTAATACTTACAATTGAAAATAATATGTAATATTCACAAGTGAATGCATCGTTTAATATTTAAATATGAATATATTGTATCATATTCACAAGTGTATATAATATATATTATTCATATGTAAATATACTGTGTAATATTCATGAATGAATGAATATTACCATGCAATATTTAGATGTGATTAGAATCTGTAATATTCACAAGTAAATATACTATATAATATTCACATTTAAATCTATCATATAATATTCATATGTGAATATACTATGTAATATTCATTTGTGAATATACCATGTAACATCACATGTAAATATACAATATAAACAACATACATCATATAATATTCACATATGATTATACATTCATGTGTGAATATATCATCTGATAATTAGAATGTGATAAATCGCTATTATTATGAACTAAAAGTATATTTTTAACATTTTTTTTTGTGTATTCAAATGTTTTTCAGGTATCGTTATAACTCAATAAAAGAATAACATTTCAATCGATGGTTTGTTCATATCCTGGTGGTTAACGTTTGGTTGACGTAATTGAGAAGATATTATTGACGAAGACAATATGTTTTTATATTCACGTGTAAATGTTATATAATTTAATAATTATTTATTTTCATCGTGTTAAATTCAAATGCAAATGATATTAATTACCCGATACAATGTTGTTTGTCTTAGTATAATGTTGATTTTACATGTAAAATAATATTGTTACAATATAAAAAATAAAAAAAAAACTATTCACAAACCAATTCTTATAGTGTATTGTTTATTTTTATATATAAAGGTTGTATTCACAAAATAAATATATATATATATATATATATATATATATATATATATATATATATATATATATATATATATATATATATATATGCATTTGTGAATATTACATATGTTCGCATGCAGATATAATTCTTATATGTTATTCACATATGATTTATAAACTTGCTTAGGACCTCAAAACAATGTTTTTTTTTTTTCCGAAAAAAATACATTATCATTTATGAATATTACTTGTATTCATTTGTGAATATTACATGTATTCGCATGTGAAAATAATTTTTATTTGTTAGATACATATGAATTACATAGTTACTCTGTATTTTTAAAAGACATACATTGATTATCATGTAAATACATATTCACTTGTAAATATTACGTGATATATTTAATTTATGCATTTCACCGAACAGTTGACGTGCAAATAAATTAACTTATATAATTATGGTAAAAAAATTAACAATTGAAGCCAATAATTACAACACAAATCAAATCCTATCAAAATTGATCAACAATCAGTACGTTTAGATCAAAAATTGTGAAATTTTTTATGAAATACGAAGTTTTTCAAGCCTGAAAATCGATTTTAAAAAAATCTTCAAATATATGGTTATGTTGATGCACTTTCGATTGCTATCTGTTTTTTGATATTGGTGAAGGTTCGATTGATGAAGTTTCGATGACTAGTGATCGCAAAATGATGTGACATCGATAAATATGGATTATGTTTATCGATTTTGCTTGACATCAATGAAACTGGACAAGATTGAATCACGACTTACACTTAATATTACGAATAAATGTTTTTGATGAAGAATCACAACATTTTGATGAAATAATGAAGATATTTGATGAAGAATTGATGTTTTATGAAGTGTCGATGTTTTTTGATGATGAACAGGTGACGTTGATGTTTTTTTGATGAAGAACATATGACGTTGATGAAGAACAGATGATGTTGATGGAGAAGATATGATGTTGATGAAGAACAGAGGAACGATCCAGATGAATGAATAACAGATGTTATTGATGAAGAACGAATGAACGATTCAGACTAACAGTGTGTCTTTAATGACTTAATCTAAATGTGTTTTATATATATATATATATATATATATATATATATATATATATATATATATATATATATATATATATATATATATATAATGATTGGCTGAGAATGATTCCTTAATATCAACCTTTTATTTTTTCTCAATTGAACTTTTATATATATATATATATATATATATATATATATATATATATATATATATATATATATATATATATATATATATATATATATATATATTATAAACCACAAAAAAGTTAATTTTAAACCAGTAAAAATACTATTCATAATATTAGATTGTGAGTACAGAAACATTGTTTGTAAATTAAGATGTAAACATTCTACCCAATTATTTTGTCGGTATTCACGTATTAAAACATAAATCATGTTACAATAACGTGAATGGTCATTTCCACTACTTTTGCGAAGGGGTGATATTTGATTATTTTGTCGGTATTCACGTATTAAAACATAAATCATGTTACAATAACGTGAATGGTCATTTCCACTACTTTTGCGAAGGGGTGATATTTGATGACATAAAACCATAAAAACAAAAGCTACAAAACCAAGTTGGGATAAAACTAAATTTTTGAATTCATATCAATGTCGTGTGCGTGTCAACTGTAAAAAAATACGACGTTGTACCGTGTCATTTTCGTTTTCAAAAATTTGATACGAAATTGACACAATTTAGTATTTGTTTGTCGTTTATGTATGGTTAACTATGAATTAAATAAACTAATTTTTATTTTATGTTATCTTTTTAGTGTTGTGTCTTTTTGTTGTTTTTTGGTTCGTTCGTTTTTGTGTCACTTAAAAAAAGAATAACATTGTGTCGTGTACAGTATTGTTTCGTATCATGTAAAACAAAAACACAACACAATGATCCGATAGCGACACATACTTTTGCACTACTTTTTGAGCCTTCGCCCTTCCCTCTCCTATCTAATTTTCTTTCTTGACTCTTTCGCTGTTTTGCACCAACTACCCGAAGCTGCGTCTCTTTTTCTTTATTTGCCTCTCTAAAAATGTTCCCCTGGTTCCTGTGGTCAATCCGAGCTGGTTCCGCAACTGTACCTACCACACTTATGATTGAGTTTGAATCGGTTTAGATAGACAACTCCAGCTACTCGTATTTAGATACTCCCTATTTATATCTCCACCTTACTATCTATCTTTTTCAATAGTGGGCCTTCTACGTTTGGCCAAAACGTTCGAATCTTAATCGGCATATATAATATGTATGGTATTACTCATTTGTATTTTTTCGGATATAGATATTATATGAAAATTATGCCAATACGTATACATCAAGATTAGTTATTCATATAGATACGTATTGTATACATCACATCTGTAACTGGTTTTGGCTTGAAGTAATATCAAATAGAATTTTAGAAGTCAACTAAATGTAAGTCAACTAATTAATGTGGCGAAATTAGTATATATATTAAATATTTTTTATCCTTGACATTATAAAGTTGTGTGACTGATGGCACTGTTATAATCAAATAATACATAGACGTGTTTAAATTATATAATTGAATCTTCCCTACAATAATCTAAAAATGTCAAGTTCATAAATATATATCATTATAATGAATAGGTTGCAAATATAAGCATTTTTTTATAACTAACTAATAATAATAATAAAGAGTAATCTGTGGTCCATTTTTTTTCCCTTTCTGACATTGTTCTTATCTCTCTAGATTTTTTGTAATTTCTACCAAAACAATAAATGTACTTGTGTAGCAATTTGCCCTCCAAAGTGACCCCAAATTTTCCTAGTCCATATATGTAGAACCTCCAGCCAAAAGGCAGCTGTTCCCTCTCTCTTTCTCTATAATGAACCACATATTCACACCCCTAAACAGTATTTGGGATCTCTTTGTATCTTTCTTTTCTGCACTCTTCAAACATTCAGCAGATTCTTGAAATATGAGTCAGTGTGTACCTAGTTGGGATATTGATGATAATCTTGATCATAATTCAAACATCGGGCGTCTCAAGATCAACGTACGTGAATCTTCCAACTCCATGTCTTCCACCATGGATGTTCCAAGGTACGTTAGTACTAGTATACTTTAATGTTTTATAGAATTTATTGAATTATATAAAATTTGATGGATTGTAAATGTTATCATTTACAAATGTTTTTTTCTCATACAAATACTTTGAACTAAATTAAACAGTTCAATGCTATTAGATTTTGATATCCATTAAACGTTAATGTTGGCATCTTATTAATATTGGTTTTAATCCATTAGACGTAACTATACATTCGACTTTCACTTTTGGTTTTAAAAACTTATGTGAAATTCACACACTAATTGTTGGTTTATGTTGTTCATCTATTTATTTAACTGTTTTGAGTTAGTCATTTCCCCGTCATTATATTTCGACGTTTTTTAATTAGAAATTTGTGTTAGTAACTTGTTTTTTCAACGTGCGAAGAAGTCACTATCTCATGATCATTTTATGTATTCACGTTTTAAATTATTAGTTTTTATAAAGAAAAATGGGTCATTTACGTATTCATGCATGTTATTAATTCATATAATATATTACTGTAACAAATTAGTTGTCGTTGTATCTTTTTGTAGATTGGATTACGAAATGGCGGAATTAACATGGAATAATGGACAAGTAGCCATGCACGGATTAGGTCCACCGCGCGTGGTAAACAAACTCCACGCCGCCACAGCTGCGTATTCCAAATACACTTGGGATAAGCCACGCGCCGCCGAGACACTCGAGGCAATAGTCAACCAAGCCACCTTCCTCCCCTACGGCAAATCCCAGATGGAGTTCTACGCCGACGACTTGGTTCCATGGCTAGACAACCAGACCTCGAACCTTGCCACCGGTTCCGCCAGAGCGTCGGTAACCATGGCCATGGACGCGTTGGTGCCAAGCTCCAACACCAATCTTCAAACGCTGCGGTCAGCTGCTAATGGCTCTGCGGTTCCGGGTTCCACTCGGGTGGCGTCGTGCAGCGGTGATCAGTCGGGTTTTATGGACCAGAGGGTGGCTCCCAGCGGTGCGGCGGCGGCGCATGAGTGGAGCAGCTGCAAGGACCAGAGTGTAAGTGGTAGTGCGACTTTTGCTGGAATGGAGAGTGGTCTACAAATGACAGTTGAAACTTGCGAGAGGGAATTCGGTGGGAAAGCGTTCACCTCTAATTCCACAGGGTCGCCGGAAAATACCAACTCCGGTAAACGGTCCACAGAGTCCACATCTCCCGATGAAAATGACTCCGTTGGTCACAGTAAACGTCAGGTATACAATTTTATACAATAGATTAAAAAGTTTCTTTATTTTGATATAAACTTTTGAAATAATCTTTTGAGAAAAAAATGCACATTAAAATGTAACAAGTGAAAACTTTAATATGGTGGGTGGGGGTGGTGTGGAATCTTATTTATTTTAAATAAAAAATAAATTATAATTAAATTAAAAATAAAATAGTGAGATGAATATAGATATTTTATGTCTTGTAAATGTTATAACCTATAAATTTAAACTAACAAAGGGTGAAACATACGTGTTTTAAATAAATGAGGGACGTTCCTTGACAAGTGTGCAATGCACGGAGGTCATTAAAACGACAACCACTAACGTCTAACCATAATAAAGACTAATCGTATAAGGAAATGAAAACTAAGGTATTTTTTGATAGCTACGGGATGAAAGTTTCGTGTAATCATAATACCCCCTTATAATCAAAGAAAAGACTATTATGATTATAAGTAGCAATCATTGATAACACGTGAGAATGTTTGGATTTTTTTGTGAGTTTATTATTATTAGACCGACCGGTATATATACCACATTGGGTCTCATGGTCTAGCTGGCCACGACCTAGGTTCGTGCACACTAGCTCAAACCATAGTTGTCCTCCATGCTCGTGGTCATCAGTCGTGGGCTTCATGATTCAAAACGGCTGATGGGTTTGGATTACTCCCTTTGAAGGAAGGAAACGAGAAAATAACTCATGCGAGGTGGGTTTTTTTTTTTCCTGTGGAAGAAGACACAATTTTTTCATGTTTTGTCAACTTTGATCCCTAAGGTGCAATTTATTGACAGAAAGTACTCCCGACCAAAAATCTTTTAATATATATGGTTTCTAAAATGACAAATTAAACCTTGGATATATATTTTCTAATTTATTATGTAATTTGATTTATTTAAATTATTATTATTATTAAATAACTTTTATATATATATATATATATATATATATATATATATATATATATATATATATATATGTTTTTTATGTATTTTTGAATTAAATTTAATTAAAAAAATGATGTGGAGTGGTGTGTTTAGTGATAGGTATCTAATAGTTAATGGTAGGAAGTGTGGTGTTGATGTGACACTCACCATTATAATGGTTAGTGGTGGGTATAACGGATAACCTTATATTTTTAATACTATTTAGGTAATGTTAATACGTTAATTAACTTAAATTAAAAATTACATGGTTCAAAACTATAACTAATGAAAATTATAAACTATAATTATTTCAGTTTTCAAAATAAAATCTATATTAACCAAAACTATAATTAATAAAAATTAAAAACTATAATTACAAATTCTATAAGAGTGTTGTGTATGGACAAGATCTTATGAGCGTTTTTGGGTGTTAAAATGCACATACATCACCCCCTTCACCGTTTTTGGGCATCATATACCTGTCATTGCTTCCCATTACCGCCAACACCTTCGTTTAACGCCATTTCTTTGTTTTATTCAAAAAACGCCGGTATGTGTTCCCCACACCGACCAACCTAATTCTTTAAAATAAAAAACTATACTGACTAAACATATAATCTTGGTGTGAAAAACTAGACGGACCAAATATGTATTAGTTCTAATATTTTTTTTAACATAAAAATAATGATGATTTCATTTTGGTTTAAGTTTACAAAAAAATCATTTTTCTTTTAACTTTACAAATAATTGAGACTTTTATATTAAAAAAAATCTTGGAACTAAAATGTAACGTTCCTAAAAGTATTGTGATTTTTCTAACAATTTCCCTCAAATTTATAATTAATTCAAATTGAAAACTATAAGATCTAAAATTTAAATTATTTAAAATTAAAATAATATGGACTAAACATTTAATTATCTCATATATTCAGGGAACAAAAAGATAAAGACTAAAAGTTTGACATAAAAAATTAATTTTTTGGCTAGAAAACTAAAAGTTTCGTCAGTAGACCTAATTAACATTTGAATGATTATATATGTAATATAATTTTAAAGCTTAAGTAATACGTAATTATATATTCTAAATTTTTTTTTATATGTAATGAAATTTACTACATGTATTTTGATTGTGTTTTGTATAATTATCTGACAATTAGTTATTAACAGAAGGTAAGCAATATGGAAGAAAAGAAGAAAGGAAAAGGAAAAGGTAAATCTTCCGAAAGAAGTAGAGCAGCCGCAATCCATAATCAATCCGAACGGGTATTATTCTGTAATATTTACTGTTAAATATGTTTCGTAGTTTTTTTAACACATGTGTAACTTTTACTGTTAAATATGTTTTGTAGTTTTTTTAACATACATGTGTATTATTCTGATTATACATGGCTTATATAGAGAAGAAGAGACAAGATTAATCAGAAAATGAAGACACTACAAAAACTCGTTCCAAATGCCAATAAGGTATATCTCGATTAAACCATGTTTACGCTATTACTTTTTCACAACTCTTATTTTCTTGATAAAAAAAAAACAGAGCTTTTATTGTTTTATTGTAGTTAGAGTTACACTTATACTAGAAAAAATCTAATAATTTTGTATCCATTTGAACCTAAACAACTTGTTTTGAGAGAAAATTAAGTACTTCACATACCTAACATACATTATTTTTACGCTTATCTTTCTTAGACAGACAAAGCCTCGATGCTTGAAGAAGTGATTGAATACCTAAAACAATTACAATCTCAAATCCATATGATGAGCCGAATGAACATGTCACCTATGATGATGCCCTTAGCTATGCAACAACAACAACAACAACTTCAAATGGCTATGATGAATCCCATGGGAATGGGAATGGGAATGGGAATCGGAATGGGAATGGGAATGGGAATAGGAATGCCAGGTGTCATGGATTTAAATAGCATTGGTGCAAACCGCTCCAATATCCCCGGCATGCCACCCGTCTTCCACCCTTCTTCCTTTATGCAACCAACAATGACTTCATGGGATATGCACAACAATGGCGATCGAGTACCTAATCAAAATGATCCAATGAGTGCATTTCTTGCATGCCAATCACAGGTAATTAATTATGAAAAATCGTTAGATCGATTATTAATGAGTATTTTGATACGATGGATAATTTACGACAATTAATCTATCTGCAGCCAATGACGATGGATGGTTACACTAGAATGGCAGCATTGTTTCAACAGATGCAGAGTCAAAATAATTGATATTAGAGTTTTTTCATTTTTCATGAATATGTTATTTAATTTAGAGAGAAAGTTGATTATATACAAAATGAGAAACTATTCAAGTTCACGAATAATGTGCAAAAAGGAATAATGATAGACTATAAGCATTTGGTTAGTAGAACATTCGTAGAAGAAATAGACATTGTCAAATGAATTGCAATGTAAGAATATATGTCTTGAATTTTGTTGGAAAATAATAAAATGGTGAAACACTCGTTGCATGGCAAATTTGAAATAATCATTTTGATAAAGATTAAGAATTCATTTTTAAAAAAAAAATTATTTTTGCAGCACAGGTTCCTTACAATTAAATTTTACATTTTAGGTTTAAAATTGGTCAAAGGACACATTGGTGCAACAAGTAGTTAAAGAGACAAGGAGACAGTTTAGATAACGATGTATTTAAGAAATGTCTTCAAAAATGCCTCTTGGTCCTCATTCTCCAAGGACTAGACCTGACAATTTAATACACGACACGATTAATACGATACGCACGATACGAGTTTTCTATGTATGTGTTTTAGAAATTCGTGTTTCGTGTTTACTCGTGTCTGACACGTATTTTAAATTTGTGTTTCGTGTCTTATACCAGTCAAAAACGAATTTTCTTGTTTAGACACGTTTTGTGTTTTGTGTCTTAAATTCGTGTTTTGTCTGACACGTTTTGTGTTTTGTCAAACACGAATTCATTTGTTTACCTGTCTGACACGTTTTGTGTTTCGTGTCTTAAATTCTTGCTTTGTGTATAGATCTATACGGAGTGACCCCCACGCCTTAGCTGTTCGTTACAGCTAGACTAGGCCAGTCTAGGGCAACAAACCTTACTTACATGAAAATTGGCGCCTGAAAACGCCAAAACAGGCGAATTAGTCATTATCAAGCATGATTGTAACGACTCACTTAGAGACTAACTCCATCAAAGATTTCGATATATTTATACCAATCTTGCGGCTCACTTAGAGACTAAATCCATCAAAGATTTTGGTATATTTATACCAATCTTGACGATACTAAAAACATACGTACATCGATACTCGGTCTTGGGATTTTATGATACAACACTTTTATAAGCAGAAAATATCGGATTTTCTGGGATAAATTGTCACAACTAGAAATTTTGTGTCATGTAAGCTATACACTCAAGTAAAGGTTGAATCAAAAATTTTAAAGTATGTTGGATGCTTATTATATAACATCAAAAATTTCAATCAAATACATCATACAAGTACTACATATAGTTATCAAACAATGGGAAACCCTAGAAGTTCTTGTTTAGATCCATTTTGGACTAGAACTTCCTTATTGGATCCAAATGGACCAATAAGCTTCCAATTTGACTATCATGGGCTTAGAACCCTTAAATGGGCTCTAATTGGACCCACATCTATTTATTTCAACATTTTGGGCCATGTTGGGCCTAGAATGAAATAAATACAAAATTTTGAACCATGATTAACTTAAACTAGCCCAACAAAGTGTAAAAATCATATTATATTTTTTTAGGTTAAAACCCATCCAACCTAACTTATACATGGGCTTAGGGCATTAAAGCCCAAATTTTTCCTTTCCCTTCCAAATTCTCGGCCCAAGGCCCAAACCCAAGAGGAAATGAAGCATGGTTGACTTGTGAGTGACACCTCACCATTATCCAAGGGACTTCTATGCAACATATCACATACCTCCATGCATATATCACTTCAAAGATCACCTCTTCTCTCCCTCTCACTCATTCTCGGCCGAACACACACACACATACACAAATATCTCTCAAACTCCCTCAAGAACACTCAAGAACATATCCTCCCTCTCCACTCAAAAATCTCGAGATTTAGGAAGCATTCAAGGGAGTTCTTCCACAAAAATCATCATCTAAGGTAAGGTTTTGCTTGGATCTATGACTTATATTCCTTGTTTATCAAAAACCACTTCCTAATCCATGCAAAAATCGTGATCTTGCACTCTAGAAAACTCCATAAACTCGAAAACTTCATCAAGGAGTGCAAAGGCCAAAAATCACTTCATTTCTCCCATTCTTTCTTCAAAAACCGAATCAACACCCAAGGTGAGCTTCATACCTCCTATTTTCGGTTTTTATGAGTTTTGTGGGGGGGGGGGGGGGAATACAAGTGAAAGTGTAGATTTACATATGTATTGTATGCTTTGTTTGATTTCCATGCTTATATGTGTGTTTTCGTGTGTTATAATGTTGAATCTAGCCATAAAACCCCTCAAAACCGAGATACACCTTGTGTTAAATGATATTAGCATCAAGCATACTCTTACATATAAAGTGTTCCAAGAAAAATAGCTAGATGGCTTGGTAACATTTTCTTTGGGCGAAAAACTAAATTTTTGGACATAAAATGCTAAAAATAGAAAGTTGAAGGGCCTAAAATGTAATATTTCGAAATCTGATGGGTGAGATGAGTCAAAACAGTTTCTCTAATGTATTTTCTGAAAATATACTCTTTTGGAGGATTAAAAATATAAATTTCAAGCTTATTGGGCTAAAAATGACATTTTCGGCCCAATGAGGCCCAATATGCGAAATTTTCTGTTTTGGAGGGCCAAAACTGTGTTTTTCTGTAAAACAGGGGTCTATTGGTGTTCCAAGTCCTTTTCAGAGGTTTAAAATGCTTTTTAGATTTAAAAAGGACCAAAGTTGCAAAAATTTTCCAATTTGGGCCAAAATTGTCAAAATTGCGAAAAAAAAGGGGTTATTACCGAGAAAACTGCAATTTCAGGGACTAAAACTGTTTTCATAGAAAAATATGCTGAAAAATATCAATTTCAATAATTTTTGGTGTTAAAATGTCAAGAAAAACGATTTTTGGATCAAACCGGAAAATTATTAAATAAATGGGTTGAAAAAGTAAATTTTACAAACAATGAGGGGCTGAAAACAGACAACTTTCAAGGCTAATTCAATACACGCTATTTGATCAAATGATGACACCGCAACTATCGACGCAATACAATACACAACAATACCAAAAATCGTTGTTAAACGAATTGGTTCGGTCTCGAACCAATAAAAATCTGAAACTACTAACACGACGACTCTATGATTCATACAAGTAACATTTGGGAATTCACTATACATGCGAGTGTGCACAGACGTCTACGCACCATCTTTGGGCCCCAAATTGTAAAATCTTGTTCGTTGGGCCTAGCTAGCCCCATGACCTGATCTTAAGGCCCGAAGACCTCTATCTTACGAAGTGTGGGTTTTACCGACCTAACACAACGTAAAAGGACTTTCAATGGCTTGTATACTATTGGTCCCCAAGGGTCCTTTGGTATTGCTAGTAAAGTCGACATTTCATGCGAGGCGGGTCTAGGACCCCTCGTACATTTTTATCCCCAACCGGTTAATGGAGTCACCGAGGTCTTCGTGCCCTCTTTCTCTTCGGATGTGGGACTACATATAGTCAGGGCGGTTGGATAACGTGATTAGTACGGACGACGCCTACGGGGTCGTTAGTATAGCTATAAACTGGTTGTTTGTGTAACGCGTGTTTGTAGTAATTAATCATGCTCAAAAATAATCCGACGTCGCCTGGGACTGACACTACACGCTATGCAATGGTTTCAATGTGATTTCATGGAGTTCAAGGAATTAGGAAAACATCGGGTTTTCCTAGGGTTTTTCAATACATACGGATTCGAAATGCATACAATTTTAAATGAACAATTTTTACAAGTATAGAAATAAACAAGCATACCTATGGATCTTCACAAACGTTTTCAAAAGCTTCTCTTTTCAGAAAATATCGGATTTTCTGGTGGTTTTCAAATGACACGAAACATTGTTTAACAAATACCGCTTATGAACTCACCAACATTTCATATGTTGACGTTTTTCAAAATACCTGTATTCTCAGGTAACCAGTAAACCAACGAAGAATGTATTCAGTGATGACTTGCAGTTGCCTATAACGAACCGAACATTTTATTTTGGGAATGTAACGTTTAAACAATGTACTTTATGTAAACTTTATCGGTTGTATTATACTTATGCATGGTGACGAATGTTGTTACGTTTCATATATATTCAATGTTATGGTATTCAATTGAGTCACACTAGCCCCCGGACGTTTCCGCCGTCTGGTTCGGGGGTGTGACAGGTTGGTATCAGAGCTTTGTTTATAGTGAACTAGCATGTCGAGCCATACATTGATATGTAACTATAAACCCAAAAAGAGGGACTAACATAACTCTGAACAAAACAAGTAAATAAAACACGCTTGCTTGCATTAGGAATAAGAACATAACGCCGAATCAAACACAATAATGCTGGTATCTCGGTTAAATTGGGACTGTTCTTAGTGATACCAAGGAGTGAATGTAGCCTGATCAACTACATTCTCTCCAAAGTAAAACTAATGCACGTCTTGATGAGATCGGGATAGCTAGGGAACCTAAAACTATACCCTTCTACCACTAAAACGAGAACGCCTACTTGATCTATGCGATGATTGTAGCACCCTAGGAATGACGTTAGCATAATTACACACTCTCGCAGGCCGCATGGCTGGTTTTCATCATCCCGGAGATCCTTATTTCCCTAACCAGGGAACAACGGATGGCTAGAGGAGGAGCCCGAGGAAGAGCCTGAGGAGGAGCCTGAGGAAGACCCCGAAGAGGAATCTGACGGGGAACCGGAGGCCGAAGTTGAGGGCGAGCCTGCTGAACCAGAGGAAGATGAAGGAAGCTTCGAGGAGGATACTGATGATAGCGAAGGGGGGGATTCGGAAGCGGAGTTCGAAGTCATCAACCCCCCTGATCTTAAGGCTCGAAGACCTCTATCTTACGAAGTATGGGTTTTACCGACCTAACACAACGTAAAAGGACTTTCAATGGCTTGTATACTATTGGTCCCCAAGGGTCCTTTGGTATTGCTAGTAAAGTCGACATTTCATGCGAGGCGGGTCTAGGACCCCTCGTACATTTTTATCCCCAACCGGTTAATGGAGTCACCGAGGTCTTCGTGCCCTCTTTCTCTTCGGATGTGGGACTACATATAGTCAGGGCGGTTGGATAACGTGATTAGTACGGACGACGCCTACGGGGTCGTTAGTATAGCTATAAACTGGTCGTTTGTGTAACGCGTGTTTGTAGTAATTAATCATGCTCAAAAATATTCCGACGTCGCCTGGGACTGACACTACACGCTATGCAATGGTTTCAATGTGATTTCATGGAGTTCAAGGAATTAGGAAAACATCGGGTTTTCCTAGGGTTTTTCAATACATACGGATTCGAAATGCATACAATTTTAAATGAACAATTTTTACAAGTATAGAAATAAACAGGCATACCTATGGATCTTCACAAACGTTTTCAAAAGCTTCTCTTTTCAGAAAATATCGGATTTTATGGTGGTTTTCAAATGACACGAAATATTGTTTAACAAATACCGCTTATGAACTCACCAACATTTCATATGTTGACGTTTTTCAAAATACCTGTATTCTCAGGTAACCAGTAAACCAACGAAGAATGTATTCAGTGATGACTTGCAGTTGCCTATTAACGAACCGAACATTTTATTTTGGGAATGTAACGTTTAAACAATGTACTTTATGTAAACTTTATCGGTTGTATTATACTTATGCATGGTGACGAATGTTGTTACGTTTCATATATATTCAATGTTATGGTATTCAATTGAGTCACACTAGCCCCCGGACGTTTCCGCCGTCTGGTTCGGGGGTGTGACATAAATACAATTACACATTATTTTACTTACAACAGAAGACACAAGATTTTTTGGGCTGCATTTCATATACATTTATGAAAATAGAATACACACGTGCATTAATACTTGATTTTGACACATTACTTTCAAACTAGTTACAAAAAATATCGGATTTTCTAGTGTTTTACGAGCTATTAAAAAATTTTCATTCAAACATGCTTATGAACTCACCAACATTATATATGTTTACGTTTTCAAAATAACTTGTATTCTCAGGAAATCGTTAAGTGGGAGGGTCAGCAGAGAATGGGAAATTTCTTGTATTTTGTTATCATCATACTTTTAACGCTTTGGTCATGTAACTTAAAAATATTGTACTTGATGTAAACAATTGTCACACCCCCAAACCAAGGATGGCGGAAACGTCCGGGGGTGGAGGACTTCATGTATAGCATCATAACCACAATTTTAATAGTAATTTAAGCAAACACAACCAACATATATATAATTGAAAAAGTTACATCACTTGTATGAATTACATGTTTCAAAATCAATTACAATATGTTGTCAAAATGTGAAAAGTTTGACGCCTTAACGTCCCATCCTCAAAAGCACTTGATAACCTGATTAGTGTTTTCCTGTGAATACAAGTTGTTTGAAAAGTGTCAACACAAAGGTTGGTGAGTTCATAAGCTTTTATTAATAAACTTAGTAGGAGTATTTCACATGTAAATGTCGCGTTTGTTTCAGAAAAATCCGGTATTTCCCTTGAAATCCGAGAAATGTAGCCTTATAACCAAAGACTAGAGTGTATGAGAAATCATCGTTTCTTAGTAACAATGTTGTGAGTTTAAAATGTTATGGAAAGTAAAATTTCTTTTATCAACCTAAAACCTACTTCGGTTTTATGAAACCCCGTAAACTTCATGAATTGTTATCCCCCTAAGTGAGTCGCTATAATCATACTGTGACTATGTGAACCTGCCACAACGTTTCTCAGGCGTCGTGAAAATGAAATGACATTTGTCACCCGTAGACCTGCAGGTCCCACTGTAGCTAGCAGCAAGGTGTGGGGTGTCAAACCCAATATAGATCTATATACAAGTATCACGTTCTCCCTCAAGGAGATTCTGATTATAACTACCAGGAATTATATCCCGCACTCGGACGTACGGGGAGAGAGAGAGAGTCTCACAACATAGGTTAACAGGTTTACGTGAAATGTGTGTGAATATAAATCTTTCTTGTATGGATGTACCCTTTTTGGTACGAGTGCGTTGAGTGATGTATCATAAACTATACCTATTATAGTTTATCTAAAATGTATGTAATATGTATGAATCCTCTTATGGAAATGTATTAGTATTGTGAATTTATCAAACTATACTTTTTATAGTCTAATGATACGTGTTCCAAAATGAATGAGTAATATTTAATATTTAGTATGAATTTCATAGTTTCAGTTCATAATGGTAAACTAACAAGGAAACACATACAAATACTAAAACTTATGATTATACACTTTGCTCAACATAATACAAAGTGTTATGATATTTACATGCTGTTGGCAAAATTTAGCGATTCTGCCCTGTTTTGGAAAAATCATAGAAAAATCATACGAAGTCGAAATCTAGATCCGTAAACTCTGAGAGTTCACAAAATGTGTCTAGTTTGTTCATAATTTTTATCACAAATTAATATGACCTCTAACTTGGGTGAAAAAGTCCAAAATCACAGACTGGTCCGGATTGTTGTTTGAAATGATAGGCAGTTTTGTAAAAATCACCATAAATTGTAGAAAAATCGTATGGAGATGTGCAAGTATCCATTTTAAAGCTAAAAACTTGAACTATTTGCACCTTGTACAGTTTTGAAAACAAAAATATTTAAGATTCCCAAAACAGTCCGTGAATGGAGTTGAACCTTTTCTGATGAAGGCTGTTAGAAAATTTTTGATAGGTTCTTAGTGTTTTAACTTGTATTCACCCCCTGAAAACTTGAGAAATCATGAAAATGTAGGGGTATGAACTCACCTTGAGTGATTTCAGTAGATGATTGTTGAAGAATGGAAGTGTTTAATTCAAGAACACTTGGAGATGCCTTGAAGGTTTTCGAGAATCTAACATCATAGTTAGGGAGTTTGTGTAAGCAACCAAAGATTCGAGTAGAATGAAGTGAAATAGTAATAGGGAGGATGAATTTTTACTTACTAAGTGTGGAAGAACACTTGAAATCAGCCTTGGATCTCGAAAATTTGTGTAGAAGAGTTTGAGAGAAAAAGTGGTGTTTGTTACTTAGTGGAATGAGAGAAATGAGAGAAAATGAGGAGTGTAGTTGTTTGTTCCAGCTCAAAAACGTGGGAGTGGGTGAAATTTGAGTGTAAGGGAACATTGAAGTGAGCTAGGTAAGGTGGAGAGGTGTGGTTAGTCAAAGAGTGAGTGTGGGGTGGTTGCTTGTGGCTTTGGATAAGGCAAAGTCAACACTCCACCTTTAATAATTCATCCATTTGATTTTTATTATTTAAATAATGATTTTCATCAAAATATGTTTAAATTATGAGTATTTAGAGTTTATTATGTTAAAATATAATTTCTGGAGAAAATCCCGCTTTAAAATCATGAAAAACGGGCTTAAAATGTCAAAAATATCAAAAATGGGCTGAAAATGACAAAAATGCGAGACCTGGCCGAGGTTCGGCCCTCTTATGCTGAACCGAGAGAGAGAGGGAGGCGGAACCGAGAGGAGAGGAGAAGGAGGGAAGAACCGAGAGCACGAAGAGACAGAGAGGAGAGAAGGGAACCGAGAGTGCGCGAGAGGCAGAGAGGCGGAGGGAAGGGAACCGAGAGTGCGCGAGAGGCAGAGAGGCGGAGGGAAGGGAACCGAGAGTGCGCGAGAGACAGAGAGGCGGAGTTAGCGAACAGAGAGGCTAAATAGCGAACAGAGAGTGGGGGCGGACCGAGAGGCACCGAGCGCTCTGTCGTGAACAGTAGTTTCGGTTCTTGCTTCTTGTTCTCGGTTTCGGTTCCTCCTGGGCGAGGTTCGGTCTCGGTTCTCTTAGCCGCCAGAGGCTCGGCCTCTGTTCTCTTAGCCACCAGAGGCTCGGCCTCTGTTCTCTTAGCCACCAGAGGCTCGGTCTCTGGTCCTAAGAAGCCTCTCATTCCGGTTTCGGTTCCTAAAGCCTATTTTTCTCGTTTTCGCCCCGTTTTAAGCCGTTTTTGACCCGGTTAAGGGCCGGAATGACCCGAATGATTCCAAAAAGTTACGGGAAACTTTTGAGAGAGATTTGGGAGAGATTTCTCACACTTGGAGAGATTTGGGAGAGATTTGACATTCTTGGAGAGATTTCTCATACAAAGAGATATTTGCGAGAGTTTTCACATACTTGGAGGGATTTGGGAGAGATTTGACATTCTTGGAGAGATTTCTCATACAGAGAGATATTTGAGAGAGATTTCACATACGTGGAGAGATTTGGGAGAGATTTAACATTCTTGGAGAGATTTCTCATATAGAGAGATATTCGAGAGAGTTTTCACATACTTGGAGGGATTTGGGAGAGATTTAACATTCTTGGAGAGATTTCTCATATAGAGAGATATTTGAGAGAGAGATTTCACCTACTTAGAGAGATTTGGGAGAGATTTGACATTCTTGGAGAGATTTCTCATACAGAGAGATATTTGAGAGAGATTTCACATACTTGGAGAGATTTAGGAGAGATTTGACATAAACAGAGATAGAGTGAAAACGATTGAGAGAGGATCCATGTGGGACAGTTGTGAGTGTCCGGCACCACAATGCATGGTTCGTAAACCATGTTAAGCCTTGTTTAAGGATCTTACACATTCCCGATGAGTATGCAACATGGTTTTCATCAGTTTAATTCACTGATTAGTACTAAGGCTTAGGAAAATTTTTAACACAAAACTTTTCTCTAGTGATGTTTTCCCATTAATATAGCAAGTTATACAATACGAACATAACACCAACCCTAATACACAAGGTTTAATAGAGTTGACCGGCTTGACTTGATGGCTTGACTTGACTCAAGATTGACGATTGTCACATCATCCCCCCGTTAGAGGGAATTTCGTCCCGAAATTTAAATTCGGCTGGGACTTCAAGGGTTTGGGAAAAGATGTGGATATTTTTGTTTCATTTGATCTTCACGTTCCCAGGTAAACTCAGGCCCTCGTTTCGCGTTCCAACGAACCTTCACTATGGGAATGCGACTTTGTTTTGTTCTCTTGATCTCTCGATCCATGATCTCGACGGGTTCCTCCACAAAGTGGAGATTTTCATTAACTTCAATTTTTTCGAGCGGTACTACGAGTGTCTCGTCAGACAGACACTTCTTTAAGTTGGACACGTGGAAGATAGGGTGTACATTACTAAGTTCTTGTGGTAGTCGGAGTTTGTACGCCACAGGACCAATCCTAGCAAGGATTTCGAACGGACCGATGTACCTTGGGTTTAGTTTCCCCCGTTTACCGAAACGTATCACCCCTTTCCAGGGGAAACTTTTAGTAGTACCCGGTCTCCGACCTGGAATTCTAAAGGTTTGCGTCGCTTATCCGCGTAACTCTTTTGTCGATCACGAGACGCTTTTAGTCTTTCCCGAATTTGAATGATCTTTTTTGTGGTTTCCCTTATGATTTCCGGCCCCGTAAGGGTGCTATCAGGGACTTGCCCTCTGGCTAGCTGAGTATCTCCAACTTCGGCCCAACACAGTGGTGATCTACACTTGCGGCCGTAGAGAGCTTCGAATGGAGCGACTCCAATGCTAGTGTGATAACTGTTATTATAAGAGAATTCGATAAGCGGTAGATGGGTATCCCATGCCTTACCAAAATCTATCACACAGGCTCTCAGCATGTCTTCCAACGTCTGGATGGTTCTCTCGCTTTGTCCGTCCGTTTGTGGATGGTAGGCCGTACTCATGTCTAACCTGGTTCCCAGAGACTTTTGTAGGGACTGCCAGAAACGCGAGGTGAATCTACTATCTCGATCCGAGATAATGGATGTTGGTACACCATGTAGTCGCACGATCTCCTTAATGTACGTCCTGGTCAACTTTTCCATCTTGTCTGTTTCCTTTATTGGCAGGAAGTGCGCGGACTTGGTCAATCTGTCCACAACCACCCATATGGTATCCATCCCACCTGATGTCTTAGGCAGTTTGGTTACGAAGTCCATGGTTATTCGCTCCCACTTCCACTCGGGTATATCTGGTTGTTGAAGTAGTCCTGATGGCTTCTGATATTCCACCTTGACCTTGGCGCAAGTGAGGCACTTGCCCACATAAGTAGCAATTTCAGCCTTCATGTTTGGCCACCAGTATAACCTTTTGAGGTCTAGATACATCTTATCTGACCCCGGATGAATGGAGTATCGAGTCTTGTGGGCCTCGTCCATTACAACGTCTCGGTACCCACCGAACTTCGGTGTCCAGATTCGATTCATGAGATAACGAGCTCCATCCCCTCTGACTTCCAAGTTCTTATCCATCCCCCTTAGTGCTTCGCTTGCCACGTTTTCTGGTTTCAGGGCTTCTAATTGGGCGTCCTTGATCTGAGTGGCCAGTTGGGAGTGGATGGTCATGGCTAGGGATTTTACTCGGCGACCCGAGTATTCTTTCCTGCTTAAGGCATCGGCTACTACATTAGCCTTGCCTGGGTGGTAGCGAATTTCACATTCGTAGTCATTCAGTAATTCCACCCATCTTCTTTGGCGCATGTTTAGTTCTTTCTGATTGAGAATGTGCTGAAGACTTTTGTGATCAGTGAAAATGGTGCACTTGGTGCCGTAGAGGTAGTGCCTCCAAATCTTCAGGGCGAACACCACAGCTCCCAATTCAAGGTCGTGGGTTGTGTAATTAACTTCATGTGTCTTCAGTTGTCTTGATGCATAAGCGATGACTTTTCCCCTTTGCATGAGCACACAGCCGAGGCCTTGATTTGAAGCATCGCAATACACCACAAAATCATCAGTTCCTTCTGGAAGAGACAAGACTGGTGCGCTGCATAGGGCTTGCTTTAGTGTCTGGAAGGCGGCTTCTTGTTTATCTTCCCATTCAAACACCAACCCTTTCTGAGTCAAGGTGGTGAGAGGCTTAGCGATTTTGGAGAAGTTTTGTATGAATCTTCGATAGTAGCCTGCGAGTCCTAAAAACTGTCGGATTTCTGTCGGCGTTGTAGGTGTTGACCAATCTTCGATTGCTTTGATCTTCGAGGGGTCCACATGTATTCCTTCTTTGCTTACTACGTGGCCAAGGAATCCTACTTCTCGGAGCCAAAATTCACACTTTGAGAATTTAGCGTAAAGCTTCTCGGTTCTTAAAACCTCCAGAACTAGTCGTAGGTGATGTCTGTGCTCTTCTTCGCTCCTCGAATAGACCAGGATATCGTCGATGAATACGATGACGAATTTATCCAAGAAGGGTCGACACACTCGATTCATCAAATCCATGAACACCGCGGGCGCGTTAGTTAACCCGAATGGCATCACTACAAACTCATAGTGCCCATAGCGAGTTCTGAATGCCGTCTTGGGGATATCCTCTTCTTGAACTCGCAGTTGATGATAGCCCGACCTCAGGTCGATTTTTGAAAAGTAGCTGGCTCCTTGGAGCTGGTCGAAGAGGTCATCGATTCGGGGTAGGGGATAACGGTTCTTGATAGTGAGTTTGTTTAGTTCTCGATAGTCTATGCACATGCGAAAAGACCCATCCTTCTTCTTTACAAATAAGACTGGTGCTCCCCAAGGTGAGAAGCTTGGCCTGATGAACCCTTTGCTCAATAGTTCATTCAATTGGCTGGATAGTTCTTGCATTTCTGCCGGTGCTAAGCGATAGGGAGCCCTGGCGACGGGGGTAGCTCCTGGGATTAAGTCGATCCGAAATTCGACTTGTCGTGCGAGTGGTACACCAGGCAGATCGTCTGGGAAAACATCAGGGAAGTTTCATACTTCTGGAATTTCTTTGATGTCCTTCACCTCCTGTTTCTTGTCTACGATGTGGGCTAAGAAAACCTGGTATTGCTTTCGGAGGTACTTTTGGGTTTGAACACAAGAGATGATTTGCAGGTTCGCACTAGGTTTATTACCATAAACGGTGAGAACGTTGCCATTCGGCAGATTGAGGCGGACGGCCCTTTCGTAACATAGAATGTCGGCACGATGAAGGCTTAACCAATCCATACCAATGATTATATCGAAGCTTTTTATGGTGACCGGCATAAGGTCGATTTTGAACAAATGGTTGTCTAGAGTGAGAGTACACCCTATGTAAATATCATTAGCGCGCTCAACCTTTCCATTTGCCATTTCTACGATGTAAGAATCTTCTAGTGGTTGAGAATTTTGCTTAAGTATATGTTTGAATTGGTGACTTATGAAACTCCTTTCTGCCCCACTATCGAAAAGTACGCATGCATAAGAGTTATTGAGGAGGAACGTACCAGTAACCACAGAGGGATCCTTGACTGCTTCTCCCTGCCCTAAAGTTAGGACTCTCCCTACACCCCCAGCATTAGGGGCTCGTGCCTTGGGGCAGTTCCTCCTGAAGTGTCCCGTTTCACCACACCCATAGCAGGCTTGGCTTGCTCCAGTGTTGGCGGTCGTAGCGACTTGTGTGGCGGGTTGGGTAGTCGCTCTACAGAATCGTGCAGTGTGCCCCTTTTTGTTACAGTTATTGCAGTGTAACTCTCGACAAGCACCGTTATGGTGGTAGTTACACTTGTTGCACTTGGGAAGAGTTCCTGTATACGGTTTCGGTGGCGCTGGAGCGACGGCAGTAGTGGCGGCACGTACAGCAACAATCGGTTGCTTTTTGGCGGGGTCTTGAATTGGTTGCTTCCTTTTATTGCTCCAGAACTTCCTCTTGTTGTTCCCTCCTTTTGTTCGGTCGGTGGTGGTTATCACGGTACCACGGCTAGCCCTGTGATCTATGAGTTGTTGTGCCAATTCCTTGGCACTCTCAAAGGTAGTGGGTTTCGAGGCCAAGACACTATCTTGAATCTGGGATGATAGGCCCCAGAGATATCGTTCCACCTTCTTCTCTTCTGGAGTGACCATTGTTGGACAGAGGAGTGCTAGGTCGTTGAAGCGGGCAGTATAAGTTTCAAGATCAGTGCCTGTCATCCTGAGGTTCCAAAGTTCTTCTTCAAGTTTTTGTATTTCGCCCCTCGAGCAGTATTCCTTTAACATTAGGGCTTTCAAATTCTCCCAGCTGATTGCGTTAGCTACTGCAGGAGTAAGTGACTTAACTCGGCCATTCCACCAAGTAAGTGCTTTTCCAGTGAAAGTGAATGCCGCATACTTGACCTTGCTCGCTTCGGGACAAGCGCAGATTTCAAAAACTGCCTCGGTCCTTTCGAACCATTGCACCAGTGTGATGACGCCCCCGCTTCCATTGAAAGGATCGGGTTTGCCATTCGTGAAGTCTTTGTAAGTGCACTCCCTCGTACGCCCCGTGCTGTCCCCATGAATGGAATTGGTAGCTCCGGATCCAGAACCGCCGGAACCATGGGTTCCCATTTGCGACATTGCTGCCGCCACGGCTGCCGTCACTGCAGCCTGGAACATTGCAGGATCAAACTGCGGAGGTGGTGGTGGAGGCGGCACTGGGTTGTTGGAAGGCCTTGGTCTTTTCCTTGGTGGCATGGTTCTGTCATAAAAAAAAAATGACTAGTCGGTAAGACTTCAATAGTGATAACGAGTCGAGTGTTACTGGTTTCATCCCTCTTGTATTTTATCATAACTTTATTATTCGTAATTGTTTGTGTGATCAGGTTATGATGTATAGTGCCCAACATTCAATAAATAAAATACATGCCAAATTTCATTGATAACTTTTAGTACATAACGCTTAGAGAGAAAAGTTTGACCTCATAAGGGTCTACATTACATCGTTACAAAAGGTAGTTTTTGGCATTACAAAAGCCCTTTGAATAGTGTAATCACATAGTCGCAGGGTCGACCTACATACAAGGAGTAGCACCAACGCGTACTCATAAAATCCTACTACCAAGACGGGAGAATAGCAACAAGTTCTAATCACTACGACCCTTCTTTGACGGAGGCTGCGATGATGTCGATGCGCCCTGTAGTTCCGCCAATTTGCGTTCTGCTGCAACCATTCTCTCTTCGAGTGCCATGTATCTTTCCCGATACTTTCTTGTTTCTGCTTGAGCCGCGAGAAGGTCTCGAATGAGTTGGTCTCGGTGGTGGGAGTCTCGTTCCAGGTTTCTGGTGCGATCCGTAGTAGACTGTACAATGGCACTTAACTCCCGGACCTGATCTGTCGTTGTCCTACCACGATCATCCATTCTTGCCATTCGTTGTATCGTGACGGGGAGAGCCTTGTCAGCCGGTCCACCATGAGTGAGATCATAGTAACCTCGTTGGTAGCCATATGGTGACCGTTGGCGTTGTTGTCGGCTCCATCTTTCGATCGTTGTTACCCAAGGGGGTTCAGGTCCATTGTAACCAAAACGGTGCGCGGGTACCCTCGCGATGTAGGGAGGGTTGAATACTTCTGGTGGTTCCTCCGCTTCGTTCCCAACCATGACTACCTCATCACCTTCCTCTTCTTCCTCTTCTTCCTGGTCGTCTTCCTCTTCTTCCTCTTCTTCTTGGTCGTCTTCCTCTTCTTCTCCTTGTTCGTCTTCCTCCTCGGGCTCCTCCTCGGGATCCTCTTCGGGATCCTCCTCGGGTTCCTCTTCGGGATCCTCCTCGGGTTCCTCTTCGGGATCCTCCTCGGGCTCGTCTTCGATCCATCCCGCGTTTCCCTGATTGGGAAAATAGGGGTCCCCGGGTATGTGAAATCCTGCCATGTCGTCTGCACGAGAAACGGGATTAAGAAGTACGTATCGGAAGATAATAATTTGGCGCTATAGAAACGTACAAATACTCATATAGTATTTTTAAATGTTTATATTTGGTTCTTAGCGTGTTCTTTATGGAGTGTAATTAGGTTTTCAGATTTGTCGCTCATTACGACTATTCCTTAGTGTGCGTAAGTTACTTCTTGGATGGATATAGTTGATCAGGCTATATCCTTCCCAGAACTGATTACACATGCTAAGGCGTATTAATAATGTTCGACTCCTCCTCTTTCAATTTATGTTCTCCTAAGTTATGACACCATGCTAGTATAGAATGCATGCAAGTATACTTTAAAACAAGAAATTATTTGTTTTCTAAAAGTACAACTCTTTAAATCACTTTAAGAATCAGAGACTTTTAGTCCCAAATGTGTTTATAGTTTGTATATCTTATGTGGTTGACATACTTAATTCACTATAAACCGTGCTCTGATACCAATCTGTCACACCCCCAAACCAAGGATGGTGGAAACGTCCGGGGGTGGAGGACTTCATGTATAGCATCATAACCACAATTTTAATAGTAATTTAAGCAAACACAACCAACATATATATAATTGAAAAAGTTACATCACTTGTATGAATTACATGTTTCAAAATCAATTACAATATGTTGTCAAAATGTGAAAAGTTTGACGCCTTAACGTCCCATCCTCAAAAGCACTTGATAACCTGATTAGTGTTTTCCTGTGAATACAAGTTGTTTGAAAAGTGTCAACACAAAGGTTGGTGAGTTCATAAGCTTTTATTAATAAACTTAGTAGGAGTATTTCACATGTAAATGTCGCGTTTGTTTCAGAAAAATCCGGTATTTCCCTTGAAATCCGAGAAATG
The DNA here is from genome assembly GCF_052625555.1 of Lactuca saligna. Taxonomy (NCBI): domain Eukaryota; kingdom Viridiplantae; phylum Streptophyta; class Magnoliopsida; order Asterales; family Asteraceae; genus Lactuca; species Lactuca saligna. Next base: position 211,056,660 of record NC_136419.1, read on the forward strand.
TAGCCTTATAACCAAAGACTAGAGTGTATGAGAAATCATCGTTTCTTAGTAACAATGTTGTGAGTTTAAAATGTTATGGAAAGTAAAATTTCTTTTATCAACCTAAAACCTACTTCGGTTTTATGAAACCCCGTAAACTTCATGAATTGTTATCCCCCTAAGTGAGTCGCTATAATCATACTGTGACTATGTGAACCTGCCACAACGTTTCTCAGGCGTCGCGAAAATGAAATGACATTTGTCACCCGTAGACCTGCAGGTCCCACTGTAGCTAGCAGCAAGGTGTGGGGTGTCAAACCCAATATAGATCTATATACAAGTATCACGTTCTCCCTCAAGGAGATTCTGATTATAACTACCAGGAATTATATCCCGCACTCGGACGTACGGGGAGAGAGAGAGAGTCTCACAACATAGGTTAACAGGTTTACGTGAAATGTGTGTGAATATAAATCTTTCTTGTATGGATGTACCCTTTTTGGTACGAGTGCGTTGAGTGATGTATCATAAACTATACCTATTATAGTTTATCTAAAATGTATGTAATATGTATGAATCCTCTTATGGAAATGTATTAGTATTGTGAATTTATCAAACTATACTTTTTATAGTCTAATGATACGTGTTCCAAAATGAATGAGTAATATTTAATATTTAGTATGAATTTCATAGTTTCAGTTCATAATGGTAAACTAACAAGGAAACACATACAAATACTAAAACTTATGATTATACACTTTGCTCAACATAATACAAAGTGTTATGATATTTACATGCTGTTGGCAAAATTTAGCGATTCTGCCCTGTTTTGGAAAAATCATAGAAAAATCATACGAAGTCGAAATCTAGATCCGTAAACTCTGAGAGTTCACAAAATGTGTCTAGTTTGTTCATAATTTTTATCACAAATTAATATGACCTCTAACTTGGGTGAAAAAGTCCAAAATCACAGACTGGTCCGGATTGTTGTTTGAAATGATAGGCAGTTTTGTAAAAATCACCATAAATTGTAGAAAAATCGTATGGAGATGTGCAAGTAGCCATTTTAAAGCTAAAAACTTGAACTATTTGCACCTTGTACAGTTTTGAAAACAAAAATATTTAAGATTCCCAAAACAGTCCGTGAATGGAGTTGAACCTTTTCTGATGAAGGCTGTTAGAAAATTTTTGATAGGTTCTTAGTGTTTTAACTTGTATTCACCCCCTGAAAACTTGAGAAATCATGAAAATGTAGGGGTATGAACTCACCTTGAGTGATTTCAGTAGATGATTGTTGAAGAATGGAAGTGTTTAATTCAAGAACACTTGGAGATGCCTTGAAGGTTTTCGAGAATCTAACATCATAGTTAGGGAGTTTGTGTAAGCAACCAAAGATTCGAGTAGAATGAAGTGAAATAGTAATAGGGAGGATGAATTTTTACTTACTAAGTGTGGAAGAACACTTGAAATCAGCCTTGGATCTCGAAAATTTGTGTAGAAGAGTTTGAGAGAAAAAGTGGTGTTTGTTACTTAGTGGAATGAGAGAAATGAGAGAAAATGAGGAGTGTAGTTGTTTGTTCCAGCTCAAAAACGTGGGAGTGGGTGAAATTTGAGTGTAAGGGAACATTGAAGTGAGCTAGGTAAGGTGGAGAGGTGTGGTTAGTCAAAGAGTGAGTGTGGGGTGGTTGCTTGTGGCTTTGGATAAGGCAAAGTCAACACTCCACCTTTAATAATTCATCCATTTGATTTTTATTATTTAAATAATGATTTTCATCAAAATATGTTTAAATTATGAGTATTTAGAGTTTATTATGTTAAAATATAATTTCTGGAGAAAATCCCGCTTTAAAATCATGAAAAACGGGCTTAAAATGTCAAAAATATCAAAAATGGGCTGAAAATGACAAAAATGCGAGACCTGGCCGAGGTTCGGCCCTCTTATGCTGAACCGAGAGAGAGAGGGAGGCGGAACCGAGAGGAGAGGAGAAGGAGGGAAGAACCGCGAGCACGAAGAGACAGAGAGGAGAGAAGGGAACCGAGAGTGCGCGAGAGGCAGAAAGGCGGAGGGAAGGGAACCGAGAGTGCGCGAGAGGCAGAGAGGCGGAGGGAAGGGAACCGAGAGTGCGCGAGAGACAGAGAGGCGGAGTTAGCGAACAGAGAGGCTAAATAGCGAACAGAGAGTGGGGGCGGACCGAGAGGCACCGAGCGCTCTGTCGTGAACAGTAGTTTCGGTTCTTGCTTCTTGTTCTCGGTTTCGGTTCCTCCTGGGCGAGGTTCGGTCTCGGTTCTCTTAGCCGCCAGAGGCTCGGCCTCTGTTCTCTTAGCCACCAGAGGCTCGGCCTCTGTTCTCTTAGCCACCAGAGGCTCGGTCTCTGGTCCTAAGAAGCCTCTCATTCCGGTTTCGGTTCCTAAAGCCTATTTTTCTCGTTTTCGCCCCGTTTTAAGCCGTTTTTGACCCGGTTAAGGGCCGGAATGACCCGAATGATTCCAAAAAGTTACGGGAAACTTTTGAGAGAGATTTGGGAGAGATTTCTCACACTTGGAGAGATTTGGGAGAGATTTGACATTCTTGGAGAGATTTCTCATACAAAGAGATATTTGCGAGAGTTTTCACATACTTGGAGGGATTTGGGAGAGATTTGACATTCTTGGAGAGATTTCTCATACAGAGAGATATTTGAGAGAGATTTCACATACGTGGAGAGATTTGGGAGAGATTTAACATTCTTGGAGAGATTTCTCATATAGAGAGATATTCGAGAGAGTTTTCACATACTTGGAGGGATTTGGGAGAGATTTAACATTCTTGGAGAGATTTCTCATATAGAGAGATATTTGAGAGAGAGATTTCACCTACTTAGAGAGATTTGGGAGAGATTTGACATTCTTGGAGAGATTTCTCATACAGAGAGATATTTGAGAGAGATTTCACATACTTGGAGAGATTTAGGAGAGATTTGACATAGACAGAGATAGAGTGAAAACGATTGAGAGAGGATCCATGTGGGACAGTTGTGAGTGTCCGGCACCGCAATGCATGGTTCTTAAACCCTGTTAAGCCTTGTTTAAGGATCTTACACATTCCCGATGAGTATGCAACATGGTTTTCATCAGTTTAATTCACTGATTAGTACTAAGGCTTAGGAAAATTTTTAACACAAAAATTTTCTCTAGTGATGTTTTCCCATTAATATAGCAAGTTATACAATACGAACATAACACCAACCCTAATACACAAGGTTTAATAGAGTTGACCGGCTTGACTTGATGGCTTGACTTGACTCAAGATTGGCGATTGTCACAACAATGACAATTGTATTATTTTATGCATGGTAATGATGATGTCATGCTCCATTGATTTTCATTGTGATGATATTTCAAGATGAAGTCACGAACAAACGCCCAAACGTTTCCGCCGTCTAGTTTAGCGATGTAACATGTTCAGTCCACACAACTCTATTTTCCTACATAATTAAAGAATGCATATAATTATTTAAGAATCAATTAAAAACCAAGTAAATTTTCATTATCTCAAAACTATTTTTAAACAAATTTTATGAAGGAAACTATAAAATACACATATTAATTCAAGCAAATTATATACATAAAGAAAATAAAACGAAATCCAAAGTATATAATGTCAAATAGGGACATGTACTTTATAGTAAATACATAGCTCCATTGTGTACGGTATCCATCAATGACTTATTCTATGCTATCAAAGGGATGTTGAACACCTACATGATCACAATAAGCCATATAAATAATACTAATTAAATATTTAATGCATAAACTAGGTCAACAAAGCTTAATTGAATGTTTAAATCTGTAAACACTAAGTATATATAATGATTTAGAAGAAAAGAGAACAATCAAATGGCTACCCAAATCCCTAAGGCTAGAAATACGAAAGGTTGGAAATTTTGATAGGAGAAAACACAAATCATGTGATTTTAGGTATGAAAAAACATGGCATATTGTAACATCCGGACTCCCATGTATATTATCTATTTAATTATTTTTGAGCACTATTGAACAACTTGACGAGTTGGTGCTACAACTTGTCGAGTAGAGCCGCGTTGTGCCACGTGGGATTAATAATCTACTCGACGAGTCAGAGAGCTGACTCGTCGAGTAGACACTGTGAAGTGAATCCCTAAATCTACGGGTTTGGGGCCTATATAAAGGCACTTATAGCCTCTTTTGCAGCTCATCAGCTGCTTAACCTTTCTATGTGAAACCCTAAATGAATGTAGTGAGCTAAGAGAGCCTCCAAGCTAATCTTGAAGGATTCTAGTGCATCTTTGAGGAGGAAGAGGAGTTTGTTTACCAAGGAACAAGAATGAGCTATTGGGGTTCAGGCCATTTCATCCAGAGCTTCAAGAGGAAGGTAAAAAGCTTGAATCTTTCTCCTTTATTTTGTTAGATCTCATGAGCTTGAGAAATTAGGGTTTTCACCACATTTTATTTGGAACTTCGAGAATTCTAAGTTATCTAGAGGTTTAAACCTCAGATCTGGACCTTATGAGTTCCTTAAAGCCCAAAGGTCCCAACTTTATTCAACCATGTGAGGAGTACGGTGTTTAACACCTTGTGAGAACATGTATTGATAGATTGGAGCAAAACCACCATGCATGAGCATAAAGATCGAAGCTTTACGTGACAATTGAGCCTTAGGATGGTAGATCTAGTGTTTGGAGTGATAATCCGCCTTAAATCGTCTAAAAGAGAAATCAGATTGAAACGACTCGCCGAGTCCATGAGTTGACTCGACGAGTCGGTTAGGGTTTTATCCCGATGAGCTGGACCTTGCGATAGCTCGGCGAGTTAGGGGTTAACTCAATGAGCTAGACCTTCACGAGACTTATGAGGAACAAATGGAGTCGACGAGTGGCATGAGTGCACTCAGTAAGTCAGGTTAAACTTGGACTGTTGACTCAAGTTGACTTCTATTGACTTTAGGGCTTGGTCAACATGTGTAATGGAGACCATGGAGGGGGTAAAATGGTCTTTTACCCATTCCAAGAATTAGAGAGAAAGAGAGAACAACCTTTGGTGTAATTGAGTATGAGTAGAGTATTAGTTAGAGATGCTTATGCTATGTGTTAGGCGGAGGCTAGTTCAAGATTTCCGAGTACGACACTTTTACTTGCTAGCTTACGAGGTGAGTCTTCTCACTATACATACCTATAGTGGTAATATGAGTTGTGTGTGACCAGAGGGTCTTATGTGTTTATTTGAGTACTGTGATATCATGCATTGTGTGATTTATGCCATGTATTATTATGAGTTATAGAGTTAGGACCCGAGGGTCCAAAGAGTTAGGACCGGAGAGTCTAAATAGTTAGGATCGGAGGGTCCATCATGTAACAACGTAAAATTTCCAATTTAATTTTTCATTTTTAAACCACAAAATGTATATCATATCATAATCTCAAAACCATAACAACAGTGTTTTCAAACAAATCCCAAGATCTCTCTAACATGAACTCCATCGGTGTGGGTGTGTACAAGTCAAGCCGTCGCCTTCCCACGGTCCTCGCTGGTACTTGAGGCATCAAACACAACAATTGTAAGCATAAACGCTTAGTGAGTTCCCCAAAATACCACATACCACAAATACGCCACTCAAGGCTAAACCCAACCCTCCGGTCAAGATGTCTCAGCGGGACCCTCCAGTCTCGCAGCTCGTCGGACCCTTCGGTCCAATCATAGCTCATTTGGCCCTCCGGCCAGGTCAGTATCGTTGGGCCCTCCGGCCAGGTCTATATAACCATACAGCATACAAATAACACATAGCACGAAATCTCTAAGACACCACATAAACTCATACATAGCACATGAGATCCTCTGGTCAACTCGAAATACCTACTCAAGGTAATGAATAGTGAGAAGACCCACCTCGCGTATCTCGGTAACTCGTAAATCTCATAACTACTAGTACTCGATCTCTCGAGCTATCGTCCTCCTACAACACAAGCATATTTCTACTTAATACCACCTTGACCCAGGCTGACTAACACTACGAAGTGAAACTAGTCAACTCTGGTCAACGGTCAATGGTCAACGGTCAATGGTCAATGGTTGACCTGACTTGTCGAGTCTGGCGTGGACTCGCCGAGTCCCTACGGGAACCCGATCCCTCTGAATCTCTTCCGACTCACCGAGTCACTCACCCAACTCGGTTACTCAGTCCCTGGTTCGTAACCACTGAACAACCCGCACCAACTCGTCGAGTCTGGGAGTGGACTCGGTGAGTGCATTCCATGCACAACCCCCAAACGACCTTCTGAGGTCAGATCCACTCTACTAACTCATAGATCCAGTCCGCTTAAGCTTATTGACCATGTAAATTCCAAGTCTTGGTGTTCATTAAGCATCAAATAGCTCATTAATGGTGTTTTAGCCTCAAATACATTGATCCCATACCAAAACCTCCATGGTTGCATATAAAGCTTGGGCAAAGAGGTGCTCTGGACCTCTATGGGTCCAGATCCAGAGCCTTAACTCGCTAAGGGACCATGATGATACTAGATCTAGCCACAAACGGGTTCAAAAGCCCTAAATCTATATGAACATCACAATAACAGAGAAGGATTCGAAATGGTACCTTAGTTGTGATGTCCTGGACCTCAGTTCTTCAAGAATCCACCCCTCTCTTGCTTCCTCTTGGCTAGATCTCCTCTTCCCTTGCTAGATAATAACTCCAAGATCAACAATGGCTCCTTCCCTCACTTGAATCACTCAAACGTTCTAGGATATCACTCTGGGGACTGATGAGCGCAAAAGACGACAATAAGGCCCTTTAAATAGGCCTCAAACCTGAGAAATTAGGGCTTCATTAAACAGCGCAGACTCACCGAGTCCGGGCATCAATCCGGGTGAGAAATCGCGTCTCAACTCGGCGAGTCTACGCACCAAATCGCCGAGTTCTTCCACAAAACTCAAAATAAAAAGAAGAATTAATATACCTGAAATCCCGGATGCTACAATTCTCCCCGACTAGAATCTGACTTCGCCCTCGAAGTCTCATTCCTGAAATAGCTCTGGATGCTGCTCCTGCATGTCCTGCTCCGGTTCCCAGGTCAACTCGGATCCCTTCCGATGCTGCCACTGAACCTGTACCAGAGGCACTTCCTTGTTCCTCAGAACCTTGATCTTCCGATCCACAATCGCAACTGGTCTCTCTGCGTAGTTCAGGTTCACATCCACCTGAATGTCCTCTAACGGCACGACTGCCGACTCGTCGGCAATACATATCCTCAACTGCGAGACATGAAAGGTATCATGGATCTGCCCCAACTCAGCAGGTAGATCCAACCGGTAGGCTACCCTGCTCACCCTAGCAATTACCCTGAAGGGTCCAATATACCGGGGTCCCAACTTGTCCCTCTTCCTGAATCGTATCACTAACTTCCAAGGAGAGACCTTTAGGAGCACAAGGTCACCAACCTAAAACTCGAGCTCGGACTGGCGCCTGTCCGCAAAACTCTTCTGGTGACTCTGCGTGGTCAACAACCTCTTCCTGACCTGCTGAATCTGCTCGGTCGTCTGGAGTACAATCTCCGTGCTACCTATCACCTGCTGCCCCACCTCTCCCTAGCAGATGGGGGTGCGACACCTCCGCCCATACAACAGCTCAAAGGGTGGCATACCAATGCTCGAATGATGGCTGTTGTTGTACGAAAACTCTGCTAGAGGTAGATAGGTGTCCCAACTCCCTCCAAAATCCAAAACACATGCTCGGAGCATATCCTCAAGTGTATGAATCGACCGCTCGCTCTGTCCGTCCGTCTGCGGGTGGTATGCGGTACTGAAATGCAGTCTCGTACCCAACTCCTCATGAAACTTCTTCCAAAACCTGGAAGTAAAATGCACGTCTCGATCAGAAACAATCGACATCGGAACCCCATGCCGTGATACCACCTGTTGGATAAGGTGTCTAAGTCCATAACTATTTCTGGTATGTACCTGACCCGACCCGGCATGGTCCATTTGGGTTGCATGGCACCATGCAATTGGATAGACTAAATGAGAGAAATAACACTTGGAGATTATTAATATATTATAAGTTCTAATATATTAATAATATTATTTGATTAGTTTGATCAAGAATTAATTTAGAATTAATTATGTGATCAAAAGATAACTAATTAAATATATGGGTTGATTATGTAAATCATCCATATCTTGTATAGTGGGCTAAGAGGCTCCATGGATTATCAAGTTGGGTTCCACCCATAGGATGTTCCATGGATGCTCCATGGGAGTTACAAACCCATGGGTCATGGAAATGAAGAGTTATGACACATTAGGGTTTAACCCTAGATGTGTCAACACTATATAAGAAACATGTTCTCCACCAAAATCGGATACACTAAGGATACACCAAGGAAACAAGAGGGCTTGGCCGATTTCAAGAAGTGTGTGTTCTCTCATAAGTTCTTCCAAGAGCATTTGGTGTTGTGTGAAGCATTTGAGGCATCACACTTGGGGTGCTAGGCTCACAAGGTTTCAAGGAACACAAACAACAACAAGGTAAGTTATTATATCTATTATTCAAGTTAAAATTGTTCCCCATGTATGCTAGATAGGAATATAACCTTAGAATTCAACTTTGCATGATAATTAGACAAACATAGATCCAAGGTTATTAGGGTTGCATGTACACTTAGGAAGTGTTAGAATGCTCAAAACCCATCAGTGGTATCAGAGCCTAGGCTTGTTTGTTTTTTATTTGTGCTTAAAAGTTGAAAAAAAAAAGTCGAAAATCTTGCTGTCTACAAGTGGACTCGTCGAGTCTATAGGGGGGACTCGGCGAGTTCACGTGTATCTTCAACCAACTCGGCGAGTAAATTCATGCGCTCGGCGAGTAGGATCGACTGATTGCAGAATCTCGATTTTAGTTGCTGGAAATGGACTAGAAACATTACCCTAAACTGTTTTGGTACTTGAAAAACTTGTTTTGTTGGTGTAATGTTCTTTCTAATTCATTCACAACAACTAGTTATCAAAATTACAAAGTTTTAAATGTAATTTTTGATTGTGTTCATATTCATGTTCTTGTTCTTATGATGTTTTAGATGATCATAGGAATTATTTGTAACCTATGTGGTAGATTAATTCTTGATCATAATGTGTTTTAATGGAGTCCATAACTTGTCCTCAAGTTATGGAAAACCAAGAGTCACACTTGAATTAAAACCATTAAAAGAACACAAGAGTTAGAAAAATGAAGAGTCTTCATTTTATTACTCTATTAAACTCATAAGTTACAAGAAATGAAAAGTTTTAAAAGTTACAAAACTTGCCCTCAAGTTTTGGAACAAGTAAAGTTAAGTTAAAACTTTAGTTTCAACCCCTAGAATTTTAAAAGTTAAAATTCAACCCTTATACTTATATTATGATGATTTAATAATTATATATATATATGTATAAGAATAAAGTCGTCTTACCGCTAGTACGCCTCATTCACGAAGCCGGTCTATAAGGTGGGTATAAGGTTGTTGCCTATAAAATGGTGACTTAATGGGTGTCCACTCTCACCCACCGCTTGCTTGACTGGTGGAGGGTCGTTAGCCGAACGGGTAAGAAAAGGACTTATAAATTCTCATTCAAAGTATGATGAATATTATAAAGTAACTAAATGTTTTATTAAATTCCCAATCTTAGTTACTTTAGGAAAATGTGAATAAGGTGCTAATCCATGGAATTACACTTTACACTTTGTCTAAGTCGTTGGTGGAGCGTGTGTGGTTAACCGGCACACTAACTTGGACTTAACAAGGTAGGTAAAGGGTGACTTAAGGTTTATTATAGTATCGGTGGAGCGTGTGTGGTTTACCGGCACATCGATTGAGTGATAAACTTTAAGGGTACCAAGTGATTTGCATGGTTACTTCACACCTCGTTTTGTGATCCTCGGTATCCCAGTCACAAAACTTGGAGGGCACTCTCAAGATTGAAACATGCCTTTGAAAAGTTCATTGAATCTCAAAGAATCTAGGAATTTCTAAGAACCAATCATAAAACCTAATATTTAATATTTCGGTTTTCGTGGTGGAAATTGGTGAATCGTCATTCACCTACCTTTCAAATATGGTATAGCTTAGATTACGGCATACCTCTTCTAAGTTATATTATATTGTGATTGGATCCTAGCCTTAATATTACATTTGGGTGTTTTATTAAGGACTCTCTTAAATCTATACTAAACTTGTTCTCCTCTTTCAGATGTCTTCAAATAATGCTTCTGGCTCGAATCCTAATGGCTCCTTTACTCTTATGAGTTTGTGTGGGAAAGTCACCTTTGACGGATCCAACTTCAATGAATGGATCAGAAACATCAGGATGATTACCCGCTACGAGGACAAAGAATATGTCCTTGACAAGGAGATTAAGGAGATTGATGAGACCACTGCAACTCCTTAGGAGATCGCTGACTTTCAGGCACATGAAAAGGGATGCTACGAAAGTAGCATGCATCATGATGGCCACAATGACAGCAGAACTCCAAAAGTCGTATGAGGATTTCTACCCTTATGAAATGCACCAAGATTTGATGGAAAGATACCATCAAAGTGCACGACAAGAGAGGTACGAAATCATCTGCTCCATGATAACAACCATGATGAAGGATGGGGATTCCGTCACGAGCCACATGCAGAAAATGCAAAGGTATGTGGATCAATTGCTGAAGCTTAATGTGAACTTCCCGGAGGAGCTTGCAATAGATATAATTTTGCGCTCCTTACCATCGTGCTATGATCAATTCCGCATGACATATCACATGAATAAGGAAGAGGTCACACTCAGCAAACTTCAGGGATTTCTCAAGACTGCAGAATCAGGTCTTAAGGGGAAGTCGGTTGCTATCACTCCTACTCCAAACTCAACTCCGGTTTTGGCAATCGGGAAAAGTCGAGGGAGGAAGAGAAAGAGATCTTCGAAGGGTACCAAGGTTCGGACCCTTGATGGCTCTTCTTCAAGTGGAACCAAGAAAGGTTTCATTACTCCTTCTTCTGACCCAAAAGAGGCTGAATGCTTCTATTGCCATGAAAAAGCTCATTGGAAGCGAAACTACCCATAGTACCAGCAGGATGTGAAGGATGGGAAAGTCAAACCCAACCATGCAGGTATTTACACTATCATTTCTAATAACTCACCCCATTCTAATTCTTGGGTCCTTGATACCGGTTGTGGTATTCATATTTGTTGTGACTTGCAGGGACTAAGAAGAAGTGAGAATTTGGAGCAAGGAAGAATAAACTTGATCATGGGGAACAGGAAAGCTTCACCTGTCACCAAGATTGGAGTTTATACTTTATCGCTAAGTAGTGGGTTTAGTTTAGATTTGAATAAATGTTGTTACTCGCCAGGAATGGCAAGAAATATTATTTCCTTTCATGCATTGTACAAACAAGGTTTCACTTTTTCATTTGATAATGAAGTTGGTTCGATTAATGCTTTCTTTAATAATGTTCTTTATTTTAAAGCATTACCTTGTGATGGTGTGTATGAAGCTGTATCTATTGTAGATAACTCAGGAAATAATGTTTTGTGTATTGATTCTCCTAATAATAATAACTTGGATAAAGCATCATTATGGCATTGTCGTCTTGGACATATAAGAAAGAAACGCATAGGCCAACTCCAAAAGGATGGAGTCTTGGAACCGTTTGACCTAAAGTCAGATGATAGTTGCGAATCATGCTTACTTGGAAAAATGACAAAGTCACCCTTCACAGGCTCGTGTGAAAGAGGTGAAGGTTTGTTGAACCTTATACACACGGATGTGTGTGGACCATTTAAACATGCCACAAGGGATGCTAATCGTTATTATTTGATTTTTACTGATGATTACAGTAGATATGGATATGTCTACTTAATCAAGCATAAGTCAGAGACTTTCGAGAAGTTTAAGGAATTTAAACAGGAAGTCGAGAATCAATTGGGCAGGAACATTAAGATGCTTCGATCCGATCGAGGTGGTGAGTATCTTAGTTCAGAGTTCCTCGACTATCTAAGGGAATGTGGGATTGTCTCACAATTGATACCTCCCAGGACACCGCAGTTGAATGGTGTGGCTGAGAGGCGTAATCGAACCTTGTTGGACATGGTTCGTTCCATGATGAGTCGAGCTTCGCTACCAATCTCATTCTGGGGGTATGCCTTAGAGACTGCCGCCCATATCCTTAATCTAGTCCCTACAAAGAAAGTTGCCAAAACTCCTCACGAGATGTGGACTGGTAAAGTACCTAAACTAGACCACATCAAGATTTGGGGTTGCGAGGCTTTCGTGAGACGTGAGACTCATGATAAGCTCGAACCTTGAAGCGAGAGGTGTATTTTCATCGGCTACCCACAACAATCCTTTGGTTACCTCTTCTACAGACCTGGTGACAATGCGGTCTTCGTAGCAAGAAGAGGAGTCTTTCGAGAAAGAGAGTTTATAAGCCAAGGAGATAGTGGGAGGCAAATTGATCTTGAAGAAATTCAAGAGTCAAGTGGTGAAGGAACTTCAAACTCTAGCCCTCAACTTGAGGAGGAAACTCCTGTTGAGCCAATTGACGAATCTGTACCACTGAGACATTCCACGAGAGTTAGGAGTGCACCTGAGCATTACTATGGATTCCATATTACTACAGAAGGTGAGACACTTATTAGTGATGGGACACTAGTAAGTCAAGATGACCCTAACAGCTACGAGGAAGCCGTGGCAGGCCCCGAGTCTGCTAAATGGAAAGAGGCTATGGATAGCGAGATACAATCAATGGATGACAATTAAGTTTGGAACTTGGTTGAAAATGTACCAGGTCGTAAGACGGTGGGGGTGCAAATGGGTCTTCAAGAAGAAGACCGACATGGATGGTAAAGTACACACTTATAAGGCTAGACTGGTTGCAAAGGGCTTCTCTCAAATTCCTGGAGTGGATTATCTTGAGACCTTTTCTCCGGTAGCCAAGATTAAGTCTATTCGGGTTCTGTTAGCCATACCCGCATTTCATGACTATGAAATTTGGAAAATGGATGTCAAAACCGCTATCCTTAATGGAAAGTTGGCTGAACATGTTTACATGAGTCAGCCAGAGGGTTTTGTCAGCAACGAGTACCCTAATAGAGTGTGTAAGCTTGAGAAATCCATCTATGGATTAAAGCAAGCACCTCGCAGATGGAATCTTTGCTTTGATGAAAAGGTCAAGGAATTTGGCTTTTCAAGGAGTGAAGATGAATCTTGTGTGTATGTCAAGGCTAGTGGGAGTATAGTTAGCTTTTTGGTATTGTATGTGGATGACGTACTACTCATAGGAAACGACATTCCAACCCTACAGGAAGTAAAGTCCTGGCTTGGAAAGTGTTTCGCTATGAAGGACCTTGGTGAAGCTGCCTATATTTTAGGGATAAGGATCTTGAGAGATCGGAGTAAAAGACTAATTGGACTTAGTCAAAGTACCTACTTGGATAAGGTGCTGAAGAGATTCAGAATGCAAGACTCCAAGAAAGGAATGTTCCCCATCCAGAGTAACGCAAAACTGAGTAAGACACAAAGCCCTAGCACTGAGGCTGAGATAGCACAAATGAGTCGAGTACCTTATGCTTCGGCTGTAGGATCGATCATGTATGCTATGACGTGTACTCGACCTGATGTAGCTTTTGCCCTGAGCATGGTTAGCAGGTTTCAGGGGAACCCTGGCAAGGCACACTGAACTGCAGTAAAGAATATTCTCAAGTACCTACGAAGGACTAAGGACTGGGTCCTTACCCTCGGTAGGAGTTATGACTTCAGAGTTGTAGGGTATAGTGATGCTAGCTTCCAGACTGATAGGGATAACTTCCGCTCTCAGTCGGGCTGGGTCTTTACCCTAAATGGAGGAGCAATTTCTTGGAAGAGTTCCAAGCAAGAGACAGTGGCAGATTCTACTTGTGAATCATAGTATATTGCAGCTAGTGAGGCGGCAAAGGAGGCGTTATGGCTGAGGAACTTCATTGGAGACCTTGGAGTTGTACCAGCCATTAAAGAGCCAATGGAAATTTTCTGTGATAGTGAAAGTGCTGTTGCCTTAGCCAAGGAACCAAGGGATCACGGGAGATCCAGACACATCGACAGAAAATACCATTTCATCAGACATCGGATCGAAGAAGGACTCCTCGTGGCAAAGAGGGTATCATCAGATGAGAATCCAGCAGATCCCCTCACGAAGGGACTGACTCGGGTTAAGCATCTCCAGCATGCTCGGAGCATAGGGCTGAAGGATGATATTAGATTTAGTAGTTAGATAACCTCGAATTTTGTAAAGTGTAATTGACATTAGATGATGAATAAAAGGTATTTTATTTATGAGTAAAGTGTTGCTATCTCTTGTCGATTGTTCACTATATTTCTTTTGCATGTTTTGACTTCCAGAATAATTTTTGTTTGGTATAACATATTATTCAAAACTCCACAGTCGGTCATATGTCGGAAGTAGGTATGAATCAAGACTGTCATGTTTGGTTGTAGAGGTCTTGGACAAGGCTACAGCAATCATGAGTGCTCATAAGTTCTGAGCATTGGACTCAACCCACGCTCACTCGAATCACTTCATGGAATTCTATCTCGAGTGATCGTGAGACGATAATATCGTATACGTCTTCAAACCTAGAGATATGATTTGTTACTTACAAGTTGGTTATGCATTGATTGTACGAAAAACGCATTGGTAACTCGATGTTATAAATCGCGCTCTTGTGTGTAATTCAATGAGTGGTAGAACAAACATATGAGTCGAAGTTTATCTGTTCCTTCTTGGATTAGAAGCTGATATCTGGGCCCCTCGATGATTTTGTTTTGACCTATGTGCCGGGCCCGGTCAGAACTAAGTTGATGTGTTCAATGCAGTTCTTTGTCAAACCAATCGGAAATCGGGAAACAAACTGTTGGACAATAAGTAAGACATTGTTCCGTGTATTTGTCCGACTGATATCAAAGAACAGAGGATTATATGATCACTTATCTTAAATGGCGTATCATCATCTTCTCAGTTCCGAGAAACCTTGAAAAGAGCTACGATTGCCGATCGGTTCCTGAAGTCATACTTGCAGTAATAGTTATTAGACTTATCCAAGTGGGAGACTATTGGATAAGGTGTCTAAGTCCATAACTATTTCTGGTATGTACCTGACCCAACCCGACATGGTCCATTTGGGTTGCATGGCACCATGCAATTGGATAGACTAAATGAGAGAAATAACACTTGGAGATTATTAATATATTATAAGTTCTAATATATTAATAATATTATTTGATTAGTTTGATCAAGAATTAATTTAGAATTAATTATGTGATCAAAAGATAACTAATTAAATATATGGGTTGATTATGTAAATCATCCATATCTTGTATAGTGGGCTAAGAGGCTCCATGGATTATCAAGTTGGGTTCCACCCATAGGATGATCCATGGATGCTCCATGGGAGTTACAAACCCATGGGTCATGGAAATGAAGAGTCATGACACATTAGGGTTTAACCCTAGATGTGTCAACACTATATAAGAAACATGTTCTCCACCAAAATCGGATACACTAAGGATACACCAAGGAAACAAGAGGGCTTGGCCGATTGCAAGAAGTGTGTGTTCTCTCATAAGTTCTTCCAAGAGCATTTGGTGTTGTGTGAAGCATTTGAGACATCACACTTGGGGTGCTAGGGTCACAAGGTTTCAAGGAACACAAACAACAACAAGGTAAGTTATTCTATCTATTATTCAAGTTAAAATTGTTCCCCATGTATGCTAGATAGGAATATAACCTTGGAATTCAACTTTGCATGATAATTAGACAAACATAGATCCAAGGTTATTAGGGTTGCATGTACACTTAGGAAGTGTTAGAATGCTCAAAACCCATCACCACCTCCCTCACATATAATTCCGCCAACTTTTCCGCAGAAGAGCTCTCGCTGATGGCTAGAAAATGAGCGCTCTTCGTCAATCTATCCACGATCACCCAAATCGCATCAACTCCCCTCGCAGTCTGTGGCAATTTGGTGATAAAATCCATGGTAATCTGTTCCCACTTCCATTCGGGAATCTCCAGCGGCTGCAATTTACCGTGCGGGCGCTGGTGCTCGGCCTTAAGCTGACGACAAGTCAGGCACCTCTCGACGAACCATGCAACATCCCTCTTCATACAGGGCCACCAATACTCCTTCCTTAGGTCCAAATACATCTTAGTAGCCCCGGGATGAATCGAGAGTTTCGATCGATGCCCTTCCTCCATCAAGATAGTACGAGCACCGCCCACAAACGATACCCAAATCCGACCCTGAAAAGTCATAAGTCCCTGACCATCCGTAATGAATTCCGATACCTGACCGACAACCCGCTCCCTCTTCTGGTTTTCTGATCTCGCAGCCTCAGCCTGAGCCCCTCAGATGGTGTCCAAAATCGGGGTCATTACCGTCAACCTCATACAGATATCTCGCATCAGGGCACCCCCTACCCTACGACTCAGGGCGTCGGCTACCACATTAGCCTTGCCCGGGTGGTACAGGATCTCGCAATCATAATCCTTTACCACATCCAACATCTCCTCTGACGCATATTCAGATTTGGCTGATCCATCAAGTACTTCAAGCTCTTGTGGTCCGTATATATCGTACACCGAACCCCATACAGATTGGGACACCAGATCTTGAGGGCGAAAACCATAGCCCCCAACTCCAGATCATGGGTGGGATATCTCGTCTCATCAGGCTTTAACTGCCTCGACGCATACGCGATCACATGCCCTCTCTGCATCAACACCGCTCCCAACCCCGATATCGATGCATCACAGTACACCACGAAATACTCCATCCCTTCCGGTAATGCAAGCACGGGAGCTTCGCACAATCTCTGGCGAAGGGTCTTAAATGAGGTCTGCTGCTCCGGACCCCATGAGAAAGTAACACCCTTCTGGGTTAACTTGGTAAGTGGCACAGCAATTTTGGAGAAGTCCCTGATAAATCTCCAATAGTAGCCTGCCAGCCCTAAGAACCTCCGGATCTCCGTAGGTGACCTCGACACCTCCCAACTCATCACAACCTAGATCTTGGCCTGGTCAACCAACATCCCATTCTGGTTAACGAGATGCCCTAAGAACTGGACCTCTCGTAACCAAAAATCACACTTGGAGAATTTGGCGAATAGCCTCTCCGATCTCAGAACTCCGAGGAGCTCTCTCAAATGCTCGTCGTGCTGCTCTCTGGTCCTTGAATACACCAGGATGTCATCAATGAATACAATTACCGATCGATCCAGCATCGGCCTACACACCCTGTTCATGAGGTCCACGAATGTCGCGGGTGCATTGGTGAGCCCGAATGGCATCACCACGAACTCGTAATGCCCGTAACGAGTCCTAAACGCCGTTTTCTAGATATCCTCATCCCGAACTCTCATCTGGTGATATCCCGACCTCAGGTCTATCTTGGAGAACCAAGACGCCCCCTGCAACTGATCAAATAGATCATCGATCCTCGGTAGTGGATAACGGTTCTTGACCGTCAACTTGTTCAACTCCTGGTAATCAATGCACATTCGGTGTGAACCATCCTTTTTCTTGACAAAAAGGATCGGCGCTCCCCAAGGAGAGCTACTGGGACGGATGAACCCTTTCCCCAATAGCTCTTGCAGCTGTGAGGATAACTCCTGCATCTCTGGCGGCGCTAGGTGATATGGCGCCTTAGCGATAGGCGCGACCCCGGGAATCAAATCGATACAAAACTCCACTTGCCTCTCGGGAGGTACGCCCGGAAACTCCTCGGGGAACACGTCCCGGAACTCACGCACTATCGGCACATCATCCACTGAACTTGGACTCCCAACAACCTCTCATACATCCATCACATAGGCCACGAATCCCTTGCAGCCCTGCTGCAAGCTCCGCCTCGCTTTGGCAGCCGAACAGAATACCAAACCACCACGAGTCCCCTCGCCATAAACTGTCAGCACTCCCCCAATAGGATCTTGGATCATCACCAACTAACGCTCACAATCTATGACAGCCCCGAAACGGCTCAACCAATCCATGCCCACTGTAACACAAACATCCCTCATGGAAATCGGTATCATGTCAATCGGAAACTCAACTCCGAAGATCTCCAGTACGCATCCACGTATCACCTCGGTAGCACATACCTCATGCTTATCGGCTATGGAAACCTGCAGAGGTCGACTCAACGCCTCCCTCAGAATACTAATGTGTCGACTAAAGGTCACAGACACGAACGACTGACTCGCACCTGAGTCAAACAACATTAATGCAGGTACATAATTCACAAGGAAAGTACCTACGCATAACATATCATCATCACAATATAAACTCAGCATAAATAAATAAAGAATATGTACCTGCCACGATGTCAGGTGCTGCGCGGACCTCTTCCGCTATCAACTGAAAGGCTCTCCCCCTAGCCTTCGGTGTTTCGGCCTTTGCTGTCCGGGTCTCAGTAGCTCGAACCGCAGGTACGGATCCCTGCACTGTCCTCTGAAGCTGGGGGCACTTGGCCTTCCGATGGCCAGTTTGGTTGCAATGGAAGCAAACCGAGAAACCCTTAGGACAATCCCTCGCGAAATGCCCTTCCTTTCCACACTTGTAGCATACCCTAGACTTGCATGACCCATAATGGCTCTTGCCGCACTTCCCACAAGTACGGCCCCTCGAACTACTCGTCCTCGAATCAGCGGGCTTTGCCCGATTGGCGGTTGGCTGCGACTGTGCCGGTCGCCGATCACCCCTCTGAGGCTTGGCTTCCTCCCTTGCCTGTGTCTCAAGCTCAATCTACCTCTTCCGGGAATTTGCCTGGAGCTCGGCAAATGTCCGGTAAGTCGAGTTCACCACAAAGTCACGAATGTCCCTCCTTAGTATACTCAAATATCGGCTCATGCGACCCAGCTCAGTGGACACCTGTTCCGGGCAAAACAATGCCCGCTCATGAAACATCCTTGTAATCACTATCACCGACTCAGTCCCCATCTTGAGGGTCAAAAACTCCTGGGCTAAGCGTTCCCTCAAGTGCTCCGGACACGAGCACGTATAGAAACACCCTTCTATGTCTGAGATCCACCTCATGGCAGCGATCGGATCCTGTGTACCATTGAACTCTGGTGGTTTCGTGTTGCTGAACTCTCGGTATAGCAACGATTCACCACCCTGGGGTCTCGCAGCAGCAACAGCTGCTGTGGCTGTAGCAACAACAACATCAGTCAAAGCAGCGTAACGCTCGTCAAACGTCTCGATCAGTGTGGTCTTAATAGACCCAAACATCTCCGGAATCTCGGCTCTGATGGCAGCAGCCACCTCCTCATGGATGATCTGATGGATCTCCTCATCACTCACCCCACTGCCCTCGATGGTGTGGTGTGTCCTGACCATGATCAATCTCTGAAATACAACATAAGAACTATTAGGGACACTTTCAAGCATACTCACACTTGACAAATTAATCATCCTCAACTTTTGGTACACCAAGTATTCTTACTTGGACTGCGCACCAATCCGATGTCTTCGATAGTACTGGCCCAATACTATCGTCCACACCGAATCAATATACAACCCAAGTCCTCCTCCTAGGATCCCAAGTCGTAAATACTCTACTCTCGCTATGCATTTGCTACCGTCAGTAGACCTCTCACGAGCTCCTCACTGCTACCTACTCACTCTCAAAGTATCTCATAGCAACAATAATCTCCTAGGCTAAAGCATCACAAATCAGGACACTCTAGTCCTAATAGGAATACCTAGCCTCTCTAGCATGCACAACATAATATCTCATAACTCATAACATATAATGTAAGGGTATTTTGGGGATTCACCGTTCGGGCGTTGGCTGACCGTACACACCTTCCACTCTGCTTGGTTCCAAAACCTCTTTTTCTTTTTAGAAAATTTTAGTTTTGTTCGAAAATTTCTCAAATCCTCGGTTTGAGTTCAAATACGCCCGAAGGTGCATCCGAATCCCTCAAACAAAGGCTCTGATACCAACTTGTAATAACGTAAAATTTCCAATTTAATTTTTCATTTTTAAACCACAAAATGTATATCATATCATAATTTTTCATTTTCAAACAAATCCCAAGATCTCTCTAACATGAGCTCCATCAGTGTGGGTGTGTACAAGTCAAGCCGTCGCCTTCCCACAGTCCTCGTTGGTACCTGAGACATCAAAAACAACAACTATAAGCATAAACGCTTAGTGAGTTCCCCAAAATACCACATACCACAAATACGCCACTCAAGGCTAAACCCGACCCTCCGGTCAAGATGTCTCAGCGGGACCCTCCAGTCCCACAGCTCGTCGGACCCTCCGGTCCAGTCATTGCTCGTTGGGCCCTCTGGTAATGTCAGTATCGTTAGGCCCTCCGGCCCGGTCTATATAACCACACAACATACAAATAACACATATCACGAAATCTCTAAGACAACACATAAATTCATACATAGCACATGAGACCCTCTGGTCAACTTGAAATACCTACTCAAGGTAATGAATAGTGAGAAGACTCACCTCGCGTATCTCGGTAACTCGTAAATCTCGTAACTACTAGTGCTCGATCTCCCGAGCTATCGTCCTCCTACAACACTAGCATATTTCTACTTAATACCACCTTGACCCAGGCTGACTAACACTACGAAGTGAAACTAGTCAACTCTGGTCAACGGTCAACGGTCAACGGTCAATGGTTGACCTGACTTGTCGAGTCTGGCGTGGACTCGCTGAGTCCCTATGGGAACCCGATCCCTCTGAATCTCTTCTGAATCACCGAGTCACTCACCTGACTCGGTTACCCAGTCCCTGGTTCGTAACCACTAAACAACCCGCACCAACTCACCGAGTCTGGGAGTGGACTCGGCGAGTGCATTCCATGCACAACCCCAAACGACCTTCTGAGGTCAGATCCACTCTACTAACTCATATATCCAGTCCCCTTAAGCTTATTGACCACGTAAAGTCCAAGTCTTGGTGTTCATTAAGCATCAAATAGCTCATTAATGGTGTTTTAGCCTCAAATACATTGATCCCAAACCAAAACCTCCATGGTTGCATATAAAGCTTGGGCAAAGAGGTGCTCCGAACCTCTATGGGTCCAGATCCAGAGCCTTAACTCGCTAAGGGACCATGATGATACTAGATCTAGTCACAAATGGGTTCAAAAGCCCTAAATCTATATGAACATCACAATAACAGAGAAGGATTCGAAATGGTACCTTAGTTGTTTTGTGGGAGAGACTCGGCGAGTTGGAGCTCAGGACTCGCCGAGTAGGCACGCGGATTGGATGCGGGATCGCGCCTGGACTCGGCGAGTCCAGGATATGGACTCGGCGAGTCTGCGCTGTGTAATGAAACCCTAATTTCTCGGGTTTGAGACTTATTTAAGGGCCTTATGGCCGTCATTTGTGCTCACCCAACCCTTAGAGAGAGACCCTTGAGAGCTGGAACGTTTTGAGAGAGAGAGGAAGCCTTATTGACCTTGTGTGTGTAATCTAGCAAAGAAGGAGAAGAATCTAAGCAAGAGGAAGCAAAAGAGGTTGCTATTCAGTGGATTTGAAGCTTAGAGCATCGATCTAGAGGTATGAATTCGATCCATTTTCTGGTTTGTGGAGTATAGGGAGACCTAGGGTTTCTTTTGGACATTTATGGAATGAGTTGATGCCAAATAGCCCCCTTCTTGTGTTAAAACTCTGGATCTGGATCCATTGAGGTCCAGAGTGTCCCTTTACCCAAGCTTTTTGGGAATCAATGGAGGCTTTGGATTGGAATCCTCATGCCTTAGGTCAAAAACTCCATTATTGAGCTATAGGGGGTGTTATGAGCTCCAAGATAGGAGCTTTACGTGATGAATCAGTCGAGGGAGGCCAGATCTATAGTTTTTGGAAGCAGATCTGACCTTAAAAGTGAGTTGGAGTGGTTGCATGGCATGGACTCGCCGAGTCTATTCATCTGACTCGGCGAGTAGCTTGAAGATTGCCTTGGGACTACTCAGCGAGTGGTCCAATCGAGTCATGGGTAGACTCAGTGAGTCAAGGTGAGCTGGAGAGGGATGACGAGTGGACTGAGTCAAGCTTGGACTCACCGAGTTGTCCTTGAGACTCGACGAGTTGAGTCGGGTTGGCCCCACGATTCACTCGGGAGAAACTCGTCGAGTAAAGGGGGGGATACTCGACGTGTAGTAAGGGGATTTCAAAGGGTTGGTGAAAACGTCTAGACTCGCCGAGTCGGTATGGTACTCGCCGAGTCCGGTCAGAGTTGACCGTTGACCGTTGACGAGAGTTGACCTGTGATTGACTTCATATGGATAGTCAACCTTAGAGATATAAAGTGTTAATTAGAGACATAATGTTATAGGAGGATTAGAGCTCGGAGGATCGAGCACGAGGGATTGCCAGGATTCGTGAGATACCGAGATACGCGAGGTGAGTCTTCTCACTATACTATATTGCCTTGAGTAGGTAACCAGAGTTATGTGATAGAATGTTTGTATGCTATGTATGTTATGTGTTGTACTGCATTATTTCTATGTGATTTATGTAGTGCATGTTTATCAGAGCTAGAACCTGAGGGTTCACAGAGTTTGGGTGCACGGACCCACAGAGTTATAGCCTCGAGTGGCTAATATGTGTTATGTGTGGTATTTTGGGGAACTCACTAAGCCTTATCCTTACAGTGTTTGATGTTTTATTTCAGGTACTAGTGACGACCGCGGGAAGGCGCCGGCTTGATCCGTACACACACACTCGGAGTTTTTACATTATGATCTTGGGATTTGTATTAACTTATATTGGATAATTAATATGGTTGTTGATGAATATTAATCGAATTATGTTTTATAAGAAAATCGAAAAAAAAAATTTGTTTGAAATTTACGGTGTTACAATTTGGTATCAGAGCCTTGGTTTGAGGGATTCGGGTACACCTTCGGGAGTATTTGAACTCAAACTGAGGAATTGAAAAGATGTTTTCAAAAGAAAAACCTAACTTTTCTAAGAGTAAAAGATTTTCTTGAAAAAGAAACAAATTCCAGGAAGAAACGTGTGTACGATCAGTCAGCGCCCGAACGGTGAATTCCCAAAATACCTTTATATTACGTGATATTAATATTGATATGATGTATCTGCATGCTAGAGTAGGCTAGGTATTGCTAATAGGACTAGAGTGGCCTGATTTGTGATGCCTTAGTCTAGGGAGGGGTGAGCTGCTATGAGATGCTGAGAGTGAGTAGGTAGCAACAAGGGGTTTATGAGAGACATATTAGAGAGTGATCTACACATGATAGAGTACTTGGGAATTGGGATCCGAAGAGGAAGGTTTGGGGTGTGTACTGAGACGGTGTGGACAGTAGTATTGGGCCCGTACTACTGAAAGCACCGGGGCGGTACATAGTCCAAATAAGAATCTTGGGATACCAAGAATCAGGGAGGGGTGGATTGTCGAGTGTAAGAATGTTCGAGTGAATTCTAATTTATCGCATGTTGTATTTCAGAGGTTGATCATGGTGAGGACACGTCATATGCCGGAGGGTGCCGGAGCTAGTGATGAGGAGATTCGACAGATCATTCATGAGGAGGTGGCTGCGGTCATCAGAGCTGAGATACCAGAGATGTTCGGGTCTATTAAGACCGCGCTGATTGAGACATTTGACGAGCGTTATGCCGCTCTTTCTGAAGTTGCTGTTGCAGCGGCTACCACATCGATCGCTGTGGCGAGACCCTAGGGAGGTGATGCGTCACTATTTCGGGAGTTCAGCAACACCAAACCACCAGAGTTTGATGGTACACAGGGTCCGGTGGCAGCTATGAGGTGGATATCGGATATGGAGGGGTGCTTCTTCACTTGCTCATCCCCTGAGCATCTGAAGGTTCGGTTCGCGCTGAACCAGCTTCGCTTGGGAGCGAAGGACTGGTGGAAGTTTGTGATGGCGCATTTCACGCCTGCTGAGCTTTTGGCGGTGACCTGGGAGAGGTTCAGTACCATGTTCCGAGATGAGTACGTTCCCCAGGTGGAGAGGGAGCGTTTGGAACAGGAGTTTCTGACCCTCAAGCAGGGTACTGAGTCAGTTACAGCGATCACGAGGATGTTTCACGAGAGGGTGATGGTCTGCCCTGAGCACGTGTCCACTGAGCAGGCACGTATGAGCCGCTACCTGAGCATTTTGAGACGGGACATTCGGGAGTTCGCCGCGAACTCCTCGTATTGGACATTTGCTGAGCTTCAGGCAAATGCCCGGAAGAGGGAGATTGAGCTTGAGACTCAGGCCAGGGAGGAGGCGGAGTCTCTGGGGAGGGATCGACGGCCGGCACAGCTCCAGCCGGCAGCCAAGCGGGCCAAGCCCGCTGATCCCAAACCCGGGAGCCAGAAGGGCCGCACTTGCGGGAAGTGCGGCAAGGGTCACGATGGAGTTTGTCGAGCAGGATCTTGCTACAAGTGTGGCAAGGAGGGGCATATGGCCAAGGACTGCGCCAAGGGGTTTGCAGTATGTTTTCACTGCAACCAGACCAGACACCGAAGGCGGAGTGTCCACTGCTGCGTGGAGCATCTCAGGGATGTGCTCCCATCACCATCAGAGCTACAGAGAGTCGGCCCGTGAAGGCCGAGATACCGAGAGCTCGAGGGAGAGCCTTTCAGCTGACTGCGGAGGAGGTCCGCGCTGCACCCGACGTTGTGGCTGGTATGTTTCCTTATATATATTTATTTTTGGTGTTGGGATATTATGCTTATATTATGCTATGCATAGGTACCTTCCTTGTGAACTATGTGCCATCTTTAGTGTTATTTGACTCGGGTGCGAGTCGGTCTTTTGTATCTGTGGCCTTTAGTCAGCATATCAGTGTTAGTCGTGAGGCATTGAGTCGGCCTCTATGGGTTTCCATAGCTGACGACAGAGTGATTTGTGCCATGGAGGTCCTCCGGGGATGTGTGTTAGAGATTTTTGGGGTTGAGTTTCCGATCGATCTGGTTCCTATTGCGATGGGTGATGTCTGTGTCATAGTGGGCATGGACTGGTTGAGCCGATTCGGCGCGGTTATCGACTGCGAGCGTCAGTTGGTGGCCATACGAGATCCTAGTGGGGGAGTTCTTTCGGTATACGACGAGGGTACACGTTCGGGATCAGCCTTTTGTTCGGCCGCTAGGGCGAGGCAGTGTTTACAGCAGGGCTGTAAGGGTTTTGTGGCGTATGTGATGGATACGCGGGTGATCTCCGAGAGACCGAGTTCAGTGGATGAAGTTCCGGTGGTGCGTGAGTTTCCAGATGTATTTCCCGAGGAATTACCAGGTGTGCCTCCCGTGAGGCAAGTGGAGTTCGGTATCGATTTGGTTCCGGGAGCCGCACCTATCGCTAAGGTGCCTTATCGTCTTGCACCTCCAGAGATGCAAGAGTTATCCTCGCAGCTTCAGGAGCTGCTGGGGAAGGGGTTTATTCGGCCGAGTAGTTCGCCGTGGGGAGCACCCATTCTATTTGTGAAGAAGAAGGATGGCTCGCATCGAATGTGTATTGATTACCGAGAATTGAATAAGCTGACGGTCAAGAACCGTTACCCGTTGCCGAGGATCGACGATTTATTCGATCAGTTGCAAGGAGCATCTTGGTTCTCCAAGATCGATTTGAAGTCGGGCTATCATCAGGTGAGAGTGCGGGACGAGGACGTCCAGAAGACAACATTCAGGACGCGTTATGGGCATTATGAGTTTGTGGTGATGCCTTTTGGGCTCACCAATGCCCTGGCTGTGTTCATGGACCTCATGAACAGGGTATGCTGGCCGATGTTGGATCGATCGGTGATTGTGTTTATCGATGATATTCTGGTTTATTCGAGATCTAGAGAGCAGCATGAGGAGCATCTGAGGGAAGTTCTTGGAGTTTTGAGATCGGAGAAACTCTATGCAAAGTTTTCCATGTGCGATTTCTGGTTGCGGGAGGTCCAGTTTCTGGGGCACCTCGTAAATCAGAAGGGGATATTGGTCGATCCGGCCAAGGTTGACGCGGAGATGAGATGGGAGGTGCCAAAGTCACCCTCTGAGATCAGGAGCTTTCTTGGGTTGGCAGGGTACTATCAGAGGTTTATCAAGGATTTCTCCAAGATCGCAGTGCCACTCACCAGATTGACACGGAAGGGTGTTACATTTTTATGGGGTCCCGAGCAGCAGACCTCCTTTGAGACACTTCGCCAAAGGTTGTGCGAAGCTCCGATATTAGCTCTTCCGGACGGAATGGAAGATTTTGTGGTATTCTGTGATGCATCGATTTTAGGGCTGGGAGCGGTACTGATGCAGAAGGGACATGTGATAGCATATGCATCGAGGTAGTTGAAGCCTCATGAGACGAGATATCCCACACATGATTTAGAGTTGGGGCAGTGGTGTTCGCTCTCAAGATTTGGCGGCACTACTTGTATGGGGTTCGTTGTACGATATACACGGACCATAAGAGCTTGAAGTACTTGATGGATCAGCCTAACCTAAATATGCGGCAGAGGTGGTGGTTAGATGTAGTCAAGGATTATGATTGCGAGATCTTGTACCACCCGGGCAAGGCTAATGTGGTAGCCGACGCATTGAGTCGTAGGGCGGAGAGTACTCCACTACAAAATGTATGCTTGAGATTGACTGTGATAGCTCTAGTTCTGGATGCCATTCGTGGGGCACAGGCCAAGGCTGTGCATCCGGAGATGCAGAAGACAGAACGGGTCGTTGGTTTGGTTTCTGAGTTTGTGTCGGATAGTCAAGGGCTTATGACTTTTCAGGGCCGGATTTGGGTACCGTTTGTGGGTGGTACGCATACTACATGGATGGAGGAAGCTCATAGATCGAAATTCTCGATCCATCCCGGGGCTACAAAAATGTATTTGGATTTGAGGAAAGAGTATTGGTGGCCTTGTATGAAGAGGGACGTCGCATGGTTTGTCGAGAGATGTTTGACCTGTCGAAGGGTGAAGGCCGAACACCAGAGACCGCATGGCAAGTTGCAGCCATTGGAGGTTCCCGAGTGGAAGTGGGAACAGGTCACTATGGATTTCATCACCAAATTGCCGAGGACTGCCAGAGGGGTTGACGCAATTTGGGTGATTGTGGATAGGTTGACGAAGAGCGCTCACTTTCTTGCTATCAGTGAGAGTTCTTCGGCGGAGAAATTGGCGGAGGTTTATGTGAGAGAAGTAGTATCTCGGCATGGGGTGCTGATCTCGATTGTTTCGGACCGTGATGTGCGCTTCACTTCCCGATTCTGGAAGAAATTTCATGAGGAGTTGGGTACTAAGCTGCATTTTAGTACCGCATATCACCCCCAGACAGACGGCCAGAGTGAGAGAACGATTCAGACGCTTGAGTACATGCTTCGAGCATGTGTATTGGATTTTGGGGGTAGCTGGGATACGTATTTACCCTTGGCAGAGTTTTCCTACAATAACAACCATCATTCGAGCATCGGTATGCCGCCCTTTGAGCTGTTGTATGGTAGGAGGTGTCGGACTCCCATTTGTTGGGGTGAGGTTGGGCAGAGAGTGATGGGCAGTACGGAGATCGTGATTCAGACGACAGAGCAGATACAGCGGGTCAGACAGAGGTTATTGACCGCCCAGAGCCGACAAAAGAGTTATGCGGACAGGCGCCGGGCCGAGCTTGAATTTCAGGTCGGCGACTTCGTTCTCCTGAAGGTTTCTCCTTGGAAAGGAGTGATTCAGTTCAGGAAGAGGGGCAAGTTGGGGCCCCGGTTTATAGGTCCATTTCGTGCGACAGCGAGGGTAGGCCGGGTAGCCTATCGGTTGGAGTTGCCGGCAGAGTTGGGACAGATTCACGACACTTTCCATGTGTCGCAGTTGAGGAAGTGTATAGCCGATGAATCGACAGTGGTTCCGTTAGAGGATATTCAGGTGGATGCAAGCCTGAATTATGCCGAGAGACCAGTGGCCATCAGGGATCGGAAGATCAAGGTTTTGAGAAACAAGGAGGTACCTCTGGTGTTGGTTTAGTGGCAACACCGGAGGGGATCAGAGATGACCTGGGAGCCAGAGCGTTTGATGCAGGAGCAGCATCCGGAGCTGTTTTTAGAGCGAGACTTCGAGGGCGAAGTCTAGTCCTAGTGGGGGAGAGTTGTAACAGCCGGATTTTATCAGGTATCTTGTTTTTTTTATTATTTTGTTGTTTTGTGGGAGGGACTCGGCGAGTTGGAGCTCAGGACTCGCCGAGTAGGGACGCGGATTGGATGCGGGATCGCGCTTGGACTCGGCGAGTCTGCGCTGTGTAATGAAACCCTAATTTCTCGGGTTTGAGACTTATTTAAGGGCCTTATGGCTGTCATTTGTGCTCACCCAACCCTTAGAGAGAGACCCTTGAGAGCTGGAACGTTTTGAGAGAGAGAGGAAGCCTTATTGACCTTGTGTGTGTGATCTAGCAAAGAAGGAGAAGAATCTAAGCAAGAGGAAGCAAAAGAGGTTGCTATTTAGTGGATTTGAAGCTTAGAGCATCGATCTAGAGGTATGAATTCGATCCATTTTCTGGTTTGTGGAGTATAGGGAGACCTAGGGTTTCTTTTGGAAATTTATGGAATGAGTTGATGCCAAATAGCCCCCTTCTCGTGTTAAAACTCTAGACCTGGATCCATAGAGGTCCAGAGTGTCCCTTTACCTAAGCTTTTTGGGAATCAATGGAGGCTTTGGATTGGAATCCTCATGCCTTAGGTCAAAAACTCCATTATTGAGCTATAGGGGGTGTTATGAGCTCCAAGATAGGAGCTTTACGTGATGAATCAGTCGAGGGAGGCCATATCTATAGTTTTTGGAAGCAGATCTGACCTTAAAAGCGAGTTGGAGTGGTTGCATGACATGGACTCGCCGAGTCTGTTCATCCGACTCGGCGAGTAGCTTGAAGATTGCCTTGGGACTGCTCAGCGAGTGGTCCAATCGAGTCATGGGTAGACTCAGTAAGTCAAGGTGAGCTGGAGAGGGATGACGAGTGGACTGAGTCAAGCTTGGACTCGCCGAGTTGTCCTTGAGACTCGGCGAGTTGAGTCGGGGTGGCCCCACGATTCATTCGGGAGAAACTCGTCGAGTAAAGGGGGGATACTCGACATGTAGTAAGGGGATTTCAAAGGGTTGGTGAAAACGTCTAGACTCGCCGAGTCGGTATGGTACTCGCCGAGTCCGGTCAGAGTTGACCGTTGACCATTGACCAGAGGTGACCTGTGATTGACTTCTTATGGATAGTCAACCTTAGAGATATAAAGTGTTAATTAGAGACATAATGTTATAGGAGGATTAGAGCTCGGAGGATCGAGCACGAGGGATTGCCAGGATTCGTGAGATACCGAGATACGCGAGGTGAGTCTTCTCACTATACTATATTGCCTTGAGTAGGTAACCAGAGTTATGTGATAGAATGTTTGTATGCTATGTATGTTATGTGTTGTACTGCATTATTTCTATGTGATTTATGTAGTGCATGTTTATCAGAGCTAGAACCTGAGGGTTCACAGAGTTTGGGTGCACGGACCCACAGAGTTATAGCCTCGAGTGGCTAATATGTGTTATGTGTGGTATTTTGGGGAACTCACCAAGCCTTGTGCTTACAGTGTTTGATGTTTTATTTCAGGTACTAGTGACGACCGCGGGAAGGCGCCAGCTTGATCCGTACACACACACTCAGAGTTTTTACATTATGATCTTGGGATTTGTATTAACTTATATTGGATAATTAATATGGTTGTTGATGAATATTAATTGAATTATGTTTTATAAGAAAATCGAAAAAAAAAATTTGTTTGAAATTTACGGTGTTACAAAATCACTAAGCTTCATGCTTACTGTGTTATGTATTATGTGTTTCAGGTATTTCTCAAGATAATGGGAAGGCTCCGGATTGATTATACACATGTCAGAGATTGAGTATTATTGAGAGGATCCTAGAGTTTCAATATATACATTTTTTGATTACGAGATTTGATGATTTGACATTATTACACTACTAGAAAAA
The DNA here is from genome assembly GCF_052625555.1 of Lactuca saligna. Taxonomy (NCBI): domain Eukaryota; kingdom Viridiplantae; phylum Streptophyta; class Magnoliopsida; order Asterales; family Asteraceae; genus Lactuca; species Lactuca saligna. The sequence goes on from NC_136419.1 coordinate 211,086,624, forward strand.
CAACCTTTTACGATGCCCAATGCGTCTCGTAAAACGCTCAAATGACGCGAAAATGTGTGTCAAGGAAGGCCCTGTCATAACGAGAGATGAGACGCTTTTTTGCATCGTCTATAGATGACGTGCATCTACGATGTGCATTTATGACACACATTTATGATGCGCATTTACGACGAACAATGTGTATCAAGGAAGCCCCTGTCACAAAGGAAGACGACACACATTTGTGTGTCATAACCTTACGATGCGCATTTAGGACACGCATTGTGTGTTATTAAAGCCCCTCTCATAAATGAAGATGAAATGCATTTGCGTGTCATAAAATTCAGCAACCATTTACGACATGCATATATGAAGTGCCTTTACGATACTCATGTATGCATAATACAAAAATATGGAAACAAATATGTACCAAAACAATCAATTTCATCCAATAACATAATGTCAAAAAATTGTAATACATTGATATTAAAGGGATTTGATTGTAGATTGTTATTAAGAGGTTTTCCCTAAATATATGACATAATACTACATTGCGATTAAGAGGTGAAATTAGGTACTACTTCTTCAAGTCTTGATGAATAGCTGTTGCTCCTCTAAATAAAACTTCAATCAACCATCTGTCACTTTGGAAATCAATCTTTGTCCTTTATATCCACCAACCATATATTTATATTGTAATTTTAATCTAACTAATAATTATATCACATTCAAATTAAATGGAATTACAAACCATCAACACCAATACAAAGATATTAGCCCCTTTTTTTTTCATCAGAAAACAAAATGAACTGAACAAACCTACCATATCAAGAGAAGTCATGAATGGCCCTGTATACACTCTAACAACAGCTACTCCATGTTCCAACTGTAAAATGGGAACATCCTTTCCAGCAACAATCATTAGTTCCATTATAGGTGCCCCCCTTAATCCGAGATTTACAATTTTCAAATCACAAATACAATTTGTCAAAAAGAAATACATAATTAGAAATTTTTTTTACTTTGAAAAAGATAAAAAAAACTTTGCATATAGATAGCTTCTGAGTTCTAACATCCCTTAAAATACCAGTTATCAAAGGGAAAGAAGCAACTAAGCAAGACAAATTACAATGCATACCCGTTAATCATAAGTACAACACGACTCCCACATTTAATTGGAACATAACTAAGGTTCATATTTAAGATAAAAGTGTATATTTATTGTTTATGATTCATATGAGGTGAGATATTGCTTAATCGCTTTTTGGATGGAAAAAGTTGAAGGCTCATCAGAAAAGCAGATATATCACACTTAATGAGAAATATAGTTGGTTAGTAATATATATACTTTTTCTATGTGTCCCAAATTATATAAAATTGTTTTATTTTATCCATGAATTTAAGGTTGAATATAAAAAAAGTAATATATTTTTATATATTTGTTTTGCATCCAATTTTGTTTCCTTGTATTACAAAAATGTACTGTAAAAATATTGCACAATTGTAGGAATCCTAATTCCAATACAGACAATATTATTAAAGATGTGTAATGGAACAAATTGAAGTCAAAAGGGGGAAAATATTGTATGAGAAGAGTGATAATTAAATAGAAGTAAACAAAAAACATGAGGTACCAAATGTTCTTATAGACGTTTTTTTTTGAAGCATTTGAGGACAACTTCCGGAAAGCCTGACTATTTGACCACAAACAACTACATGAAGCCATATAACGCCTTTGAGTGACCAAAATTCCCTTCAAGCCTTAACGAAGATATTAATATTAGTAAATGTATCACACTTATTACATAATACATAAAACAAAAAATGATGATAAAAAGGGTATACGTCATTCCAAGACCTCTCTTATGGAATCTCGCCTCCTTACTCTTAGGACACCTACAAGGGAACAAGAGTTACTATTGTGGGTTACATATAAAGATGGAGTTGTTTGTTGTCGAAATCGGAATTGGAATCAGAAACTCCTCCATGAGGTAACATGGATGCCCTTTGAAAGGAATTAGGAACTCCAGTGGCTTTTCACAACCACCTATTTCCAAGAATCACTTTATCCACTATATACAAAAGTTGTATCTCTGTAGCTTTTGTAATAACACTTAATGGTATAGAAGGAGCACCAATCTCATCGAAAAATTCCTGAACATATATTTATCATCAAATTACCAAATTACCCATAAACCATTTAAAATAAATTAAAATTTATACCTCTGGGGGTTCTCACACATTGTCTGTGTTGTCTTCAAGCAAATCTGACCCCATAAATTTATACCTCAGATGAATGATTGTTGGGCTTATTATGTTGCGTCTTGGACTCGTTCCTATTAGCCCAGTTTTGTAGCCGGTTTGGGCCTGTCCAACCGTGCATTTTATTATTCTAGGGTTTTAGTATTTAAGGTGCATGCATGCATCCTTTGTTAGTAACGCTTGAATTATTTTCTCATCAAAGTTTTGTAAACCCTAGCTCACCTCTACAATGGAAGTTCTTTATCGAGCTCTGCTGAGGCATGACTACGTTTGAATCATAAGCTTCATATTGATTCTATATTGTGTTCATTGTTGTGTTTGATTGAATTGTTTATTCTTTATTAATTTACTTGTGACGTATTTATATGATCAAGAGATTTATTCTCATCAATTGGTATCAGAGCAGGAGGGTGTGTAATTCATACACATCTCTTTTGTTGAAGAAGTTATTAGGGTTTTTCCGCATTAATTGATATTAATTGAGCAGTCATTCCAAATTGGCGTACCTCATTAATTGTCGATCTTCCCCTAACGATAAATTACAAGTATGATCTTAAACAGCTTATCAATCAAACATCATCACAATGTCGATGGATGATTCGCAATCCAATCCATTCAACATATCCAACAGCATTGGATCAACAACAAGAATTCCAATCCTATACACTCAGGATTATGAAGTCTGGACACACCACTTTAAAGATTATGTAATGGGCTCATAGGATAATGTGTATTTGATTTGGGAAGAAATTACAGTTGGTCCGTTTGCTCACTCAAGCACTTCAAAGATTGCTAAAACTCAAAAGGAGTACAATCAGCTCGTGAATGATGTGAAAGACATTCCTGAAGATGAGAAAGAAAAGTTCCAATGAAACATTAAAGCCTTAAGAATGATTAGGTTTTCTTTACAATTGGATACGTTTCTATTGGTGAGTTCATGTGCTACAACAAAAGAGATATGGGATAGGTTAAAGGAATTATATTCTACTGATGAAGATCTGTAACATTCGATTCAAACCTTGCTGCTTTTTGAATTTGGTGATTTCAAACAGAAGCCCGTAGAGAAAATTATTCAGGTGTTTGATCGGTTTAATCATATTCTCAGTAAGATGATAAAGCATGTGATCGAAAGGAAGGTTATTGAGCAGAAGGTTACCTTCATGAACGGTCTTAGACCCGAATGGATGGCGGTTGTATCAACAATGAAAGCACATGAATAGTTCAAATCATACTCTCTAGCGAAACTGGTGGTAATTCTGAAGTCCCATGAAAGTGCGGTGTCAAAGGAAACGAACGTGGTTTCGAGCTTGGGTTTGTTATCTCTTATTTCAAAAGGAAAAAGTTTTGTTGAAGAAGAAGAATTAGATCTTGCTGACTATGATCTAACTGGTGAAGAGTATGCCCTTATGGGTTCCAATCCTAGAAAGTTTATCAAAAAGAAGTTCCCATCCAACAAGAACCTAAACTGTTAGGGAAGTTATAGTTCCGAAAAGGTGAAGGAGGAACCGTAGATTGGTGGCGAATCAGGTTTTGATTGCCATTATTGTGGAGGCAAGAACCAATTTGGCAAAGACTGCATGCTAAAGAAGAAGACTGAAAAGGTTGATGAAGATGATGAGGAAGCGAACCTCCTGAGACGATTGGAGGAGATTAAGAAAAGGAATTAGTAGCTAACAATAACACCATGAATGCTTTGATTGTACAGGATACATATGATAAGGATGAATTTGGTGGAGTGTAGGTGTGGTCCACAGATTCAGAGGATGAAGAAGTGAGAAAGCCGACTCATGGCAAGGCTATGCTGGTGAAAGAAGAAAATGTTGAGGGAAGTTGTTTGATGGTGACAAAAGGTGTATCATAGATGCAAGGATACACAATAGATGGTGGGCTAGAAAATGAGAAGGCGCGAGAGGATAGGTGTTTCGCTGCGATTGTGAAATAGAAAAGAAGATACATCGCATGATTTTACCCTTCCTTGAGTTAAAGGAGGATGAAGTCGATGCCGAAGCTTACAACTGTGAAAATGTTGTATCTTCTGAAGAAATCTCTCCTGATTACAAAATTGGTCTTGTAAAATAAAGTCCCACATAAATTCAAAAGACCATATGGACATGCACCAAAAATCTATTAGATGAAAATGATAAATTGAAACTAAGAACTGAAACTGTACATAAATTTGACTCGTTGAATGCCAAATTAAGTTCAGAAAATAAAATTGATGTTGAAAATGAATCTGAACTTAATGAGAATGATGACATGAGTGAAATCTCTGTAGTGAACGTGGTGGACTGTTCTGAATTTTTCAAAAACGAACCCAAACTTAATAAAAATCTGATTTCTGAAAACTCCATTGAGTTTGCTTGCTCATCGATAGACAAGACCAAAGGTCTCAAGGCAAAAGATGTTGTATATCAAAAGGTTCAAACCACTCCAAATCAAGTGTACACAGTTCAAGGAGTCATACCACAACAAACAACCGAACTGACAACATTGATGGAAGAAGATAATGCTAATGGTTGTGATGAATTTTTCTGGTCAGTACCTATAGATAACGTTGATGAAACAAAAGGTTTATCTCAGAAAACTTCTTGGAGAGTGAAGGGTAGATATGTGGCAGAACCACTCAATGAACCTACAAGATATGATGTACCAAGCACAAGAGGCACCAAAACATCTTCGGCCGAACCAGTGACAACATCCAGTGAGACGTGTTTGTCAAAGAGCGAAAGCCATGCTCAAGTACCGAAGAAAAAGGCCAACATTCATAAAAATCCAAAACAGGTGGCAGAACGAAAACAACAACGCAACCTGAGATACAAGAAAAATCTCTCAGTAAGAAAACAGTTTTGGCGATCCCAGAATCCTCATTACGTAAGGTATGAAAAGACATATAAGTCACGAGGAGAACCAAGAGGCAACCGAAAGGAGGGTTTCAGTCCTCGGCATGAAAGCAAACGAAAGGAACGTTTCGGTCCTTGACACGAAGAAAACCAAAAGAAAGGTTTCGGTCCTCAACATAATAGCAGCCGAAAAGATAGGTTCAACCCCAGGTTCAATCAGAAGAACTGAAGGGTAGAATGTTTTCACTCTTAACCAATGAAGAACAATAATTGACGATCTAATACTGTTTCTAAACCTTATTCTTTTTATTCTAATTCAAATTCTCAAGATTCAAAGGGGAAAGGAAAGTTGCTTCCAGAAGACGTTAGATGCCCAAAAGAGACCCAAAAGAATGCGGACGTCAAAACTACAAATCCTACGTCTAAATCAAATGAGTCTAAGTCAAAAAAATCAAAGTTTTTACAATAAAGAGAAAAGATGAAACAACTCTAATAAATAACTTATCTTGTTGATGTTTCTCTTACTATTCCCTATCCTGTAAAAGGCTCACAAGGAGCCAAGAAACTTTGGGTTCGTAAATATGCTTGACATTTTGCAGGTTATTCGTGATGAGCAGTTTGACGAAGAATGGTACATTGATAGTGGCTGCTTGCATCACATGATAGGAAGAAGGGAAGAACTAAGGGAGTTTCGGTCTCTCAAGGATGGAGGAATGGTGATGTATGGAAATAATTCATTTGGTAGTATCAAAGGCTATGGAATGATTACAAATGGCAATTTCTCAATCAGAAAGGTCGTATACATTGAAGGATTGCAACATAACCTCATCAGTGTCACATAAATGGTAGTTGGGACCGGATTGAAGGTCTCCTTTGATAACGAAGGCTCAGAGATTATTGAAAAGAAGTCAAATAATATTCTGCTGAAGTCGAAGTGAAAGGGAGAAATGTACCCTTTAAATCTCAATCCTATTAGAGGGAAACCAATAGTTTGCTTGCTAACGAAGGCACACTCATAGGAAGGTTGGTTATGGCATCGAAGGTCTCTCATCTCAATTTCAAAGATATCAACAAGCTTGTACTAGGAGATTATGTTCGAGGCCTTCCAGTTCTCAAATTTGACAAAGACCATTTATGTGCAACTTATGAAATGGGAAAGCAAAGTCGACAAAGTCATCCTTCTATAATCAACACAAAGGTGATAGAACCATTGGAGTTGTTACATATCGATCTGTGTGGTCCCTCCTCTATTGAAAGCATTGGTGGAAACAAGTACATTCTTTTCATCGTAGGTGACTTCTCTCGCTTTACATGGGTATTTTTATTGAAGAAAAAATCAAAGGAAACTCCCAAGCTCAAGATCTTCATAAAGCAAGTAGAGGTTCAACTACGAAAAGTGGTTCGTAACGTGAGAAGCGACAATGGCTTGGAATTTAAGAACAAGGATTTTGAAGAGTTTTTAGCTGAGAATGGAACGAATCACAATTTCTCTGCTCCATATACTCCACCGTAGAATGGAATCGTCGAAAAGCGAAATCATCGAAAAGCGAAATCGATCTTTGTGCCAAGCAACTCGAACTATGCTGAGCTTCGCTTCCTTGCCTTTGTATTTCTGGGCTGATGCTATTGTTGCTGCTTGTTACGCTCAAAACAGATTGTATCTAAACAAAGGACTCTAAATCACTCCTTACGAGATCTTGAACAACCATAAGCCAAATGTGAAGTTCTTCCACATGTTCGGTTCAAGATCCTTCATTTTCAACTCAAAGGAGAATAGAAACAAATTTGATGCTAAGGTCGATGAAGGGATTTTTCTGGGCTACTCCTTGAACTCTAAGGCGATTAAAGAGACATACTATGTCACTTTCGATGATAGTTATGTCAAGAGGTTGAAGACAACTAAAGGTGCAATGCAAGATATCTTTCCAAAGTCTAGTCAAGTTACTGTGCCTATTTTAAATCCTTTCGGACAATATATGCTTCTCTTTGGTCAACTAGAAAAGGCTATTGATTCTGAATCCAAGGATGAGGATAACAGAGTCGACAGTTTGAACCAAATTATTGACGATGTTGCATAGAAGATGGCAGCTGAACAACCAAAGGCATCTGAAAGGCCTGACTTAAGCGAACCTTCTAGTGACTGTTCTACTATCTAGGGGAGGGTTCTTCTCTATCAAATAATCAAGGTTCATCATTTCATCGGGAGAATTCATTGTTGCACTCATCTAGCTCAACCGAAAGTCCAAACGAAGGGGAGTGTTCTGATCCATAATTGGAAGAAGAAGTCAATGCAGAACTGGATCCCTCTTATGATCCAAATTACCCTCCTCTCATTAAGTAGACAAATGACCATCCTCAAAGTCAAATCATTGGGGAATCCTCTAAAAAAGTATTAACTCGATCATAGCTGAAAGCGAAACAAGTTGCATTATTCTCTCAAGTAGAATTTTGCATGTTCAACTCTTTCATCTCCAAAGTTGAACCGAAAACGGTGAATTCAGCTCTTGATCATTCTGATTGGGTTCAATCCATGCAAGACGAGCTGAACGAGTTTGAAAGAAACAAAGTATGGCGTCTAATTCCAACTCCAAAGGATGCTTCGGTTGTCGGTCTCAAATGGGTATTCAGAAATAAGATGGATAAGGAGGGGAATATGATTCACAATAAGGTCCAGTTGGTGGTGAAAGGATATTGTCAAGAGGAAGGTATAGATTATGAAGAGAACTTCACTCCAGTTGCAAGATTATAGTCCGTTCGAATCTTTCTTGCTTATGCTGCACACAAGAACTTTGAGGTCTATCAAATGGATGTAAGGTGTACTTTTCTCAACAGAGAACTTGAAGAAACTGTGTACGTTGAGCAACCACCATGCTTCGTGAACGAGAAGCATCCGGATCATTGTTATATTCTGGACAAAGTCGTCTATGGTCTAAAGTAGGCTCCCTGAGCATGGTATGAAACCCTAACTCGATTCTTAAAAATGTCCAAATGTAAACAAGGTTCGGTTGACCTAACGTTATTTCGTAAGAGAGAGGGTAACCACCTTATGATAGTCCAAATTTATGTTGATGACATCATCTTCGGCTCCACGAATCCAAGACTAATAGTTGAATTCAGGAAGTTGATGGAAATTGAATTTGAGATGAGGTCAATGGGTCCAATTAACTTTTTCCTTGGCTTAAATATTAGATAGGGACCTGAAGGCATTTTTATCAATTAGGAGGCATATACAAAGACATTTCTTGCCAAGTTTGGCATGATGGGAGACTCCAAAGTGAAAGTCCCAATGGCTTTTGGAACTAAGCTTACTCCATCATTAGAGAAGCCAGCTGCTGACATGACGCTTTAGCATCAGATCATTAGGTCAATGATGTATCTCAAAGCCAACAGGCCAGACATCATGTTCTCAGTCTGCTATTGTGCCCGATTCCAAGCTAACCCTCGTGAACCGCACATGCTAGCCATAAAGAACATCTTTCAATATCTTAATCGAACTTTCCCTCTTGGTCTATGGTATCCAGCCAACTCAGGTTTCTTTGTCCAAGCATTCTCAAATGCTGACTTAGGGGGTTGTGGATTGGATCGTAAAAGCACTACTGGAGGATGCCAATTTCTTGATGGTAAAATGGTTAGCTAGCAATCAAAGAAACAAACTTGTGTTTATCTCTCCACAGCTGAAGCTGAATATATAGCCGCTGCCTCATGCACATCTCAGGTTGTTTAGATACAGACTTAGCTTAGGGACTATGGGTTGAATATGAAGAAAATCCCACTATATTGCGACTCTGAAAGTGCAATTAGGATTTGTCATAACCCAATGCAAGACTCGAAGACAAAGCACATAGCACTGCAGTATCACTTCATCAAAGATCACGTGGAAGATGGTAATGTAGAAATTCACTTCGTTAGAACCACTGATCAATTAGCAGATATATTCACTAAGGCTTTACCTGAAGCAAGTTTCAATAAGATCTTAAAAGGCCTAGGAAGGATGGAAGTAGAATCAGTACCGAAATCGCCTTCGCTTCACTAAAGGTAAGAAGCGAAATAGAGTGAACGCTCGGTCTATTTTGGATTTGGTTCACCTAGATACCGAAATGAACCGAATGCTCAGTCTATTTTGGGTTTGGTCCTTCTGAACTCGTTTGCTTCTTTTTCATTAAAAGGGATTTCGGTTGTATTCATTTGTATACTCTTTTCCATATGCATTTTTATGTTTTTCTTTTTATTTTTTTCTTTTCATAAAATCCAAAAATATTTTTCTTTTTGTTTCATTACAAATTTTTCACAAAATACAAAAACATCTTTTCTTTTATTTCATTTTTCTCATGCTTTTCTTTGTATAAATACTGCTCTCGATTGTGAAGCTCAAGCAGGTATAAATTCTTTTTTATAAATTAGTTAAGTGTCCCTAGATGCATGCTGCTGACGAAAGCCTCAACAAATTTTGAGTGAAGCCTTAATAATGTGATATATACAAATCATGTTTTCCCAAACTAGACTGTTACATTCACTCTAATCGTGCGCTACCTTGATCTTCTTATATTGAGTTTAGAGTTTTCTACTTGGTCCTTCTTTTATAGCAGAGGTACATTCACTTCTTAAACCACTTCCATCATATTTCTCAATTACACTTCATCTCACTAATCTAACCCTTGAGACTCTTAGCACTTACCACTGAGGTTTATGGTTACACAAAAATCTATGTTAATGATCTTAGTCTCGTGTTGTTACGTACTAAGTGAAACCCACAATTCAAAACCCTTAATGCATTGATGGTGAACCATTACTATGATTTAGCTCTCATAAATGAAATCTATTTTTTTTTTGCATGATCTTTATGAAATTGTCTAACACCAAGACATTTCTATTCTGAATTCTGTTACTTCCAAAATATAAAACCTACTTGTTCAACAGACCAAATTGGTCTCACAAGTACTTTTTGTAGCATTTGGTCTTATATTAAGCATCAAAGTTCGGTTGAAGCTTAGCCACCTCTAAAGCCTATGATTAAAAATACGACTTTCAATGTTTCTTAACAAACATTTGATCATATTCTCACGGGAATCCACACAGACACTTTGAAGTCTCTCTTGACTTGAAAGGAAGAGATTCGTCTCCGGGATCTATTGTTTCATGTCTTATTCGACATCACAATATCCCACAGACTTTGATTTATTTCTTTCTCATTCACACTCTATGCACAAAAATCTTTGATTTTCCAAAAGTCTGATTCTATTTAATATGAGCTAATTTTATAGCTTGGGTTTTAAAAGTATTATGGTGATCGATAAGATAAAGGTGACGACGGTTCATGTAGATTATGTGGGTGCCCTTTTGGATAAAGCATTTGGATGAGTCAGTAATTATCCAATCATTGCATCGATTTGAAAAAGGTACTTTTTATGGAAAGACGCGTAAAAAAAGTGAAACGTTTGTTCTCTCTCCTGCGTCATCATCGGGGTTGCCAACTGTCTACTCCCCATCGCATCAGGAGTCATTTCACAAAAGGATGAGATTTTTGGAAAATCTTTTTCTCTCCTACTATCACATATAATAGGGCTTCTCATGATCAACTTTACTCTTTTACCACTCACAAATATTCTAAAAGAAAAAGGCGATCTCTCTCACTGTTCATCATCTTCTTTTTCATCTTCATCAATGGCGGAATCATCCTCTGTTCAAGATACCTCTATTCACTCAAACCTTCTAACTGTTAAGCCACAACAAAACCTCATCATTGAGCTTATACTGTTTGTGTATGAATCCTATATGTTGTACGTGCTAGAATGCCTCAAATATTCTCCACTTGTCGATACTCTTACAAACGTGGAAATGGTTCCTATGTCTTGCCTCACTATCATCTACTCAACCGCTTACTATGACAAGGTTGCTAAGAAGATTCACTTTGACATTCACAACACAAAGAACTCGATTTCTAAGAATCGTTTTTGTGCCCTACTTGGTCTTGTTTACGAACCAGCCCTGGTAAACCCTAACTCATTCACTACCGATCAGTTGTTCTCGATGTTCTACCAAATGGTGTACACTGAAACCCTAACCATTGTTACGAAGTTCATGAAGTCCTTCCTTCCCCCACAATGGAACGACCTCTTTACTCTCTTGTTCAAAGTTCTTTCTGAGCGAAGCGCTGGGTCTGACGGTGCAAGCAAGTCTTTTATGACCATGCTTTATGGGTTGTAGAATGGTGTAAATCTAGATTTTGGAGTAGTCATATGACAACTTGTTCAGAGTTTATCTTCTTCTTCTTGTCATTCTGAGATTTCATGGGGTAGGTAATGGTCTATTATCACAAAGTGGGCAATGCATCATCTCCACGTTCGAATCATGGCGGACTCTCTTCTCTAATCCGTCGCAACATTTCACACAACAAAGATTATCATTACTGATATGTTCCAGTTTCTCTTCACTGGATCGATTCCTGAAGCATTGTATGCTTGTGTGTCTGAAGCAAGTAACACCATTCAAGAATACAAGAAGCTTCCTTCTTCAGGACCCAGGGAGCACCCTCCTACCATGATTCGATCTATAGAGGAAGCAGATAAGCCTGCAAAGAGGGGAAAGAAACAACATAACATCAAAGGATCTAACGGGAAAACTCCAAAGAAATGAAAGACTAAGAAGGCAACACCTTCACAGCCCAAGCAGAAAAATACAAAGAAGCCTGCTCGGAAGCTTATTCTTCAGTGTTCGAGTAATTCCGACTCTGATTATGTTCCTATTAGACATAAACGACCCTCTCCTACTGCATGTAACACCGTAAATTTCAAAACAATTTTTTTCATTTTATAAAAACATAATTCATTTAATATTCGTAAAAACACCCATATTTGAAATTCAATCCATGTCATACAAAAATCCCAACATCTCATAACATAAAATCCCGTGTGTGTGTACTGATCAAGCCGGTGCCATCCCACGGTCGTCACTAGTACCTGAAACAAATAACACCAAACATTGTAAGCACAAAGCTTAGTGAGTTCCCCAAAATACCCCATATGACACATATTAGCCACTCAAGGCTATAACTCTGTGGGTCCGTGCACCCAAACTCTGTGAACCCTCAGGTTCTAACTCTATAAACATGCACAACATAAATCACAAAGAATAATGCAGTGCAACACACAACACATATATAGCATACAAACACTGTATCACATACTCTAGTTACCAACTCAAGGTAAAGTATAGTGAGAAGACTCACATCGTGTATCTCGATAACTCGCAAATCCCTGAAATCACTCGTGCTCGATCCCCCGAGCTATAATCTTCCTATAATACAATATATCTCTAATTAACGCGAAGGTCATGGTGTGTGCGTTTTTCTGTGCAGCAGCTTGAAAGGAATCGAGAAAGATTTCAGCTTTTGAGATTAGTTTTTTGACTTTTGTGGTCGCTTCCTTGCATTCTTTAGTAGAGATTTCCACTACAAGAGAAGCCTTAGGGCATTGAGAAGTTGAGACATCAATGACCTTCGCTGCATTGGAGATAGAGGTGTCATGCTCCTTAACTGCATAACATAAGTGGGTCTTGAGAGCAGCTTCTGAGTAAGGATTAGCATAGGAAGATGAAAGTAATTGATCAAGCTTATCAGTCACAGCCTTTAGATGTCGCTTGGTGCTAGGAGCATCATCATCGTCGTCACTCTGAACATGATAAGTACTGAAGTATGTGGAATCAAACTCCAAGTCCTCACCTCCAAGAACGGTGCTGGTTTCGGTTGAACAGCTAGGAGATTGAGGTTTAGTAGGGACAGGGGTTTTGGGTGGAGAAGAATGAACCCCCTTATATTAGAGATATAAGGGTTAGTCAACCTTATTTGTAAAAGTGTTGACTTGATAGGTCTCGCCCCAATTGACACAAAGGGGGAGATTGTTGGGCTTATGATGTTACGTCTTGGGCTCGTTCCTATTAGCCCAGTTTTGTAGCCGGTTTGGTCTTGTCCAACCGTGCATTTTATTATTCTAGGGTTTTAGTATTTAAGGTGCATGCATGCATCATTTGTTAGTAACGCATGAATTATTTTCTCATCAAAGTATTGTAAACCTAGCTTGCCTCTACACTGGAAGTTCTTTATCGAGCTCTGTTGAGGCTTGACTACATTTGAATCATAAGCTTCATATTGATTCTATATTGTGTTCATTGTTGTGTTTGATTGAATTGCTTGTTCTTTATTAATTTACTTGTGAAAGATTTAAACGATCAAGAGATTTATTCTCATGAATGATTTTTATTTATTGAATAAAGAATATAATAAATAATTAGATAGTGATTACTAATTAGTAAAAAGTAAATAACACTTAATTCCATCATATGTAGCTATTATAATTGTTGGATAAGGTGTCTATGTTCATATCTATATTTGAGATGTACTTGACCCAACCCAATATGGTTTATTTGGGTTGCACTTCACCCGAACACTTTATATGGATAATCTTTTGAGAGTAGTATGTTTATGATTTATTAATATATTATAAGTTTTAATATATTAATATGAAATCATATTATTTAATTAGTATTGATCTAAAATTAATTTAGAATCAATTTGGTGATAAAAAAGGTGACTAATTAAATATGGGGTCTTTTATTTATATAGTGTAAGCTATTGCTTATTTAGAATGGGTTAGGCTTGCATGAAAAGTCCATGGATAGTCCATGGAGCTTTAACCCATGGATCTCATAGAAATAAAATGTCATGGGTATTGGGGTTTACATGAATGTAACCCTAATCCACCACACCATATAAGGGGTCCTTGGCACTTGAAATGGCACTAGTGTGTGTGAGAACTATGGTGTGGCTGATTTCTAGAAGTGTGCTACCATTCTATCAAGTTTCCAAAGTTTTGTGGTGATTTTTGACTTCCATTTGAGGTATCCACATTATTGGTTCTAGGCTCTCAAACTCCAAGCAATCAAACACTACTAAAAGGTATGTAATTATACTAGTGTTTTATGATTCAAGTACCCCATAACATGCTAGTTAGGATGTAAACCATGGAAAGTTATTATTTGCATGTATTTTAGAGAAATAATAGATCCAAGGTTTCTAGGGCTTCATGTACACCATAGGAGTGTTAGAATGCTCAAAACCCTTCAGTGGTATCAGAGCCTAGGATTGTTTTCTTGATACTTGATGCAAATAGTTGAAAAAATTCAAGATTTATACATATTGCTGAGTGAACTCGCTGAGTCCATGAGGGACTCAACAAGTCCAAGAATTATTTCATCCTACTCATTGAGTTGGTTCTTGCATTCGATGAGTACGAGGCCCTGAATGTAGATTTTCGAGTTTTGCTGTTGGAAAGGGACTATAAACATTACCCTAAACTATTTTGGTCTTATAAAACCTGTTTTAGATGGTGTAATGGTTATGCTAATCCATTTACAATGGCTATTATCAAAATTTCATGTTTTTATGGTTTATTTATGATTCTTGAAATTGTTGATATGAATGTTCATACACTTATGAGTTTAGAAGATCATATGAATTATTTGCAAATAGTTTGTTAGTTTAATTCTTGATCTTGATGTGTTTTAATGGAATCCATAATTTGTCCTCAAGTTATGGATTACCAAAAGTCTTTCTTTTAAAGTCCATTAAAGAACACATAAGTTACATGAAAATGAAGTGTCTTCATTTTAATAAATCATTAACTCATAAGTTATGAAGTTGAAAAGTTTTGAAAGTTACAAAACTTGCTGTCAAGTTTTTGAACATGTAAAGTCTCACACACTTTAGAAAACTTTAGTTCCAACCCCTAGAATTTTAAAAGTCAAAATTCAATCCTTATACTTTATAATATTATAAGTTATATATATATATATATATATATATATATATATATATATATGTGTGTGTGTGTGTGTGTATGTGTGTAAGAACAAGTCGTTTTACTGTTAGTAGGCCTCATTCACGATGATGGTCTATAAGGGGGTATAAGGTTGTTGCCTATAAAATGACAGCTTAATGGGTGTCCACTCTCACCCACCACTTCCTTGACCAGTGGAGGGTCGTTACCCGAATGGGTAGGACAATGACTTTAATCCTCATTAAAAGTATGATGATTGTAAAGTAACTAAATGTTTTTATAAATTCCTAATCTTATCTACTTTAGGAAAATGTGAATATGGTGCTAACCAATGAAATTACACTTTGCACTTTCCTTAAGTCGTTACTGGAGTGTGTGTGGTTAACTGGCACACTAACTTGGACTTAAAAAGGTAGGCAAAGAGTGGCTTAAGTTTTATCATAGATCGGTGGAGCGCGTTTGGTTAACCGACAGATTGGTTAGGTGATAAACATTAAGAGCACCAAGTAATTTGCATGGTTATTTCACACCTTGTTTTGTGATTCTAGGTATCCCAGTCACAAAACATGAAGGGCACACTCGATATTGAAACATGCTATTGAAAAGTTCAATGAATCTCAAAAGAATCTAGGAGATTCAAAACCAATTAAAACCTAATAATACATTTCATTTTTCCTAGTAGAAATTGGTGAATAGTCATTCACCTACATTCAAATATTTTATAGCTTAGATTACGACATCCCTCTTCTAAGTTATGAAATATTGTGTTGCATCTTAGCCTTAATCTTACATATGGGTGTCTTATTAAGGACTATCTTTATATATAATCTAAACTTTTTTTTGTTTTTCAGATGTCTTCCAACAATGCTGCTTCTGGCTCAAAGCCTACCGACTCCTTCTTTCTCATGAACCTTTGTGGGAGAGTCATCTTCGATGGTTCCAACTCTATGGATTAGATCCAGAACATTAGGATGGTCACTCATTACGAGGACAAGGAATATGTACTCGGCAAGGAGCTTAAGAAACTTGATGAGTCGTCCGCTACTCCTAAGGAGATCTCTGAATCCTAGGCTTATGAGAGAGATGCCATCAAAGTGGCATGTATCATGTTGGCCACGATGACATCCGAGCTCTAAAAGTCCTATGAGGACTATTACCCTTTTGAGATGAACCAGGACTTGATGGACCGCTACCATCGAAGTTCTCAGCAAGAGAGGTATGACACGATCTCTTTTATGATAACAACCCGGATGAAGGATGGTAAACCCATCACGGGCCACTTACTAAAAATGTAAAGGTATGTGGACCATTTGTTGAAATTGAATGTGAACTTCCCCGAGGAGTTGGCAATTGACATCATTTTGCACTCCTTACCTTTGTGTTGTGATGAATTCTGAATGACATATCATATGAACAAGGAGGAAGTTACATTCAATAAAACTTCAAGGACTTTTGATGACTACTGAAAGTAGTCTTAAAGGTAAATCGGTTGCTACCACTCCTACTCCTACTGCGGCCCCTGTCTTGGCGATCCGACAAGGTAAAGGAAAGAAGAGGGTGAGCCCTTCAAAGGGTACTAAGAGAAATTCCCTTGATGGCTACTCTTCAAGTTGAACCAAGAAAGGTTCTGTCAGTCCTTCTACCAACCCTAAAGAGGCGGAATGCTTCTATTGCCATGAAAAGTCGCAATGGAAGCGAAACTACCCAAAGTACCTGCAAGATGTTAAGGATGGGAAAGTGAAACCCAACCATGTAGGTATTTACATTATATTATCTAATAACTCACCCCATTCTAATTCTTGGGTCCTTGATACAGGTTGTGGTATTCACATATGTTCTGATTTGTAGGGACTAAGAAGAAGTGAGAATGATGAGAAGATAAACTTGATCATGGGAAATAGGAAAGCTTCACCTGTCACCAAGATTATAGTTTATTCTTTGTTGATAAGTAGTGGGTTAGTGTTAGATTTGAATAAATGTTGTTACTCGTCTGAAATGTCAAGAAATATTATTTCTTTTCATGGTTTGTACAAACAAGGGTTTACCTTTTCTTTTGATAATGAATGTGGTGGTATTAATGCATTCTTAAATAATGTTCTTTATTTTACAGCATTACTTTGTGATGGTGTATATGAAACTGTGTCGGTTGTTGATAACCTAGGAAATAATGTGTTGTGTATTAATTCATCCACTAACTTTGATAAAGCATCATTATGGTATTATCGTCTTGGACATGTAAGCAATAAACGCATAGGCAAACTCCAAAAGGATGGAGTCTTGGAGTCATTTGAGCTAAAGTGAGATGATAGTTGTGAATCTTGTTTGCTTGGGAAAATGACAAAGTCACCCTTCCCTAGTACTTGTGCTAGGGGTGAGGGTTTGTTGGATCTTATAAATACTTATGTGTGTGGACCCTTCAGAATCGCCACAAGGGATGCTAACCACTTCTATGTGACTTTTACTAATGATTATAGTAGATATGGATATGTATACTTAATCAAGCATAAGTCAGAAACCTTTAAAAAGTTCAAGGAGTTTAAATATGAAGTGGAGAATCAGTTGGGAAGGAACATTAAGATTCTTCGATCCGATCGAGGTGGTGACTATCTTAGTACAGAGTTCCTTGACTATCTTAAGGAATGTGGGATTGTATCACAATTGACACCTCCCAGGACACCACAACTTAATGGTGTGGCTGAGAGACGTAATCGAATATTGTTGGACATGGTTCGTTCAATAATGAGTCGAGCTTTACTACCAATCTCATTTTGGGTGTATGCCTTCGAGACTGCCGCCTATATCCTTGATCTAGTCCCTACCAAAAGTTTGGCAAAACACCTCACGAGATTTGGATCGGGAAAGCTCCAAATTTGACCACATCAAGATTTGGTGTTGCGAGGCTTTCATGAGGCGCGAGACTCATGATAATCTCAAAACTCAAAGTGAGAGGTGTATTTTCATCGGCTACCCACAGAAATCCTTTGGTTACCTCTTCTACAGACCTAGTGATAATGTGGTCTTTGCAGCAAGGAGAGGTGTCTTTTGCGAGAGTTCATAAGCCAAGGAAATAGTGGGAGGAAAATTGACCTTCAAGAAATTTAAGATTCAAGTCGTGAAGGAACCTCAAATCCTAGCAATCAACCTGAGGACGAAATTCCTATTGATCTGACTAATGAGTTTGTACCTCTGAGGCGTTCTGTGAGAGTTAGGAATGCACCTAAGCATTACTATAGTTTCCATATTAACACGGAAGGTGATACATTTATCAGTGATAGCATACTGGTAAATTTGGATGAACCTAGTAGCTATAGGGAAGCCATGGCAGGCCCCCAGTATGCTAAATGGAAAGAGGCTATAGACAACGAGATTCAGTCCATGTATGAAAATCAAGTTTGGAACTTGGTTGACAATGTACCGTGTCGTAAGACGGCCGGGTGTAAATGGATCTTGAAGAAGAAGACCGATATGGATGGAAAAGTGTACACTTATAAGGCACGACTAGTTGCGAAGGGCTTCACTCAAACTCAGGGAGTTGATTATGATGAAACCTTCTCACCAGTGGCAAAGATTAAGACTATCAGGGTTATGCTAGCCATTGCTGCATTTCATGATTATGAAATATGGCAAATGGATGTCAAAACCGCTTTCCTTAATGGAAAGTTGGATGATGATGTTTACATGAGTCGGCTAGGGGTTTTTGTTAGTACAGAGTACCCTGATAGAGTGTGCAAGCTTGAGAAATCCATTTATGGATTGAAACAAGAATCTCGCAGCTGGGACCCTTGGTTTGATGAGAAAGTCAAAGAGTTTGGATTTTCAAGAAGCGAAGATGAGTCTTGTGTGTAGGTCACAGCTAGTGGGAGTCCAGTTAGATTTTTGGTACTATATGTGGATGACATACTACTCATAGGAATGACATCCCAACTTTATAGAAGGTTAAGTCCTAGATTGGGAAGTGATTCGCAATGAAGGACCTTGGAGATGTTGCCTATATACTAGGGATAAGGATATTGAGATAAAGGAGTAAAACACTAATTGGACTTAGTGAAAGCACCTATATGGGTAACTTGTTGAAAAGGTTCAACATACAGAATTCCAAGAAAGGTGACTTACAGATCCAGCATAATGCCAAACTGAGCAAGGCTCAGAGACCTTGTATAGAGGATGAGATAGTTTAGATGTGTCGATTACCACATGCTTCCGCTATTGGCTCGATCATGTATGCTATGACTTGTACTCACCCTGATGTGGCCTTTTCTTTGAGCATGGTCAGCAGATATCAAGGAAATCCTAGCAAAGCTCACTAGACTGCGGTAAAGAACATTCTCAAGTACTTGCAAAGGACTAAGGATTGGATTCTTACCCTTGGTGGGAGTGATGACATGAGAGTTGTGGGGTATAGTGACGCTAGCTTTCAGACTAATAGGGATAATTTCTGCTCTCAGTCGGGCTAGGTCTTTACCATGAATGGAGGAGAGATTACTTGGAAAAGTTCCAAGCAGGAGACGGTAGCTGATTCAACATGTGAATCAGAGTATATAGCAGCGAGTGAAGCGCCAAAGGAGGCGATACGGATGAGGAACTTCATCGGAGACCTTGGAGTTGTACCAGCTATAAAGGAGCCTATGGATAGTTTTTGTGATAGCAATAATGCGGTTACCTTAGCCAAGGAACTGAGAGATCAAGGCAGATCCAGAAACATTGACAAAAAAAATATCACTTCATAAGACATAAGATAGAAGGACTCCTCGTAGCAAAGAGGATATCGTCAGAGGAGAACCCAATAGATCCCCTCACGAAGGGACTGACTAGGGTTCAACATTTGCAGCATGAGAGGCGCAATTGGCTAAATGATGATATTAATTTTACAGATTAGATAGCTTTTGAAATTTGTAAAGTGTAATTGACATTTGATGATAAATAAAAGTTGTTGTTTATTTATAAGTAAAGTGTTGCTATATTTTGTCAGTCGTTTACTATCATTTCATATTTCCGTGTTTTGACTTCCAGAATAATTATGTTATGGTATATCACATTATTCAAATTCTCCACATTCGGTCATATGTTGGAAGTAGATATGAATCAAGACTATCGTGAAGTCGGCTTGTAGATGTCTAAGGTGTTGGACATAACAAGAGTTGCTACAAAATTTATGAGTGCTCATAAGTTCTTAGTATTGGATTCAATCCCACGCTCACTTGTATCACCTAATGGAATTTATCTCGAGTGATCGTGAGACAGTAATATCATACAAGTCTTCAACCCTAGAGATATGCGTTGTTTCCTATGAGTTGGTTATGCATTGACTGTACAAAAACACATCAGTAACTTGATGTCATAAAACTGTACAAAAACACATCAGTAACATCATATGCTTTGTCAAAAACACAAGCATATGAGTCGAAGTTTATCTGTTCCTTCTTGGATTAGAAGCGATATCTGGCCCCTTGATGATTTTGTTTTGACCTATGTATCGGGCCCAGTAAGAAAAAATTGATATGTGCAATTAAGTTCTATGTCAAACAAATCGGAAATCGGGAAACAAACTGCTGGACAATATGTACGACATTGTTCCATGTTTGTGTCCGGCTGATATCTAGGACAGAGGATTATATAATCCCTAAAAAAATGTGCTTCATAGTTCAATATAGTTTTAAGAGCTACGATTGTTGGTCGGTTCCTAAAGTCGTGCTTGCAAATATAGTTTTAATGACTTATCCAAGTAAGAGACTGTTGGATAAGGTATCTAAGTCCATAACTATATTTGAGATGTACTTGACCCGACCCGACATGGTCCATTTAGGTTGCACTTCACCTGAACACCTTATATGGATAATCTTTTGAGAGTAGTATGCTTATAATTTATTAATATATTATAAGTTCTAATATATTAATATGAAATCATATTATTTAATTAACATAGATCTAAAATTAATTTAGAACTAATATGGTGATCAAAAAGGTGCCTAATTAATATGGGCTCTTCTATTTATATAGTGTGGGCTATTGCTTATTTAGAATGGGCTAGACTTGCATGGGTATTAGGATTTACATAAATGTAACCCTAATCCACCACACTATATAAAAGTGTCCTTGGCACTTGAAATGGCATTAGTGTGTGTGAGAACTAAGGTGTGGCCGATTTCTAGAAGTGTGGTACCATTCTCTCAAGTTTCCAAGGTTTGTGGTGATTATTGCCTTCCATTTGAGGCATCCAGATTATTGGTGCTAGGTTCTCAAACTCCAAGCAATCAACCAATAATAAAAGGTATGTAATAGTGTTTTATGATTCAAGTACCCCATAACATGCTAGTTAGGATGTAAACCTTGGAAAGTTATTATTTGCATGTATTTTACAGAAAACATGGATCCAAGGTTTCTAGAGTTGATTTTACACCATAGGAGTGTTAAAATGCTCAAAACTCTTCAGTAATATCTATGTTTTGTGCAGTGAAAACTGAAAAAGTGTAACCTCAAAACTCAAAATTCCCTAGATTCCTTAAAGGAATAGGACCAACAAGTAATGAGTTAAGATTATTTTCCCCGTGATTAAATGTTCACAATGTTTATGAAAAGATTCAGAAGCAACATTCCACAAGGAGTATGATTAAGTGGAAAAGGATAAGTATGCTCAAGTCACTAGTCATATTTAATATATCATTAATCTAATATCAACAAATTCACTTTTGCTAGATATTATCATGGTCTATATGTAATGAAAACCTAAGCATTCTCCCAACTAAAATTAGATACAACCTATGAAATCGAAACTCTCAAACATGACTAAGAACTTAAGTAATTATATGAGAATATTAATCATTTTATTTCATAGCAAGTATAAATGCAAATCAGAGACATCTAAAAGGCAATTGCAAAAATCATACACAACATTAGCACCAAATTAAACCAATGTATCTATAACCTAGCACAAATCTGCTATCGAACAAAACTTCAACAAATCAAACGCAAATGGAAAATGCCATATGTTTAACTCTTTCATACACAACAACTTTTAGTGAACCTGGAATTTTATGACTGCAAAAAGAAATAAACCATTTATACGAAGGAGCATGCATATATACAATAAAGCTGAATCAATAAATAGTTATAAAAGTTGAGATTTTTCAAGTTATTTCAGCATGCCACTGTGGCAATATTGGTGCTGGACATACTACAAGAGTTACACCAGAAGGAACAAGGGAACTGGTTGCTTGACTTAGTTCTAAGAAAAATGGAAAAATATGGGCCCCATCACAGATAACGATTTTGGAGCCTTAACTTTTGTGTTTTCTTGACTCACCATTCACACTTTTTGAATCTTTTATTTGTTCTGAATTTGTTTCTTTATATTGATAGCCTACACAATCTACATATCGCCAAGCATCACAGACATGACATTGTACCCATAAACCTTTATACTTTAGGCTTTCACTTATAGCCCCACATATACATTCAACACACTCTTTCTTCATTCGTTTGATGTTAGATTTATGCTCTCCAACAACTTCTATTGTCTTGTTTCTTATATCATCAACATGCATGTCCGATTTTCTATTGTGCAAATATACAAGCAAGCAACTCAATGGGTTTTCCTAGACCCATTTCATATGTTGTTGTCATAGAAACAAATCAGTAAAAATATCAAAAAAGATAGATGAAATATTATAAAACCAATCAGATTCTTCTGGAATTAGGGTTCTAATATGGTTTAAGATATTAGGGAAGAATAAGAAGAAGAAGTGAATAAATTGTAGGTGTTACAAAAGTGAAGACATTGTAGGTGTTACACGAAAAATTAAGATATCAGGGAAGAAGAAGAAGAAGAAAAAGAAGAAGAAAAAGAAGAAGAAGAAGAAGAAGAATAAGAAGAGAGTATATGAATAATGGTAAGCACGACATACCTTAGTGCAACCAGAAGAGAAAAGTCATACCTGCTTCATTGAATAGAATGAGATATTTCTTGAAATCGGACCTAGGGCTTGTAAGCAGAACAAAAAAATCAGACCTTGTCTTTAGGGTAATGAATAAGGCTATCATTTGTTAGTGGTGGCAGGGGAGAAGAAGATAACTCCAACGAAGGTCAAAAATATGGAGCAAGGAAGTAGATGACATATACTTAAAATAAGTGCCCTTCGTGTTTTTGATTTTGTTTTTTTTTTACACTAATTTTAGGGCACGAACAAATGCGTGTCCTCTATCCTTCAAATATTGGAAAACTGACATTATTTTTTAGGGCACACACAAATGCGCGTCCTCTATCAGTGTGTGCCATTAATTGCGCGTCATAAAAGGCGGTTTTTCTAGTAGTGTGACATTTTGAGATTTTATTACTGTGATAAATGTGTTTTTAAATTGAAAAATTTGGTTTAAAAATTTACGTCGTTACAACTTGGTATTAGAGCCTTGGTTTGAGGGTATCAGATGCACTGCCAAGTGTGTTCGACTCAAACTGAGGATTTAAAAAAAAATTCAAAGAGATAATTTTTTCAAAAAAATGAGAAAGAGTTTAAGAGAAAACGAGTTGGAGTAGTGTGTACAATCAGCAAGAGCCCGAGCGGTGATTTCCCAAAATACCCTTACTGTTGTGTTATGAGATATTTATGAGACATTTTATGTAATATTATACATGCTAGAGAGTAGGCTAGGTATTTCATATTTTAGGTCTAAAGTGGTTTGATTTGTGATGTCTTAGCCTAGGAGTTGTTGATATATGTGATTGCTTTTGAGTATGAGTATTAGCAGAGATCACCTAGAAGGGGTTCTTGAGTTGAGAGGAAATCTAGGAGAGACACCTAAATGAGTTTGTGGGAAGTCTTCTTAGGGAGTAGGTTGTGATTTGTGAGATATAGAGTACTTGTGAATTTGGATCCTAGGAGGAGGACTTGGCGTGAACACATATATGGTGTGGAAGGTAGTATTGGGCCCGTACTACTGAAAGCACCGGATATGTAGGCAGTACAAGTAAGAATCCTTACGGTTCTAAGGAAAAAGTAGGGGAAAGTTATCGAGTGTGAGTATACTCGAGCGAGTCTCCGATTATTTTGTGTTGTGTTTTAGAGACTTCATGGTGGGTATGCGGCACAACCCAGAGATTAGTGGAGTCGGCGATAATGAGATTCGCAAGATAATTCATGATGAGGTGGCTACAACCATATGAGAGGCTATCTCGGAGATGTTTGGTTCTATCAAAACCACTATAATCGAGACAATTGATGATAAATATGCTTCTGTTACGGAGGCAGCTGCTGCTGCAGCCACCGCCACAGTCACTGCTACCAGCCCACATGGGGTGACTCGTTACTGTACCGGGAGTTCAGGAACACGAAGCCACTAGAATGGGACTCAGGATCTGATTGCTGCGATGAGATGGATCTCTTATATCGAGGGGTGCTTCTACACTTGTTCATGTCCGGAGCACTTGTGGGTATGATTCGCGCTGACCCAGCTTCGCTTGGGAGCGAAGTACTGGTGGAAGTTTGTGATAGCCAGTATACTCTTGCAGAGCACACTTTAGTGACATGGGAGAGATTTACATCAATGTTCCAAGATGAGTATGTTCCCCCGATGGAGAGGGAACGATTGGCCTAGGAGTTCCTATCTCTTAAGCAAAAGATAGAGTCTGTGACACTGATTACAAGGATGTTTCATAGGAGGGCGTTGTTCTGCCCTGAGGACGTGTCTACTGAGCAAGCACATATGATTCAGTATTTAAACAAATCTAAGGTGAGATAATCGTGAGTTCATGGAAAACTCGTCTTATCGATCATTTGCTAAGCTTCAGGAAAAGGCCCGAAAGAGGGTGATTGAGCTGGTGACTCAGCCCAGGGAGGAGGCGAAGTCTCAGGGGAGAGACCGGTGGCCGACACAGTCTCAAATGGCAACCAAGTGAGCTATGTCCGCCAATTTAAGATCAGGAGGCCAGAAGGGTCGCACTTGTGGGAAGTGTGGCAAGAGTCATGAGGGGACATGTTGAGCGGGGTCTTGCTACAGGTGTGGCAAAGAGGGGCACACGGCGAGGGATTGGCCCAAGGGGTTTGTAGTCTGCTTTCACTTGAACCATACTAGTCATCGGAAGGCCGAGTGCCCCTAGCTGCTTCAGGGATCACCATAGGGATCTGCACCAGCTGCCACGCGAGCTAACGGGGGTTGGCCAATGAAGGTTGAGGCATCGAAGATTCGTGGGAGAGCCTTCAGCTGACAGTGGAGGAGGTTCGCATAGCACCAAATGTCATAGCTAACATTTGTTCTTTTTCTTATTCTATTTTGAGTTATTTTATGCTTATATTGTGATGTGTATAGGTACTATTCTTGCGAGTTCTATACCTGCTTTGGTGTTATTCGACTCTGGTGGGAGTGGATCCTTCGTGTCATTAGCGTTTAGTCATCACATCAGTATCCGATGTGAGTCTTTGAGTTGAACTCTGAGAGTTTATATAGCCGATGAGCATGCGGTGTTTGCTACTGTTGTCATCTGGGGGTGTGTGATCGAGATTTTGGTGTTGAGTTTCCGATAGATCTGGTTCCGATCGTGATGGGTGATGTATGTGTCATTGTAGGCATGGACTGGTTAAGCCGTTTTGGAGCTATGATCGACTGTGAGCGTCAGTTGGTGACCATAGGATACCCTAGTGGGGGAGTGCTTACAGTGTATGGCGAGGGTACCCGATCTGGGTCAGCATGCTGCTCGGCTGCCAGAGTGAGACAGTGTCTACAGCAGGGTTGCAGGGGTTTCGTAGTGTATGTGATGGATACGTGAATTGATACCGACAGACCGAGTTCTATCGTTGAGGTTCCGATAGTGAGTGAGTTTCCAGATGTTTGTCCCAAGGAGTTACAGGGTGTACCTCCCGATAGGCAAATGGAGTTCCAGGTTGATTTGGTTTCGGGGGCGGTGATTATCGCCAAGGCACCTTATCGCCTTGCGCCATCAAATATGCAGGAGCTATCCTCACAGCTTCAGGAGCTGCTAGGGAAGGGTTTTTTCAGACCGATTAGCTCGCCATGGGGAGCGCCGATCCCTTTTGTCAAGAAAAGGATAGTTCACACCATATGTTCATTGATTGCCCGGAGTTAAAGAACCTGACAGTTAATAACCATTGTCCGCTTCTGATGATTGACGATTTGTTTGATCATTTGCAGGGGGCGTCTTTTGTCACACCCCGAAACCGGCGTTAGAAATGTTCCGTGGCGGAGGATGTCATGCGTAGTAACACAACAGTTATATAGCAAGCATAGTAAACATAACCATTACATTAATATGAATATTTACATTCTTCAAAACTTGATTTATACATATCAATATATAATAAAAGTAAAAGATGTGACTTCCAAATATCCTCCGTCTTCTCCAACAGTTGGCATCAATACCTGTCTATGGTTTCCCTAAGAATACAAGCAGTTTTAGAAATACCAGCATAAAGCTGGTAAGTTCATAAGTGCTTGATTCAGGTGAAAGAAAATGATCCGTTGATTTTTATGAAAAGTTGTTTCCCCAGAAAATCTCATATTTTCTTATGAAAGAAGTTTGATTATCCATTTGTTAAACAACCTGTTTATGAAAAGTTAAATTATCCCAGGAAAAACCTATATTTTCCTTAAAAGTTAATAGTTGGTTAACGATCCTGAAATGAAGTGTACAAGTATCTACCGTACTTGTATCGTCAGCTGCAGTTTTCTTGAAAAACTATGCTACACTTAATGATATGCATTAGCTTTAATATACACATAAAACTAACAAGTAAGTAGCGAACTAATTCCTAAGGGTATTGTTGTACCCTGTAGTAATCAAAACAACTATTACTTTGAGGTTAGTTCACTAAGTTCATTATAACCAAAAGTACATCTCCATTATCTAAGTTGCAAGTTCTATAACCATACAATAAACTGGATATGGCGCATAACGGGGGCTAGTATCTTTTATGACTTTGTTACCCGTAGATCTGTCGGTCCCACTGTAGCTAGGAGCGAGGTGTGGGGTATTCAGTCCCGTATAGATCTATACACAATAGTCACGTTCTCCCTCCAAGAGATTCTAGTTACAGGGTTAGTCCTACAGTCGTGAATTCTGGTGGAGTGTTACTAAGGACATGTCTCCAATGTTAAGAATAATGAATTTACAAGTAATAATATAGAAAATCCTATTTTATGGTTAACATGAACCCTTTGTAAATATAAAATATAACATTTGATGATGAGATTCACGAGTTTCCCTGCTTTAGTTTGAAAACTATCTCTACAAGTTGATTTCTTAATCGGTTGGTAAAACGGTTTTCTGTGTTAAATGCATACTGAACATGTAAGTATTTCATACGAAATAATAGGTTTTCAGTACAAGTTCCCTTGTACTTTTGCTTTTATTCCCCCCTGAAATCGTGAAAAACTCAGAAAAAAGTGTAGGGGTATGAACTCACCTGACGAGGGTGATTCGGATGAACGGACGGTATAGGATGCTAAGTGTCAAGTGAGGACTTGACCACGCACAAGAATCCTATTTAACATGTAATGATACATTTAAGTATCTAATTAGTCATTTAATAACTAATTATAAAAGTAAAGGCATACTAATGCACGAAAATGCTTTACCACAAGTGTTAGGAGTACCAATGGTTGCATATAAAGAGAGTATGGCCTCACATTGGAGTTTACTCTTCAAATGGAAGCCCTTAGGGGTGTTTACATTTTTTGAACCATTTCCCCCATGATTTTATGGCCGTAAACTCATGGGAATTGTGTGTTTGTGTGCTTTAATGTCTTATGCTTAACAAAGAAGGGTCCTAGGGTTGAATCAAAGGCTTAGGAAGTGGTTAGTGCTCGGAATGGCACACTTTTTGGAGTTTATGGTCCTTGGACCATGTTTGGGAGTTTACTGCCATAAACGCATGACTTTATGGCCGTAAACTCATGGTTACCCCCTTCATTTCGTGTTTTGTGGTTCTTAGATCATTCATGCAAGTTCATAGTTCATTAGCCAAGCATTGGAAGGAGTTTGGGGCATCAAAAACCCCTTTTTGGGGATGCTTACGGTTTTGGGAGATCCCAAAACCGGGTTTTCTCTAACTTGAAATGGAAGGGATCTATGCTAGTTATCAAGGCTTAGAAGGAACTAGGGCACACTTTAGCACCTATATTAGGGTTTACGGTGCAAGAACACCTTGGGTCGTAAACACCTTATTCTTGGTGTTTCTTGGTTGATTCCTTGATATATATATATATATATATATATATATATATATATATATATATATATATATATATATATATATATATATATATATATATATATATATATATATATATATATATATATATATATGGAAGTATAACATGCCTTAATGTACTATAGGCAGAATTACTTTCTTTTGGGTTGAAAGCTTGAAGATCCTTGGGAGAGAAATCGGGTTTTCTCTAACTTGAAATGGAAGGAATGAAGGAAAAGTGGCTAAGTGCCATATATATAGCCCATGGAGTTTACTGCCCTAGAGAGTTTACTGCCCAAGAGAGTTTACTGCCGAAGAGAGTCTATTGCCCATGAGAATTTGCTGCTCAAGTGAGTTTACGGCCGTAAACTCCATGTTTATGGTCGTAAACTCGATCTTATGGAGTTTATGGCATGATTTTGGTGTTAGGGTTTAGTGGTTGCTTTCTAACGCTTGTTCCTTAAGTGTAGTGGCATCAGAATACTCAAACAGGCCTTAAATTTAGCTAAATGGTAACAAAAATGAATTTTACTTTCAATGAAGTGTTAGATTGTAGAAATTATACATACAAAAAATTTGGTTTGTCACATCATCCCCCCGTTAGAGGGTATTTCGTCCCCAAATGAGAGTTTAAGATACAAATCATGGATTAGGAAAGAGATGTGGATACTTCTATTTCATCTGGTCTTTGTGCCCCCAAGTGAATTCAGGTCCCCATTTGGCATTCCAGCGAACCTTCACTATAGGGATGTGACTTTGTTTCGTTCATTTGATCTCTCTATCTATGATTTCGACCGGTTCTTCCACGAAGCTGAGGTTCTCATTGATTTCAATCTCGTAAAGGGAAATCACAAGTGGCTCATCGGACATAAATTTCTCTAGGTTCGATATGTGGAAAACAGGGTGAATGTTGTTGAGCTCTCGCGATATTAGGAGTTTGTATGCTATGGGACCGATCCTAGAAAGGATGTCGAATGGTCTGATGTACCTTTGGTTTAGCTTTCCATGCTTTCCAAAGAGTATCATGCCTTTCCAGGGTGAGACCTTCAGAAGGACGTGATCACCAACCTAGAACTCCAAGGGTTTTCGTCTCTTATCGGCGTAGCTCTTTTGCCTGTCTCGTGAAGCTTTTAGTCGTTCCCGGATTTGTACAATCTTCTACGGTGTCTCTCAAATGATTTCAGGACCAGTGAGAGTACTGTCAGGGATTTGACCCCTGGCTAGCTGCATCTTGCCCACCTCAGCCCAACACAGAGGGGATCTGCACTTGCGGCAATAGAGGGCTTCAAACGGCGTGGCCTTGATGCTGGTATGGTAGCTGTTGTTGTAGGAAAATTCAACTAAAGGAAGATCAGTGTCCCATGATGTGCCGAAGTCAATGACACAGGCTCTCAACATATCTTCCAAGGTCTGAATTGTTCTCTCACTCTGTCCATCAATTTGTGGATGATAAGCCATTCTCATATCCAATTTAGTTCCAAGAGCCTTTTGCAAGAACTGCCAGAACCTTGATGTAAACCTGTTATCGGAGATGATGGATGCAGTTATACCATGAAGACAAACTATTTATTGAAGGTAGATCCATGTGAGTCTCTCCATTTTGAAGCTTTCTTTATTGGCAGAAAGTGGGCGGACTTCGTCAACCGATCGACAATTACCCATATGGCATCGTGCCCACTCGGAGATCTGGGTAACTTGGTGATAAAATCCATGGTTATCATTTCCCACTTCCACTCAGGTATTTCCGGCTGCTGAAGTATATCTGAGGGATTCTAATATTCGACCTTCACCTTGGTGCAACTCAGGTACTTGCCCACGAAGGTAGCTATCTCTGCTTTCATGTTTGGCCACCAATAGAGGTGTTTGAGATCCAGATACATTTTATCCGAACCTAGGTGAACAGAGTATTTAGTCTTGTGAGCCTTAATCATGATAACCTCTCTATAACCACCGAACTTTGGGGTCCAGATTCGGTTCATGAAATAGTAGACTCTGTGTCCCTTGATTTGTAGATTCTTTTCCATTCCCCTCAGGGTTTCACCTGGCATGCTCTTTGGTTTTAAGGCTTCCAGTTGAGTTTATCTGATCTGCACGAACAGGTGGGAATGGATGGGCATTGTTAGTGCCTTTACCTTACGCTCTAAATACTCCTTTCGTCTGAGGGCGTCTACTACCACATTGGCCTTGCCGGGATGGTAGCGAATTTTGCACTCGTAGTCATTAAGTAGCTCGACCCATCGTCGCTGTCTCATGTTTAACTCCTTCTGATTAAAGATGTGATGTGAGCTCTTATGGTCGGTGAAGATAGTGCACTTGGTTCCATAGAGGTAGTGTCACCAGATCTTTAACGCAAAGACCACTACACCCAACTCCAAATCATGAGTTGTGTAATTGGCCTCATGTGTTTTCAACCGTCTCGAGGCATAGGCGATAACCTTTCCTCGTTGCATGAGCACACAGCCTAGGCGCTGATTGGATGTGTCACAATAGACTACGAAATCTTCCATCCTTTCAGGCAGAGACAGGATAGGTGCGCTGCACAAGGCTCGCTTCAATATTTGGAATGCAATGTCTTGCTTTTCACTCCAAAAAAAGGATACGCCTTTCTGAGTCAGAGTTGTTAGGGGTTTGGTAATTCTGGAGCAATTTTGAATGAATATACGATAATAGCCAGCAAGACCCAAGAATTGACGATTTATGTGGGTGTCTTCGGTGCCGACCAATTCTCTATCGCTTTGATTTTGGATGGATCCACATGTATGCCTTCCTTGCTGACCACGTGACCCAAGAAAGTTACCTTCCGAATCCAGAATTCACACTTGGAGAATTTCGCATATAGCTTTTCTGTTCTTAGGGTTTCCTACACTAATCTCAAGTGTTGTTTGTGATCTTCCTCGCTTCTTGAATAGACAAGTATATCGTCTATGAACACGATAACAAACTTTTCTAGGAAAGGACGACACACCCGGTTCATCAGGTCCATGAACATTGCCGGTGTGTTGGTTAGACCGAAGGGCATTACCATGAATTCGTAGTGGCCATATCGAGTCCGAAATGATGTTTTAGGAACATCACCTTCATGGACTCGTAGTTTATGATACCCTGATCTTAAATAAATTTTTGAGAGGTAGCTGGATCCCTGAATTTGATCGAAGAGGTCGTCGATTCGAGGAAGAGGGTAACGGGTTTTCTTTGTGAGCTTATTCAGCTCTCGTTAATCGATGCACATCCGAAAGGATCCATTTTTCTTTTTCACAAATAAAACTGGGGCTCCCCAAGGTGAGGAACTTGGTCTGATGAATCCTTTGCTGAGCAACTCATTGAGCTGGCTGGACAACTTTTACATTTCTGTTGGTGCTAGGCGATATGGGGACTTAGCTACGGGGGTAGCTCCGGGGATTAAGTCGATGAAAAACTCAACTTGACACTCATGAGGAATTCCCAGAAGCTCTTCTGGAAAGACATCAGGAAAATTTCAGACTTTGGGGATGCTCTCGAGTTCTTTAACTTCTTGTTTCTCATTTACAACATGAGCTAGGAATGCATTGCACACCTTTCGCAGAAGTTTTTAGGCTTTGATACATGAAATGATATGAAGGCTGGAGTTAAGATTATCACCATAAATCATGTGGGTTTCTACAAAGAGGAGATTGAGTCGGATAGCTTTTTCGAAACACAGGATATCAAAATGATTGGGGATCAACCAATCCATGCTAATGATGAAATCAAAGCTCTTTATGGAAACTGACATAAGATCGATGGGAAAGGAATGATCGTTTAGGGTAAGAGTACAACCTACGTATATATCGTTAGTGCTCTCTTTCTCACCGTTAGCCATCTTGACGGTAAATGTTTTGGTTAATAGTTAGGATTTATGTTTAAGAAGGTGCTTGAATGCATGACTAACAAAACTTATTTCAGCACCAGAATCTAAAAGAATGCATGCATAAGAGTTGTTAAGGAGGAACGTACTCGAAACAATTGTGGGACCAACGACTGCCTCCTCGCGTCCCATCGTCAGTACTCTCCCTGTGCCACCAACTGTTATTGTCTTGGGGCAGTTTCTCTTGTAGTGCCCGACTTCTCCACAATTATAACAGGCTTGACTGATGCCTGCTCCAGACGTTTGATTGGTTAGTTGAGTTGGTGCCTTGCAAAATCGAATCATGTGCCCCTTTTTGCCACACTTAGAGCACGAAATTTCACGACATTGGCCGGGATTATGGTGGTAGTTAAACTCGTCGCATGAGGAAGAGTAACATCATATTTACCGGTACGTGCTTGAGTGGCAGGAGTAGCGACGGGGGTAGTAGCAGCGTGGATTGCCACCATTTGCTATTTCTTTGAGGGCTCCTGTGAAGACTGACCCTTCTTCTGTTTCCAGATGTTTTTTTCTCACCACTCCCTTTAGCCGGTTCAGGAGCGGTGGTTACTTCATCGATATCGACTCCATGATCGACCAGAGTCTTCTCCAGGCACTTAGCGCTGTGGAAGGTGTTTGGGCTAGCAGCCAAGACATTTCCTTTGGTTGGCTAGGTCAGTCCCAAATGTATATCTCAATTCTTTCACTTTCTGGGGTGACCATCCCCATGCAGAGGAGCGCAAGGTCTTAGAACCTAGATGTATAGGTGGCTACGTCAGAACCCTTCATTTTTAGGTTCCAGAGTTTGTGCTCCAGTTTCTGCATTTCGCCCCGAGGGCAGTACTCAGCAAGCATGATCTCTTTCAGCTCTCCCAACCCATAGCGTTTGCCACTGGTAGGGTTAGGGATTTGACCCCACCATTCCACCGGGTCAGTGCCCTGTTAGCGAAGGTGCAAGCGGCAAATTTTACTTTGTTAACCTCAAAACAGGAACATATTTCAAAAATGGACTCGATCTTTTCGAACATCATGTCAGGGCAGTAACGCCTACAGTGCCATCGAAGGGTGTGGGTTTTGCGTTCATGAAGTCCTTATAGGAGCACTCCTTTTGGTGTCCTTGACCACCATCATGATTTTGGGGATGCATATCACCTCCCTGTCCACCAGATCCTCCAGGATTCATTTGTGACATTGCGGCACCCACAACAATAGTAACCCTTGGAATGAATTTTTACAACGTATTCAAATCTGTCTAAAATACTTCAATATTATTTTATGTTGAATGTTTTGTTCTATCGATAACTTTCGGTATGACGACTTTCGTAAGTTTTAGGCTTGTTGCAACCCCATAGTCACTCCCAAGCACATGTTGGTCAGGTCTGGAGTGAATATAGTTGATCAGGCTATATTGACCCTAGACATGATTACATAACTACCCAGGTTTAACCACAGTGTTCAACATCTAAATACTTTTGTTTGGTTCTTTTCATGATACTGATTTTGGGTATGTAGGTATACTTGTATACTTGGAGTAAAATACTTATATTTTTAAAGTATACTTTTAGTTCAGAGCACTTCATCCCCTTTGTGTTTATAGTTGTATACCATGTAAGGTTCGGTATACTTAGTTCAGTATAAACAATTACTCTGATACCAATCTGTCACACCCCGAAACCGACGGCGAAAACGTTGCTGGGCGGAGGATGTCATGCGTAGTATCACAACAGTTGTATAGCAAGCATAGTAAACACAGCCATTACATTAATATGAATATTTACATTGTTCAAAACTTGATTTATACATATCAGTATATAATAAAAGTAAAAGACGTGACTTCCAAAGATGCTCCATCTTCTCTAAAAGTTGGCAGCAATACCTGTCTATGGTTGCCCTGAGAATTCAAGAAGTATTAGAAATATCAGCATAAAGTTGGTGAGTTCATAAGTGGTTGATTCAGGTGAAAGAAAATGTTCCTTTGATTTTTATGAAAAGTTGTTTCCCCAGAAAATCCCATATTTTCTTATGAAAGAAGTTTGATTATCCGTTTGTTAAACAACCTGTTTATGAAAAGTTATGTTATCCCAGGAAAAACCTATATTTTCCTTAAAACTTAATAGTTGGTTAACGATCCTAAAATGAAATGTACAAGTATCTACCATACTTGTATCGTTAGGTGTAATTTTCTTGAAAAACTATGTTACACTCAATGAGATGGATTAGCTTTAATATACACATAAAACTAATAAGTAAGTAGCGAACTAATTCCTAAGGGTATTGCTGCTACCCTCTAGTAATCAAAACAATTATTACTTTGAGGTTAGTTCACTAAGTTCTATTAGGGTGCAAAATTATTCATTCATGACTTTGTAAATGTTTGACTTTTGTAAAACCCACTTGCATGTGGTGCTTTAGCCTTTAGACCCATTTGTTAGTTAGAGTGAGAGAGAGACATGTAAACACCTCTATAAATAGTGGGTTCATACCACTTGTAGAGGTGTGCTTGAGAGATGTAAAAGTGAGTGTGTAAGTGTGTGTTAATTATGTAGTCTAGATCTAGATCCTTTTTGTAACACCATATACATTCAATATATCTCTTAAACACCCAAATCACCATGTTCAATTGTGCAAGTTTTAATTCCGCATGCCAAACCATGTTCGTATGTCACTACAATTGGTATCAGAGCGGGTCTTCAAGATCAAGGTGATTTTTGAAGAACGATTCTCGGTTTGACAATTTTTGTCGCAATTTGATCAATTTTAGTGAGTCTCTCTCTATGATCTCTTAAATTCATTTGAATCGTGCGTTGCATTCTTAATTTTTGATCGTTTGACTCATTGGATCAAATCCATTTCAATCCTATTGCTGATCCAATAATTTTTTTTTGATCAATTACGAAAATCTAAATCAAATTTTCATTTCATATTTTTTCAAATATTTTTTCAAATATTTTCTGAATAATAATCATCAAAAGCCCAAATCCAATCTACAGTTACTGTTCGTGTTATCATCATAAGCCCAATATCCATTCATATGATATTGAATCTATCCACTAAGCCCCACATCAATTTGATTTCAGTTTTCATTCAACGAAGATAATCATCAAAATGATTCTCGATACTCGCTCACGTTATCATATCAAAATTGAGTAATCAGATTTTTCTTTGAATTAGAAATCTGTCGATCATTTCATTTGTGTTCATTATTTCATCACTTGACTTGTACTCATGCTTTACTTAGTTGTACCATCGATTTTTGATATCTCACGGTAATTGTTTTGTTCTTGAGTTTGAATTTCACTTCATCAAACGTTAGTTACTGGGAATCGAAATTGAAAGTAAAAAATTTCATTGTTTGAAATCCAGATTTTGTTTGACTGATTTTGATTTGGGATCGTACTCTTGAATTCAATTCAAAAGGAAAGTCAATTGAGTTTCCAAAAAGTCAAAATCTGATTTTCAGTTTATCGATTTAGTAAAATTGAAAATCGATTGGTATCGAGTGATTGATGATAGTCGATAGTTTGATGACCTGATTTCAAATCCAGAGACTCGATTGATGTCGACTGGTGTTGATCGCTAGTTTGTTTTGAAAGTCAAAATCGAAATTGAATTTTTGTGGAGTATGAGTTCGATCTTGGGTATCACTGATCAAAGAATCGAAGCATGATAATCAATTACTGTTTTTGAATTCGCATATTGTGAATTTGGTTTTGATTGTCGATTTTGGGTTAATAGTCAAAGAATTGTTGATGAGTTCTTGATAATCAACTGGAATATTTTTGGAATAAAAATAAAAAAACCGAATGAAGATTTGGAAACAATGTTGACTTTGAAAACGAACAGTTAATTGATGGTTTTAGATCGATTTGGGTTGTAAACTGAAAGCGAAGACTGAGTCTTGTAGTCGTAATTTGGATGATTTGCTTTTTAGCTTTAGCTGTTGTTATTGAAGAACTTGAAGAACGGGAAGAACTAGATTCACATCTTGATTTTTTGGTTCGCATATTAAGATTAGAAATCGAGTTCGCACATGAGGTTGTTATAGGATTCACATTTGAGTAAATCAAAATTCAGGTTCGCATGAATGGGTTTCGCATTTATGGATTGGTTTTCGCATTAGTGTGAATCAGTTTAAAGATCAAAATTGAGTTCGCATTTGGATTAATTGGATTAAGAATGCGAATGTGATTAATGTTGAAATTCAGTTCGCATTTGGTTGATTGGGGTTAAAAATGCGAAGTCACATGTGAAGGGTGAATATGTGAAGCATGTGAAAGTTGTTACAGTAAAATGCAAATTGGGGAAGAAAGCCAAAAGTTTTGCAATTGGTCCTTGATCTTTTCACGAAATGACAAAATTGACCCAACTTCGCAAGTTTGAAGAACATGAAGAAATTGTAAAAACAAATATTTGTAGTTTCGCATTTTTGACAGTTTATACCCAACTTCGCAAATGGGGTCATAAAATGCTGAAATTGCAGAATTTTCAAATCTGGTTCCTGCAGTTTGTGCGAATTTACACATTTTACCCATTTTCGTAAATGGGAGTGTGTTTCGCATATTTGGCTGTTTTTTGCGCAACGGGTCACTGCAGAATTTTGAAATTGACAATTTCTACCCATTTTTGAGAAATTTTGTCAAAGGCGATCCGTGAACGGCAATAAAAATTGAATATTTTTTGGGCTTTCCGAATTGAAGCACAAAGTTTATGCCACATGTTAAGGGGGAGTTTTGACATGAAAAATTCCGAATAGATCACGTTCTTTTTCCATGGAGTTTTCTAATCAAATTTCGATTATAAAAAGGGGGTGAAGTTTTATATGGAAATTCGAACTTGAATTTTTCATATTACGCGGGTTTGAAGACCGAAGTGATCTTGAAGTTTTGAAGATTACGAGATGATGCAATTGGAAGTTTCGAAGTGATATATTCGAAATGGGTTTGGATTTATTGAAGATTTTTGGGGTGTGTTTTTAATCATTCGTTGCTGCTCGGATTGTAATGTTTCACATCCTAGAGCTCAAATTGAATAGTCATGGAAGAATTGAAGATTGAATTTCGTTTCGACATGTGTCACCTTTGAGGCTCGAACCGCGTAGTGCTTGATTTTGGAAGATTTGAAGTGGGTCATTCATTCCTAACTTTGAGGGTGGAGAATGTTAGGGTGCAAACCTTTTCTTTAATGACTTTGTAAATGTTTGACTTTTGTAAAACCCACTTGCATGTGGTGCTTTAGCCTTTAGACCCATTTGTTAGTTAGAGTGAGAGAGAGACATTTAAACACCTCTATAAATAGTGGGTTCATACCACTTGTAGAGGTGTGCTTGAGAGATGTAAAAGTGAGTGTGTAAGTGTGTGTTAATTATGTAGTCTAGATCTAGATCCTTTTTGTAACACCATATACATTCAATATATCTCTTAAACACCCAAATCACCATGTTCAATTGTGCAAGTTTTAATTCCGCATGCCAAACCATGTTCGTATGTCACTACAAGTTCATTATTACCAAAAGTAAATCTCCATTATCTAAGTTGCGAGTTCAATAACCATACAATAAACTTGATATGGCGCATAACGGGGGCTAGTATCTTTTATGACTTTGTCACTCGTAGACCTGTCGGTCCCACTGTAGCTAGCAGCGAGGTGCGGGGTAGTCAGTCCCGTATAGATCTATACACAATAGTCACGTTCTCCCTCCAAGAGATTCTGGTTACAGGGTTAGTCCTACAGTCGTGAATTCTGGTGGAGTGTTACTAAGGACATGTCTGCAATCTTAAGAATAATGAATTTACAAGTAATAATATAGAAAATGCTATTTTATGGTTATCATGAATCCTTTGTAAATATAAAATATAAAATTTTATGATGAGATTCACGAGTTTCCTTGCTTTAGTTTGAAAACTATCTCTACAAGTTTATTTCTTAATCGGTTGGTAAAACGGTTTTCTGTGTTAAAAGCATACTGAACATGTAAGTATTTCATACGAAATAATAGGTTTTGAGTACAAGTTCCCTTGTACTTTTGCTTGTATTCCCCCTGAAATCATGGAAAACTCGGAAAAAGGTGTAGGGGTATGAACTCACCTGACGAGGGTGATTCGGATAAACGGACGGTATAGGATGCTAAGTGTGAAGTGAGGACTTGACCACGCACGCGAATCGTATTTAACATGTAATGATACATTTAGTATTAAATTATTCATTTAATAACTAGTTGTACAAGTAAAGGCATACTAATGCACGAAAACACTTTACCACAAGTGCTAGGAGTACCAAGGGTTGCATATAAAGAGAGTATGGCCTCACATTGGAGTTTACTCTTCAAATGGCAGCCCTTAGGGGTGTTTACGGTTTTTGAACCATTTCCCCCATGAGTTTACGCTCGTAAACTCATGGGAATTGTGTGTTTGTGTGCTTCAAAGTCTTATGTTTCACAAAGAAGGGTCCTAGGGTTGAATCAAAGACTTAGGAAGTCGTTAGGGCTCGGAATGGCACACTTTTTTGAGTTTACGATCCTTAGACCATGTTTGGGAGTTTACTGCCGTAAAACCATGAGTTTGCAGCGATATTAAGGTTTACGGCCCAAAAAAACCTTGGGCCGTAAACACCTTGTTCTTGGTGTTTCTTGGGTGATTCCTTGATATATATGGAAGTATAACAAGCCTTAATTTACTCTAGGATAGAATTACTTTCTTTTGGGATGAAAGCTTGAAGATCCTTAGGAGAGAAATCGGGTTTTCTCTAACTTCAAATGGAAGGAATGAAGAAAAAATGGCTAAGTACCATATATATAGCCCATGGAGTCTACTACCCTAGAAAGTTTTCTGCCCAAGAGTGTTTACTGGCCAAGAGAGTTTACTGCTCAAGAGTGTTTACGGCCGTAAACTCCATGTCTACGGCCGTAAAGTCTATCTTATGGAGTTTATGGCAAGATTTTGGTGTTAGGTATTTAGTGGTTGCTTTCTAACACTTGTTCCTTAAGTGTACTAGCATCAGAATACTCAAACAGGCCTTAAATTTAGCTAAATGGTAATATAAATGAATTTGACTTTCAATGAACTGTTAGACTGTAGAAGTTATACATACGAAAAATTTGGGTTGTCACATCTTTGCTTTCCAAGATTGATTTGAGGTTTGGATATCATCAGATGAGAGTCTGCGAGGATGATATCCATAAGATGGTTTTTACAAATTGTTATGGGCACAACGAGTTTGTGGTGATGCATTGTGACAACTCGGAATTTCCATTCTGTATAAACAATAACACTTCAATAAATGTTATATCAGTCACAGTAAACTTTCATACTTTTCCGTATAAGTTTGAGTAATTTGGGGTTTACACTTCAGGATATATCAGGAGAGTGGGTGCACTAGAGTTTTGTGCAACACTGTTATTCCAACACTCTATTATATTAGAGATCATTTTGGGAATAAAATATTTTCTGCCAAAAATCTCAGGACTATAAATAGAATTCTGAACCAAATTCATTCATTATTCGCATTTCCAACTACAGAAAAGCCATTTTCTCTCTCACAGATCTTCGGGTTTTTATCCCAAAACGTGAGTATCTCTTGCTAGTAGTGTGAGATAGCTTAATATGTGCTTATAACATGATTTAGATGGCTAAATCACTAGATTTAGGAGTTTACTCCCCAAGGTGTTCTTGGGCGGTAAACTCCCGAAACAACACCTAGACCTTCCCTTATGTTATGATACGACTTTGGACTCATGTATAAGTGTATTAGGGAAAAGAAAACATCAAAGAATTACCCAAGTTTGGGAGTTCACGGCCCAAGAGGATCTTGGACCCTGAACTCCAAAATCATGCACAAAAGGGTGCTTTTAAGGCACCTAAAGCCTTAGGCATTTACATAGACTTGTTCCCATTTAATCAAGGGCCTTAAACACATCAAGAACACCCCTCAAAGTGAGTTCATGGCCCTAACAAGGTTCTTGGGCCGTGAACATCAAACAAAGACACCAAAGTGTGCCAAAGGCCTTGATATGCTTGGAATAAAAGTTTGAGACCTATACTACATGTGAATAAGACTTGAAAGCATCAAAAACATGCTTAAGAGTTTACGGCCGCAAACTCTAAGGGAAATGGCCTTAGGGCCATAAACTCCTCAAAGGGGTGTTTCTATGCCTTAAACTCTTCCAAGAATTTAACCACCAAGTTGGAATAATTCTAGGGATCATTTGGGACTTCAAAACACAAAATATCACCAAGATTGTGATTTCACGGCCGTAAACTCAAGAGTTTATGTCACACCCCGCTAAAGCGGAAACGCAAGGTATGACAATGATAACGGTTTCATTGGAAAAGATAAAGATACATCACCATAGCAGTATTTAAAGTTTACAACCCATAGCTTCAAAAGAAACAAAATACAGGTTTTTCAAAATAACATTGTTCAAAATATAACTTCATAATAGCTTCAACACGATGCAGCATGCTCTATGATGATGAATCTTTTGTCCACTTACTAATTATTTTCTCAAAAAGCATGTAAAACGAGCGTCAACTATGAAAATAGTTGGTGAGTTCACAAGTTTATAAAATCGAGCGTACAACAAGGCTTTTCGTAAATACAAGTAGATTACTTTAATGATAAACAAGTTGATTGCTATTAAGGAATACAAGTTTATTGCTATAACGAGAAACGAGTTTGTATGTGTATGACCAAACAATGAGTCTCAACCAAACCTATGACTGAAGCCCTATAGAGATCTATGCTTATCGTTCCATAGATGAATATGGTATCATCCACTCCAGCGATTCGGGCGAGTGAGGAGTTGTCAATTCCTAATAGCGCTATCCATAATGACCATTGGCTCAAAGAGTTAATGGTTAGAGATAAGGGAAGGGCCTTAGTACGATAATTTCTCATGTTCCGTGTTGCATAAACATACATAAAGATACATAGCAATACAATAGCAATCAAGTTTGATAATAACAATTTAAAAACATCATGCAAACAATAGTTTTTTTCTGGACATGCTTTTCCACCCCAAAACATAGAAACTGAAAATAGGGGAGTGCGTGAATAGTCACGATGTTTCGTGTAGGCACAAGCGGTACTTCGAGATGCACCAACGTCTTACAACCGAGATCCTACGACATCAAACACACACTAGTGAGTTTCCATGTCGAAATCTAATGCTAATATACTAAACTGTACATATAGGGAAATGCCAATTTACGTTTTAGTATTGGATTTTATATCAATTGGTTACACTTTTGTTGAAATATTGAAATTTTACAAGTCGTGCGATTAATTACAACCTTGGAAGGTTAATTTTCCAAATTTTAAGTCTCTATAACAACATAAAAATTCACGAAAAATAGCATTTGAGGGATAAAATTCTCAAACTTCTTATTTAACTGTTATTACACAGTACTAAGCTGGGAAAAATATAAAAATGGATTTCCAAGCTTTTTAATTATATTTTATGATTTATGGGCATTTATTACAATAAAAATTGAAATAAATAGAAAACAGTTTCCAAAATTACCCAAATTTTTTACTTAATTGTTATTACACATAACTAGGCTGAGAAAAATATAAAAGATATTTTTCAGTGGGTATTTTTATTTTTTCTTGTTTTATTCCTTTAAATAGTCTTAAATTAAAGAAATAATATTAAACAGTTAAAATAAATCACCATAAATTTTTGCAACATCATTTACAGTATAAATAACCTGGTAAAAATATCAAAAGTGGTTTTCATAATGTATGAACTGGTTTTGGTTATTTATGTGTATTTAAGTGTATTTTAGTGCAATTAACTTTAGAAAATAAGAGAAAAATAGTTTACAGTAGAGAAAAATCCTCAAAATGTTTATGTAACCTCCTACTGTATAATATGATATCCTGGTAAATTTTCATGAATTTTGGGTAATCAAACTATTTTCCCCATTTTTAGACCATTATAATTACCAAAAATTGGGAAAAATAGCTAGACATTATGAAAAATCTTGAAATTATTTTCTGGAGTCACCTATCACAGTTAAGATATGCGAAAATTGTTAGATACAATTTTCACATCCTCTAAAGTGAATTTGTAATTTATCATGCCCTAAATAAAATAAAATTAGAAATCATATGAACCAGTAACAAAAATTGCTGAAATTTGGTGAGGGGTCATTACTTCCCATCAGGATCATCCATGAATTTATTTAACATTTATTGACCTCGGGAAGTAGTTTATATGATTTATGCCCTTCGTTTTAGCAATAATTCTAATAAATCAAAGAAATAACAAAAGCTTTTGAAATTTTCCAGATTATCTCATGCATGCAAGGGCTTTCAAAAGTAAAAATGTTAAGAATGTATTCAGAAGAGAAATTAGGGTAATGATTCCAAACAATTTAAGAAAAGTTGCATGCAATAATGCATGAAGTGTAAATGTGGCTGAAGTTCATGAATTTGTGTACCCCATTCAGTGAGGTTTTAAGCCATGAAATTTCAACCATCATTCACTAGATATGTTAAGTTTCTAAGGTATTTTTCCTCAGATTTATGGTTGGGTTTAAGGCCATTGTTTAAGCAATATAAAAGTAGTGATCACAGAAAAAGAGTTGTATGCGCAACCTTATTGTAAAATCTGCCAAAAATCGGATATTTAATATTTTACAGTGAGATCAGTTGGGTTTGTAATTTAACTCGTGGAACTAACCAATAAAAGAAGAATATCATGATTTGGTTACGAAATGACTGAGTTATGGCCGTTCAAAGTCGAACAAAGTAATCTGGCAGATTGCATGTTTGTTTGTGTGCATTAGTAGGGTATTTCAACAAGAACATCATGCATGCCTTTGGTAAGATCCGATTTCTAACACATGCATGGAATGAATGAGCATCCAAGATGTACTAGAAATGGTTTAAATTCTTTTGGTCATGCATGAACATAAAAGAAATGGAGAAGAACATGAAATATAAGATTTTGATGTCACATGATCATATGTGCGTCTTTTTCACTCCTTGCATGGGTTTGATCCCGGATTTTCACCATTTCAAACACATGAATTGTGTTATGGTGAGAATCTACAAACCACAAGGGGAGAATAAAGATTTCTAGCCATGGAAAGGCATAGAATCCGAAAAGTAGAGAAGACTAAGAAGAAAAAGAGGTTTAACCATGAAACTATGGAAGAAGATGTTGTTTACCTTGGTTTTGACCTTGAGAGAAGTAAGAACACTTCAAGGGCTTCAAAATCTGGAAATTTTGCAGAGGATTGAGAGGATTGTCGTGAGTTTAGAGAGAGGGAAGAAGAGAGTGAAGTGTGTGAAGAGTGGAGTGTAAGAGAGTGAAGAGAGAAGAGGTAGAGTGAGGGTTTTGGCTTAATGATTGAGTTTTAGGGAAGAGAGAGGGCATGGGGAGAGGTGATGGCCGGTTTTTTTTGCATGCATTAAGCCTCCTCTCTCTAATTTTTAAGCTTTATAAAAATTCCCTCCTATATTTTATAAAAACCCAAATTTTATAAAAGTACTTATTAAGTAATTTTGGATTTATTTAAAATCTTGTTTTCAACAATTAAATTATGATTAATACTTGTAATTTATATTTCTATTTCATTGGTATAATCCATAATTTGATTAATAAAAGTTGATATTAGGAAGTATATACCCAAATTTTATAAAGCTTTTAAGCTTTAAGATTTATAAATTTGGATTTTTGGCTCTTTAGGGTTTTTGGAATATTGTTTGATATTCAACATGTTGAAGTATAATTAGAATGTTTTAATTTATTTTTAGAGTTTTATACCCTATTTCAATTATAACAAAGCTTGAAGATTTATTCTAATTATAGTATTGGCATTTCCTATTGTAGCTAAGCAACTTAATAGAATTGTAAGTATCAAGTATATTAGTCCTAAACCTTAGTTGGATCCTAGTTTATGCAAGATTTTTGACCTAATTTATACTACTAGGTCATGGCATGTTGTGCATGAATGGTTTTTATAAAGATGCATGAGTCCGAGAATGACCTGAATTGACAGTTGTCACACTTTACAACCGTGAACTCCATGTGTGATGATATATGGAGAGTAAACTCAAGTATAGGGTCCTTTGGAACCCTAAACCCAAGTACCTTGTCCCACAATAGCTTAGATGCAATCCTTAGGACTTAAAACACTGATATAAAGTGTTTATTATGTTCTAGGATGTCTTAACATTATCAATTAGTAAATAAGTCTAATTGAGTGCATACATGTGTGATTATATGTTCATTAGGATCGTAGTGTGTGTACAAGTCCTCACTTGACACCTAACAATCCTGCACCATCCAGTTCATCCAAACCACCATCTATAGGTGAGTTCATACCCCTTAATCAATGTTTTAAATGTTTTTAAATGCTTTAATGGGGGGGGGGGGGGGGGGAATACAAGTAGAAAACAACATGTTACTAAATCACTAATATGTATTTTATAACTGTGTTTTAATCCAACATATTTCACAAACTACAAAATGTGATGCATGAAATGGTTTTCTATCTTAAAATACCTTGATAAAAAAAAGTATTAGTTTTGAAATGTTTATTAACATGACATCAAGTCACTCTTAATTATTATTCAAAACTCTTAGATACCTTGTAAAACCATTACATTTACTTTCTTGAACAACCAACTACCTTTCAGTAAATTATCATAGGGATAATTTGAACATA
The DNA here is from genome assembly GCF_052625555.1 of Lactuca saligna. NCBI lineage: Eukaryota > Viridiplantae > Streptophyta > Magnoliopsida > Asterales > Asteraceae > Lactuca > Lactuca saligna. The sequence continues at coordinate 211,131,267 of NC_136419.1, forward strand.
TCAAACATTATTCCTATTACAAGGAATCACACAAGAGTCAGTTCATTCATGATTCTATACCAGTACATTACCTGATACATAGGTACATATACATATGCTTACATGATACATGAACATGTTTACATATACTTACCTGATACATGAACACACTTACATGAATACCATACATGAACATTGTTACATAGATGCATTATCCTGTATTCACTTACCTGGATACTCGTATCTTGACTTGAGAAGATGATTTATTAGTACTTTCTGTGTAAATTATCTTTCCTATCCCGGTTCAATGGGATATCTAGGCAGGACTAACTATTCCGAATACCACTGATTAGCAACAGTGGTCGATGACTATCTACGGAGGTCTTAGGTTACTACATATACTAGGTAGATTGATATCGGAACTAACCATTCCTCCATCCTACTTTTGCAACAGAGGATGAGATGAAAATCTTCGGATGATCATTAGGTTACTATTTATATTAGGTAGATCGATATCGGGACTAACCCTTCCACCCATATGCTACTGCTACAGAGGACAAGTGGACAATCTTCGTATGTTCATTAGGTTATACTTTTCACTTATTGCGATGTTGTGTTACTCCTAGTACCCAGTGACAACACTTACATTAGTACATTTTCCTGTTTACTTTACTTTGTGATACTTTCACATAAACGATGAGTTAGACTAAGTAATTTAGTACTAGTTAATAGAAGGAAAACTATCATTTTACTTACAAAACATTCGGGTTTGGGTTGAAGACTACATTTCATAATAATAGAAAATAAGGGATTTTCTAGGGCTTTTCATACTTAAATCAACATTTTCATTTAAAGGTTTACATGACATTTAAAACAGTTTTTCGAAGCAAGTCAATGACACTTAAATACTTATGAATTCACCAGCTTTAAAGCTGATACTCTCTTTCAAAATAACTTGTATTCTCAGGTCATCAGTAGACAAGTACAGAGGCCAATTTTTGAGAAGACGGAGTAGACAAGTCTCGTCTTTTATTTTGATTGTGTATTTTTGGTGTCTTATTACAATGATAGAACACACATTTATTAAAACTTTACTTATAATGCAATGGATGATGTTGTTGCTTGTTTACTATTTTACACTATTGTGATACTGTACATGACGTTCTCCACCCCTGAACGTTTCCGTCGTTCGTGGTTTTGGGGTGTGACATGCATTTTAGGCGCACTAACATGCAAACAACATTCATGGATCTCATGAACCAGGTGTGCAGACTGATGTTGGGTCGATCAGTGATCGTGTTCATCGATGATATCTTGGAGTATGCGAGATCCAGAAAGCAGCATGAGGAGTATCTGAGAGAGATTATTAGAGTGTTGAGATCGGAGAGGCTTTATGCTAAATTCTCCAAGGTTGATTTTTGGTTACGATAGGTCTAGTTTTTGGGGCACCTCGTTAATCAGAATGTGATATTGGTCAACCCGGCCAAGATCGAGGCAGTTATGAGATGGGAGATGCCGAGATGCCCCATTGAGATCAAGAGTTTCCTAGGATTGGCTGGCTACTATTGGAGATTTATCAGGGATTTATACAAAATTGTCGTCCCCCTCACCAGGTTGACCTGGAAGGGTGTCGCTTTTATTTGGGGTCCCGAGTAGTAGGCCTCATTTGAGACTATTTGATAGAGATTGTGCGAAACCTCGATTTTATCCCTTCCCGAGGGAATAGAGGAATTTGTGATATACTGCGATCCATCTATATCCGGGTTAGGTGCGGTGCTGATGTAGAGAAGGCAGGTGATAGCATACGCATCGAAGCAGTTGAATCCTTATGAGACGAGATATACCACCCATAATCTAGAGCTGGGGGCGGTGGTGTTCGTTCTCAAGAACTGGCATCACTATTTGTACGGGGTTTGGTGTACCATATACAGGGACCACAAGAGCCTGAAGTATCTCATGGACCAGTCCAACCTAAATATGAGATAGAGGAGATGCTTAGATGTGGTGAAAGACTATGACTGTCAGATTTTTATCATCCGGACAAGGCTAATGTGGTAGCTGACGCCCTGAGCCGTAGAGCAGAGAGTGCTCCAATCCGAGACATGAGTATGTGGATGACGGTGATGATTCTAGTCTTAGATACAATTCGAGAGTCCTAGGTGGAGGCCGTGACATACACGAACCTCAAATGGGAGCGGGCGATTGGTCATGTGCCTGAGTTTGTGATGGATAGTCGAGGGCTTCTGACTTCTGAGTGCGGGTTTGGGTGCCCTATATGGGTGGAGCTTGGTGTATACATAAAGAGGAGTTGAATAGATCGAGATTTTCGATCCATCCCGAGGCCACTAAGATGTATTTGGACCTAAAGAGGGACTACTGGTGGCTCTGTATGAAGAGGGATGTTGCTTGGGTTGTTGATAGGTATGACAACCCGAAATTTTCGTTCGTACAAACCCTACAGTCAAGCACTTCAACTAAAAGCCAAATACTTTTCTGCTACTTTTTAGCCGGTTTAAAGTCTGTTTGAGTGTTTTTAATAATTATTCTTCAATGAACGAATAAAAGGAAGTATTTGCTAGGATATAAGTGTAACAATAAATCAATCAACACCTTGGTTAGCTATTCAAGGCCAAACAAATGGGGTTTGGGCCGTGACCTCCCCCATAGGCGCAAACTCATGCTTAAGGTATGATTTTACTCTTCATTCTCTCATTCTCTAACTTTCATATTCAAGAACTTCCATTTTCTCTCTCAAGTATCATCACACTCTTCTTCCGATCTTCCAAAAACGTAAGTGTATCATCACATCATTTCATCCATGAATTATCCACCTTTTCATAGATCTTCAAGTGTTCTTCAAAATACCAAGAACACCAAGAACACACACTAGTGTTCTTGGACCTTAAACACCCAAACAAGCTTCTATACTATAAGTACTCGTGTCCTAGCTAGTTGTATACATAATCCAACTAGTTTACACCTAGAAATTTCAAGAAAACATGCTCAAACGGGAGTTTACGACCAAGGAACCTCCTTCAGCCGTAAACTCTATTTAAGTGGGCATTTGTGCCCTAGTCAATTCGTAAGCCTTGGATACAAGTCTAGATCACTTCCTTCAGGAGTATACAACCTTAAACAAGAAAAAAAAATCAAGCACACATGAGTTTATGGTTGTAAAATCATGGGAAATTGCCCATAGGCCGTAAACCCCTAAAAGGTGGTGCAATGGTGCCACTATTACTTCATAAGTCTTGGACTTGATCATAGGATTCTTAACCTTGACTTATAATACCTTAAAACACAAAATGGTACTAATTACCACGAGTTCACGACTGTAAACTCATGGGGGAAATGACCATAGGTCGTGAACTCCTTAAGGAGTGGTCCCTAGGCCATAAATTCAAATGTAATGCCATACAACATTTAGATGCAACCCTTTGGTACCTATAACACTTAAATCAAAGTGTTTTCCATGTACTAGGGTGTCTTAGCTTTGTTAATTAGTTGTTAAATGACTAATTGGTTATATATATATATATATATATATATATATATATATATATATATATATGTATATACATATATATCTTTATATGCTAAATAGGATCATTGTGTGTGTTCAAGTCTTCATTTGACACCTATCACCTTGTCCAACACTTATGTACAATCCACTCAGTACAGATGAGTTCATACCCCTTAATCAACCTTTTAAACGATTATAAATGCCATTATAGGGGGGATACAAGTTGAATACCATAGTTATTATATCAATCACATGTGATTAATAACTATAAAACATAAGGAGTTATTATAATTTCTAACTGTTTAATTAAGCAAATGACTTCAAACTGCTTATCAAACTATTTTACATGTTAAACTTCTATCAAACTCACTTTTATGTATCAAACCTTTTCTATTACAGCTTTTAAGCTTATATATTGTTAAAACCATGTCTATTACATATATATTTATATAAGTAAGGATCGAAGGACATAGGACTGCCAACTAACTTTATTTCCTGTTCCTTGTTTGGTTGTGGACTTAGAGTATCCTATTGTTTGTCCGAGTGTCGTTGGATCTTTCGTTATATATTATGTATATATGTATAGATATAAAGACTTTTATCTCAGTTCAATACATTCAGTCATACAAACAATTCTTCTAGTAACTATAATAGCTATAATTAGGGATATACTACTCAGTATTACTAGTTCAATGAAGCATACAAAGAGTCAGTTCAGTCATGAGTCAATACTTACTATTATGAGAAACTATACAAGTATACTCTGATGAGAAACTATACAACGATACTGTTATGAGAAACTATACAACGATACTCTGATGAGAGACAACCTAGTACATACATTACATTTACAAGTATACTATAACATAAATGTGATCCGCTGTTTCGGAGCATCTCTTCACTACCATGGCCCGATTTGTAACCAAAATCTACTGGAGGGAGAGCGTGAGTTTGCGTGTAGATCTATACTGGATTGACTCTCCTACACCTTGTTGCTGGCTACAGTGAGACCTACAGGTCTTTGGGTGCCAAATGTCATTACTTTCGACATCTTACATCGTCGTGTTCATAGTCGATAGCATGGTACAATTAATCACATAATACCTTAATATAAATCTGGTTTAAGGTAGTTAGTACAACATTAGTTATTATAATACAACACTAGAATACTACATTAATTTACTCTTTACATTTATTTTGTGATGACTTCACTTAAACAAGAATGTATAAACTATATTTTGATAATGATAGTTACACTTGGGAAAATTATACACTCTTACAAGAAAGAAACATATGTAAGAGTCGTGCCTTGGTAGAAGGGTACTTTTAGTACGAAATTTAGGATTTTCTAGGAGTTAGAAACATTTAAAAACATTTACAAACATTCACAAACTTTTACTACAACGTTTACAAACTCGTACTTCAAACACTGTTTCAAACATTTTGATACAAACAATGACACTTAAATTCTTATGAACTCACCAGCTTTAATGCTGATCTACGCTTTCAAAATAACTTGTATTCTTAGGTCATCAGTAGACAGGTACCGATGCCATATTTTGTGAAGATGGAGCGCATTCAAGACTCGTCTTATGTTTTGAATTATAATTTTGGTGTCTTATAAACTATACAAAACACGCTTGTATTAAATTATATTATTAATGCAATGGATGATGTTGTTTGCTTGTTTACTATTATGTTGTGTTGTGATACTGTACATGACGTCCTCCACCCCCGAACGTTTCCTCCATTCCGGTTTTGGGGTGTGATAGATTGGTGTTAGAGCATTGTTTATAGTGAATTGAGTATATCAACCCATAAAAGATATACAAACTATAAACACAATGGGATTAAAATACTCTGACCAAGAGTTTATAATTTTAAATACTAAAATATTTAACCAGATATATATGTCTGTATTCATACTAAAATCAGTGTCACAATGACAAAAACAAAAGTATTACGATTGTTGAATATCACAAGTAAGCTCGGGGATGTATGGTCAGTCCTGCGAGTGGGATAGCCTGATCAACTATGCTAGTCCAAGGAGTAATTAGCATATACCCAAGAATGGTTGTGATATGGCAACAAGTCTATAAACCTACCAACACTACTACAATGATAACATTAGAAAAAAACATAAACTTAAAATACTGTAGGAGTATTTTGTGTTACTACAATTACTTATCTGAAAACTAAAAAGGTCTTTACTAGTAGGTCAATAGTTTCTAACTGGATACACTAAGGTTATATGAGATTAAGGTGTCATAAACTCAAATTGGTAGTCTTTTCTTTACTTACTGTTCCTTGTTTGGTTGTGGATTTCGAGTTAGGGTTACTTATTCGAAGGTCTATCCTTGTTTGATTTCATATAAACGGTATGCACTATGCAAGCATTGAAGTAACTGGTAAGGATCATCTGATAATTACCTTAAGTAGTACGCCTATTTATATAGGATTCTTATACCCCTTTTCTCGCGTAGATATCATGGATGGATTCCATCATCATGGCGACCCGTACTTTCCACACCACGGTAATGTTGGATGGATCGAGGAGGAGCCCAAAGATGAGTATCCAATCCCTTTGGATGATAATCATGCAGAAGGCTTCTCTGATGGTTCTGAATCCGAGCCAGAAGTCAACAACCTACCCCCTATGGCTCCGGTCCCAAATACTAATCCCCATCAGGCTTTTCAAGGCCCGACGCCTGCATGGGTGGAATGCATAGAAAGATGGGGCGAAGAGAAAATCAACCTATGACATTAAATCGAGACCAAATCTTTTACGACACGAGTGAAGGAGGAACAACAGACAGAATCTTGCCAATCCTAGTCCGAAGAGTTTCCCACAACGAAATCCAGGGTAGGATGGCTCTCCATCGCATTATGGAGGTTGATGCAAATGCAATGATGCATTCCATTCACACCAGCCACCTAGTGCATGCTCGGGAGAGGTCTGCAACGGAACACGAGGCCCTGCTACAAGCACTAGCGGAGACTCGGGCTGAAGTCATAGAGCTCCGGGTTCGCCAAAGAGTCTACGAATGACACCTTCTCGACATAGAGCGTCAACTGGCAGACCTTAGGGTTCACCCGAGGTGTGTCTTCTACCGGTAGAAGATGTCTACCACATATTTTCTTTTGATTAAGGAATAGCCTTTTCTTATCTGTGCTCTATGAAGCACTTGTCTGTAAAATATTCCTGTCTTTCAGTACGCTATCTAGTCTACTAAACTGTCGAGATTTTCCCTTGTATGGTTTGATCTAAGACCTATCGTCAGGTCAATTTTCCCAAACTCGTTTACATTAGTAATACCAATAATATTGGCAGTTTCTAACCTATTGGAAAGTCTATACTCTTGTGTTTTCAAAACTCTATTGATGTATCTCTATTCAACTCATACACTAATTCTAATGTTTGGGCTATTGAGCGTTAATCCATGGATCACTCTCATCATACTTTACAATTGATTCTTACTATCATCATCATCTCTATAAACTTTCAGTAAAAGATGTTCCCTCTCCCGTGTCCTACCAAAGGCAGGATGACAAATCAAAAACCACCACCACCTCCTCCACTAATCGATACGACAACTCTTAATGCTGCAGTAGTTGCGGCTATGGCTACAACCATGGCTCAATATCAATTTAGAGGTGCCAAAGGAGGTAGAACACTTGTAAACTCTACTCAAGGTGAAATCCTTGTGCGCTCGATAAAGTGCTCCTACAAGGAATTCACCAACTGCAAGCCAAAGTCCTTTAGAGGGACTGGCAGAGTCATTTTCCTCTCGCAATCGTTCGAAAAGATGGAGTCGATCTTCGAGATCTTCTCCTGTCTAGCAGGGAGCAAGGTCAAGTTTATTGCTTGCACCTTGGAGGAGAAAGCCCTGACATGGTGGAATAGCCATGTCAAGTCACTAACTCTCATAATGACAAATGATATGGGCTGGGAAACCCTGAAAGACCTCATGATTGAGGAACGCTACCCGAGGGGCAAAATCCAAAAGCTAGAGCAGGAGCTGTTGAGCCTAACCATGAAGGGCCCCGACATAGTCTCCTACAACTCCAGATATAGCGAGCTGGTGGCTCTCTGTCCCAACATGATTCCCACGGAGAGGAAGAGTATAGAGAGGTATATCTGGGGGCTCTTACCTCCAGTTCAATGGAATGCATTAGCTTCAAAACCTTCTACTTTTGACAATGCCAAGAGATTGGAACAGTGACTCATTGACCATGGGGTCCATACCACGGCAACAACAAGAACCCTAGCCCTCTTAGAACCCTCCAAAGCCGCTGACATCAAGCGAAAATCCTGGGATGACAAGAAGAAGCAGAGAGATGCTAAAAAGCAGAGGGTCATGGCGGTTCATGTTGCAATAGTACCTGTCGCAGCTACTCTAATAAGGCAGTACGCTAGAAGCTTGCCAAAGTGCAACAAATGTAACTTCCACCGCAACGGCCCCTGCCGGGAAATGCAGTGCTCTAACTGCAACAAGAAAGGACACACTTTCCATTTCTACAACTCCCCGGCAAGGCCGAACACCCAAGTACCCAACGCTGGTGTGGGCCAGGCTTGCTATGATTGTGGTGTGGTGGGCCACTACAAAAGGAACTGCCTGAAGGCAGCGGGTGCAGATGGAGTAGGAAGAGTTTTGGCTATAGGCCATGAGGAAGCGGTTGCCGACCCAACAGTGGTCAATGGTACGTTTCTCCTTGATAACTCTTATGCATGAATACTGTTTGATAGTGGAGCGGAGAGAGGCTTCGTAAATCATAAATATGCTCGTCTGCTTAAACAAAAACCACGCACACTTAAATAACCATTCACTGTAGAAATGTCTAATGGGACGACTGAGAACACTAGTAGCATATACATAGGATGTACCCAAACTCTAGATAGCCATTCATTTCCAATCAACCTCATGTCGGTCTCGATTAAAAGCTTTGACGTCATCCTCGGCATAGATTGGCTGAGTCTTCATCATGCCAACATTATGTGTTATGAAAAGGATGTACGCCTTAATCTTCCATCTAACGAAACTCTCATTATCTATGGTGACAAACCTATCACGAGTATTTGTATCATCTCGAGTATTCAAGCATAAAAGTACCTACGTAAGGAATATTTTGCATTCCTTGCTCATATTGTCGATACAAGCCTAGAAACGAAAGAACTAAAGAACATCCCTGTAGCGAGAGACTTTCCCGACATCTTTCCAGAAGAACTATCTGGATTACCTCCACAACGACAAATCGAGTTCATAATCGACTTAGTTCCTGGAGCTACCCCAATAGCCAAATCACCCTACCGATTAGCAACATCGTAGATGCAGGAACTATTTGGTTAACTTAACGAATTGCTCAACAAGGGCTTTATAAGGCCAAGCTTTTCACCCTGGGGAGCACCGATATTGTTTGTTAAGAAGAAAGACAGATCATTCCATAAGTGTATCGACTATAGAGAACTCAACAAACTTATGGTAAAAAATCATTATCCTCTGCCTCGCATAGATGATTTGTTTGACCAACTGCAAGGGCGAGTTACTTTTCCAAGATTGATCTAAGATCCTGTCACACCCCCGAACCAGACGGCGGAAACGTCCGAGGGCTATTGTGACTCAATTGAATACCATCACAGTGAATATACATGAAACATAACATCATACATCACCAAGCATTGGAATATTACAACTGGTAGCGTTTACATCCGTTACATTGTTTCAAAATATTACATTCCAAAATACATTGTTCATTGTTACTTAAACTACCGCAAAACAATCATAGAGTACAGTCCTTTCTTCACTTATCTGTTACCTGAGAATACAAGTATTTTGAAAAACGTCAACATATGAAATGTTGGTGAGTTCATAAGTAATGTTTGAAATCCAATATTTGTAATGTTTTGACAAACCACCAGAAAATCCGATATTTTCTGAAAATAGAATAGCGTAAAAATATGTGAAGATCCGTGAGTATGCTTGTTTGAATTCTATAGATGTAAGCGTAAGAGTTGTGAAATTCGACATGTAATTCATAAGTGTACTTGTTGAAAACCCTAGGAAAACCCGATGTTTTCCTATCACTTTGCTTTACTTAGTTTGTGTACTGTTATTTCGTTGCGTTAGAGGTGTTCGTTGAGCTCCGAAGGCATTGAGTATACAGAGGGTGGTGAATTGTTGTAACGTACGTTAATGAAAACGTCCAGTTGACAACCGTACTAGCGATCCCTTAGGCGTCACTCGCACTTATTCACACAACTCAATCCTCCTGGACTTGTGTAGTCCCACGACCGAGGAGAAAAAGTGAAGGTGCGAAACCCTCGGTATTTCCCTACGTCGTTCAAGACCATTGCACTTGCGAAGGGCCCGAAGCCCAACCTGCAATCGTGAGTTCCCGACTTTACTAGCAGCGCCGAAGGACCCTTAGGGACCAGCAGCATGTTTGCCATTGAAAGTCCTTTTACACGCGGTCGAGTCGTATTAGACCCAACTACATGTAAGCAAGTGTCCTTTGGGCCAAAAGATCATGTCATCGGGCTAGCTAGGCTCAACAAGCATGATTTGCAACTTTTGGGCCTAAGGAGTCTACGTCGACGTATTGAGTAATTCCACGAGAGTAAAGAGTTTCGAGAGTTCCATATGTGTATTGAGCGTTGTAGTGTTAGTAGTTTTGGATTTGTTATTGATTCGAGACCGAATCAATTCGTTTAACAACGATTTTTGGTGATATTGTGTATTGTAATTCATCGAGAGTTGTAGTGTCAGTCTTTGTTCACAACGAGTGTATTGAATTATCATTGAAAATTTTTTGTTTACAATCCCTCTTTATTTTGTAAATTTACTTTTTCACCCCTGTAGGTAAAATAATTTCCGGTTTAGTCCTTAAACAATTTTTCTTGACATTTTAACACCAAAAATTATTGAAATTAATATTTTTCAGCATATTTTTCATTGAAAATAGTTTAAGTCCCTGAAATTGTAGTTTTCTCGGTTATAACCCCTCTTTTTCGCAATTTTTACATTTTTGGCCCAAATTGGAAAATTTTTGCAACTTTGGTCCTTTTTAAATTTGAAAAGCATTTTAAACCTTTGAAAAGCACTTGTAATACTAGTAGTCCACTGTTTTACAGAAAAACACAGTTTTAGCCCTCCAAAACAGAAAATTTCGCATAATGGGCCCTATTGGGCCGAAATTGTCATTTTTAGCCCATTAAGCTTGAAATTTATGTTTTTAATCCTCCAAATAGTATATTTTCAGAAAATACATTATGGAAACTGTTTTCACTCATCTCACCCATCAGATTTCGGAATATTTCATTTTAGGCCCTTCAACTTTGTATTTTTAACATTTTATGTCAAAAAAAATGAGTTTTTAGCCCAAAATAAGTGTTGTCAAGCCATTTGGCTATTTTTCTTGGTATACTTGGCATGTAGTAGTATATTTTTTGCTAGTATAAAATATATCTCGGTTTTTAGTAATTCATAACTAGATCTAGCATCATAATCATACAAAACATACATATAAGCATAGAAATCAACCAAAACATACACATAATGATGGATCTACACCTTTGCTTGTATTCTCCCCTACAAAAACTTATAAAAACCGAAAATAAGGGGGTATGAAGCTCACCTTGGGTGTTGATTCGGTTTTTGAAGAAAGGATGGAAGAAATGAAGTGATTTTTGGCCTTAGCACCCTTTTCTTGAAGATCTCGAGTTTGAGGGGTTCTAAGACACAAGTTCATGATTTCATGAGAGTTAAGAAGAGATTTTAGATAGATCAAGGAACCTAGATCATAGAATTTAGTATAACCTTACCTTGGATGGTGATTTTTGTGAAAAATCTCCTTGGAATGCACTTAAACCTCTAAAATTTTAGGAGAGGGAAGGAGGAATGCTTTTCAAGACTTAGAGAGGTTTGGAATGAATTTTTGATGAGTGAAGAGGGGTGTTCGGCCGAGAATGAGAGAGAGGAAGAAGAAGAGACCTTGAGGTGATATATGCATGGAAGTATGAGACATGTTGCATGGAGGACCATGAGGTAATAATGAGGTGGCATGATGAAGTCAACTCTCCCTCATTTCTTCTTGGATTTGGGCCTTAGGCCGAGAATTTGGAAGAAAAGGAAAAATTTGGGCTTTAATGCCCTAAGCCCATGTATAAGTTAGGTTGGATGATTTTTAGTCCCAAAAGAAATATAATATGATTTTTACACTTTGTTGGGCTAGGTTGGATGATTTTGAATTTATTTCATTCTAGGCCCAATATGGCCCAAAATGTTGAAATAAATAGATGTGGGTCCAATTAGAGCCCATTTAAGGGTTCTAAGCCCATGATAGTCAAATTGGAAGCTTATTGGTCCATTTGGGTCCAATAAGGAAGTCCTAGTCCAAATGGATCTAAACAAGAACTTCTAGGGTTTCCAATTGCTTGCTGACTATTTGTAGTACTTGTATGATGCATTTGATTGAAATTTTTGATGTCATATAATAAGCATCACACATGCTTTAAAATTTTTGCTTCAACCTTTAATTGAGTGTAGTGATTACAAGACAAAAAATTTCTAGTTGTGACAGATCCGGATATCACCAATTATGAGTGCTAGAAGAGGATGTTCAAAAGGCAGCCTTCCGAACTCGTTACAGACACTACGAGTTCGTGGTGATGTCATTCGAATTGACCAATGCGCCCACGATATTCATAAACTTGATGAATAGGGTATGTAGTCCTTACTTAGATCAATTCATTATCATCTTCATTGATGATATACTAATCTACTCTCGAAGCAAGGAGGAGCATAGCGATCATCTGCGACAAGTTCTAGGAACCGTACAATCGGAGAAGCTCTATCCGAAGTTCTCGAAATGTGAATTTTAGATCCGAAGAGTCGAATTCTTAGGACACGTGGTTAACGAAGAAGGAATCCACATGGACCCTTCCAAAATTAAAGCCATTGAGAACTGGTCAGCACCAAAGACGCCTACAAAAATTCGTCAATTTTTAGGTCTCGCTGGCTACTACCGCAGATTCATACAAAACTTCTCTCGGATTGCGAAACTTCTTACAACACTGATCCAGAAAGGTGTGGCCTTTGACTGGGAACAGAAGCAAGAAAAAGTGTTTTAAACGCTAAAGTGAGCCTTATGCACCGCACCGATACTATCCCTCCCCAAAGGGATAGAAGACTTCGTAGTATATTGCGATGCATCCAACCAAGGGCTCAGCTGTTTTTTGATGCAACAAGGTAAGTGCATCGCCTATGCCTCGAGATAGCTGAAGACACACGAAGTAAACTACACCACACAGGATCTTGAGCTGGGAGCAGTTGTGTTTGCCCTGAAGATCTGGAGACATTACTTGTATGGTATGAAAAACACTATCTTTACAAAACACAAGAGTTTACAACACATATTTGATCAGAAGGAGCTTAACATGAGACAACGATGGTGGGTTGAGCTACTTAATGACTACAAATGCGAAACTTGTTATCATCCGGGTAAAGCCAACGTAGTAGCATACACCCTAAGTCAGAAAGAATATTTTGGTCGTAGGGTCAAATCATTGATTGTGACTATCCATTCACACTTGTCCAAACAAATAAAAGAGTGCGGGTGAATCCCTTAGAGGGATGGATAATAACTTAGAAGTCAAGGGTGGTGGAGCCTTATATCTCATGGACCAGATCTGGACACCGAAACACGGTGGCTTCAGAGACTTAGTCATGATCGAAGCTGTGACAACCCGAAATTTATTCCGTCATTTTAACCCCTTTTTCCGTTAACTTTTGGACTGGTTAAATTATGTGGGACTTTTATAATGACTTGGTAAGGTTTGAAACAAATTAGGAACACCCACAAAATACCCTTAAAAATGTTTAGTTTCAACCAAGTCAAAAATTCAGCCACTAAATCGGGTGCGACCAAAAGCCCCGTTTAACAGCAGTATCGGGTAGATTTGCACTGAGCCCCAACTCAAGTCCCTATATAAGGGAGAGTAAACTCCATTTCCACCTTTTTCACTCTCTCCCCACTTTCTCTCTCTACAACTTAATTTCGAGCAAAAAATCATCCGTTTCGAGCCCCAAACGAGTAAGAAATCTACCCTAACTTGTTGTATAGCTTATCTAACATGCAAATTCATGTTTAAAACATCAAATAGGGGTAAATTCATGTGTTTACGTCCCAAGAACACTCTTCGACCGTGAACACCATTAAATGGGGTTCTTAAGCCCCAAAACCCCTCTAAACTACCCCTAAGGCCTAGATATGGCTAAATGACTTATGGAAATGGACTTAGAACACATTGAACTTACATTTTGGGGAGTAAACTTGAGTTTACTACCCAAGAACTTGCTTGGGCTGTAAACTCCTCTTCATGGGGAGTAAACTCAAGTTTAAGTGTTAGAAATGCCCCTAAACACCTCCTATAGCCTTGGAAAAATGTCTAGAAGCAATTCCACAAATGTTAATGCTTTAAACATTTAAGAAACCATGGACTTAGGAGTTTATAGCCATCAACCCCCATTCAATTGGTCCATGGGCCGTAAACTCCCATTAAGTGCCCAAATGATGCCCTAACACCCCACTTTGGCTTGAAATTATGCTTAGAACTTTATACTCTATCATTTATGACTTAGAACTATGAAAGAAATGACCAAGTGAGAGTTTATGGCCGTAAACTCCTTGTTTATGGCCGTGAACTCCATAAATGGTCCCTTAAGAGCCTTAAACCCCTTCATATGCATTATATTTGGACCTAGCCTAATTCTATGAATGATATAAGGCCGATTAGCATCCTAGAACACTCCAACCATGAGTTTATGACTGTAAAATCAATGGGACATGGTCTTAGGGCCGTGAACTCTATAAAGAGTTTACTCTTTAAGAGTAAACTCCCTATCTAAGCCATACACACCCTTAAAAGTTACCCGGGTCACTCCAAGCACTTTACCAAAGTATTTTCCGCACTTTAGGATGCGTACACATGTTTAAATTAGTATTATATTTGCTAATTGTATGTAAACATATGTTGTCATATGTTTAATAGGTCACTAAGTGTGTTCAAGTGTTTACTTGACACTGAGCACCCAACCGGCACCTTCGTCAGATCCACTTACATTAGGTGAGTTCATACCCCTGAATTAACCTTTTAAATGTTTTTACATGCATTTATGGGGGGGAATACAAGTTAAACGTGCCAGTTATCATATCAATCACATGTCATTGACAACCCGCATGCACAAGGATTCCATACACTATCAACTGTTTTACCAAGAATGATACTGTAAATGGTTTTCTAAAATGTCTTTATGTGTTCCAAGCAGCATTTTAAACAAAGGTTTTCTCTACTTTATCAAGGTTACAATCAAAACCTGTTTATGAATGGTTTTCTTAAAGTATAAAGGTTTTCCAAAGATTTCATCATAGTTTTCTTCCATGTTTTATACTCTTACTTTATTAGATACTACTGCTGCGATTATACTTCTTCGTAGTTAATGCTACTACTTTGTTAACACTTTTACTTTGTGATATGCTTTTACTTCACGATACACTTTTACTTCACGATACTCTTATACTTCATGATACACTTATAGTTCACGATACGCTTATACTTCACGATTCACTTATACTTCAGGATACGCTTATACTTCACGATATGCTTATACTTCACGATTCACTTATACTTCATGATACGCTTATACTTCACGATTCACTTATACTTCACGATATGCTTTTACTTCACGATACGCTTTTACTTCACGATACACTTTTACTTCACGATTCGCTTATACTTCACGATACGCTTATACTTCACGATACACTTATACATCACGATACGCTTTTACTTCACGATACACTTTTACTTCATGATTCGCTTTTACTTTATGATTCGCTTATACTTCACGATACGCTTATACTTCATGATACACTTATACTTCACGATACACTTATACTTCACGATTCACTTATACTTCATGATACGCTTATACTTCACGATACGCTTATACTTCACGATTCACTTATACTTCATGATACGCTTATACTTCACTATTCACTTATACCGCACGATGCGCTTATACTTCACGATACACTTCTACTTCGTTAAACACTTAAACTTAGTTAAATGTATGCCTATGCTAGTATAGTTATATAAATAATGTTTAAAGGACTTAGGAAGGCTAGTTCGCCCTATTTCCTTTTCTTCATTGAGATGTGGTCTGGTGGGATCGAATACCCGTCCGCAGGTCGTTTGATCATTAGTTATACATTATGTATACAAGAAGAGACATATAGGTTTACATTATTCAGTTCAGTTGTGAGTGTCTATCATTAGTCCAGTATTTCACATCAGATCTCACTACACCAGATAAATCTTCAGTACACGGCCTTCTCCTTTGTCAGGATAGTAACCAGAGTCTTTTTTAGGGAGAGCGGGCATTATATGTATAGATCTATATGGGATTGACACCCCCACACCCTGATTCCTAGCTACAGTCCCCGACCTACCAAGCCCAAAAGGGTGACATAATACACATTAGTACCGATGCTTGTAGGGCATCAAGTTCTCTAGTGTCTATTAATATGGTTGCGAGTATCTCTAGGTTACCGTATAATTCATGGCCTTAAGGTAACGGGTTTTAACACTTTATTCATTGTATTTAGACCTTGTTATACGTATCATTCATTTGATACTATCTGGGGTCTGTGTTCACTATTTTTAGACCTTGCTAGACGTATCATTCATTTGATACTGTCTTGGGTCTGTGTTCACTATTTTTAGACCTTGCTAGATGTATCTTTCATTTGATACTGTCTGGGGTCTGCATCTCCCTTTTTTTTAGACTGATCCAGGCGTACCGTTCATTCAATACTCCCCTGGAGTCTATGATTTCTTTTGCCTTAGTCAGCAGTCTTCACTGCTGAGGCATGTGTTATTTTCCCTGATATTCTCCTACTTTCTTTCAAAATCAATACCACATTTTGATAATGATATTGTTAAGGAAAAATTACTCTATACCACATAACCCTATCCAGTGTTGATAGAAGACTGCTTTTAATTAGAAAATATAGGATTTTCTGGAAAGGACTCTAATTCACTGTATACTTTAATACTACTAGTTATATAAAGTTATTTGGATAAAATGACACTAAATACTTATGAACTCACCAGCATTTGTAAAAATGTTGATACTCGCTTTTCAAATAACTTGTATTCTCAGGTCAGCAATAGACAGGTACATCCCAGGAGCTTTTGGTTAAGACAGTTTAGTACCAAGCTGCACCTATATTATTACTTGTATTACTTTGATGACATAATGTAATGTAAACCATGTAAAATTATTACTAATAATGTAATGGTTGTTGTACTTTGATTACTATACTGCATATGTTGTGAAACTTGACATGACGTCATCCACCCCAGAACGTTTCCGCTGTTCTGGTTTTGGGGTGTGAAAGATTGGTATCAGAGCATTGTTTATAGTGAGCTATGTATATCAATTCATAAAAGATATACATCCTATAAATACATAGGGATAAAACAATCTGACCAAGAATTATACTTCAAAATATAACCATATTTTACCATAGTATAAGAACATCCAGAATCTTAACACTCGAACACAAGTATCACAAGAAGAACCAGAATAAAAGTCTTCGGATGTTGAGCACTACATTCAAACCTAGGCAGTTATGTAATTATAAGCAGGAATAAATGTAGCCTGATCAACTACATTTATTCGAGATGCAATGAACGTGTGCTTGCGAGTGATAGTGGTGTTGCAATAGGTCTGAAAGTTACCAACTAGGAATGCTAGAACCAAACATAAAGTTTAAAATACTATAGGTGTATTTTGGAATACTAAAAGACTCACACAAATCCCATAATCATATTCAGAAGATAAGAAGCAAACAAGACATTAAAATACCATAGGGGTATTTTAGGATCCATAGATAACCTTGTGTGAAAAACTAAAAAGATCCTTATTGATATACCTACAACTACAGAGGATATACTCCCAAGGTTATATATAATAAGGATCCCATAGGCTAAGAATGTGTGCTTTCGCCCTACTTCCTTTTCCTCGTTGGGATGTGGATATAGAGTAGTATGACATAATCGAAGGCTTATCGGATCTAAGCTATATATGATTTGTATACCCTATGTAATCGTAGCAGGACTCGATATGGATCTTCCAGTGAAATGTTAATAATCTCTTAATATTCTTTAGACATTTCCATTCTCGCACGAACCCTGTAGAATACCCTATCCACTTCAGTACTTGGCGGAGGAGGTTCATTGAGAGGATTTCCAGTTAGGAAATAAATGAACCAAGACGAGACTATTAAAATAACCAAGTGCCTATATCTTTTTAGGGACATGGTGGGAAATTCGCCTAACTTCCGAGATTTCCAGTCGTCCATCATCAAGTGATGACACCCAGAGTCGGAATCTGAACGAAGGCGTAGTAGAGATCCAATATGTCCATACGAGGAGAGAACCCTAGGTAACTACCCGAAGGAAACCAATGCCGGTCCCCGTCAAAATACGAGGTAGACATAGGGAGCCAGTACATGGAACCCGTGAAGTGTCTTTTCCTCGTGTTCGTCACGCTAATACACCTATAAAATAGTACAATTTAGTGAGTTAGTGTTTACACTACTCACACTATGTGTTAGGTAAATCGCCATTTCCCAATGCCAGTAATACGATTAGAGTGGATCCCAACACCTCTATAGAGGACGTTTAGCCATAAGTCTTCATGAACCTTTCTTCCTGCGGACTTCGTTCCGAACTGTTCTCAAATCTTTCCAGGCCGGAGAGTGAAACCTTTCCCAGTATAAAGGTAACTTAGTAGGAACGATTCCCATTTTATAGCTTTTTCCGATACTCACACTCCTACCTTGTACACCAGGACTACATCATAGGGATGTAGGTCGACACTCAGACAGCCAATATCCGAGGAACGGGAAAAACTTATGTCTAATACAGTAAGGACAAATATGTCCAGGATTAACCATTGTTTCTCATCCGCTTGAGTTCCTTTCAGTATAGGGAAAAACCACGCCTCCGAGCAAGCGTAACCAATCCACTAGCAAGAAACCTACTCTCCTACTCGATGAAGTTACGTTCCAGGCTGCAGTCTCAGCAGTCGTTGCAGCTATCAGGGCTCAGCTGAATGCTAACAACGCCAATGTTAGCAAGAGCCCTATCGAGGAATTCCGATCCCAGCCATTGACAGCAGCAACCCTCAACCGCATACCCAACCACCCAAGGACCTCAGCCAACTTTACTAAAGAGAAGGTTCCAGAACGGGGAGGGAAGTACCTCGGCTCAAGGTCCTTCCGAAGGGAAACAAGCTGAGGCAGTCAACACCCCTGTCAATCCTTCCCTCCCGACTTCAAGAAGAACATACTTAAGAAGCCTTCCCCACTGCAGTAAGTGCAGCTACCATTATCATGGTAGATGTCGGGAGCTCTATTGTGCTAGGTGCCACATGAAGGGGAATACTGCTCGCGTCTGCATAACCCCGGTTAAGTTTATTACATCAACCACTAATGTGGCGACCAATACAGTTTGCCACCTATGTGGTGAGATTGGACATTTCAAGAAGGACTGTCCAACCGAAGGAAACAACAAGGACACAGGAGGATTCTAACTCTAATGCTTAGAGAGAAGCAGCAAGGAACCTGGTAGATTTTGGTACGTCTCTCAATCTCAGCTAACTAACCGAAAACATTAAAAAGGTAATTCTAAATGTAAATACTTCCCCATTAAGGTGAAAGTCGCAACACTGTTATAAAAGTTAAAATTTCATCAGGTAAAACTATAATGGCTAAACATATACGTTACGACCATGTATAATTGAGATGGATAGACCTAGAGTGAGTGAAGGCCGCCTCATTTCCTGTTCCTTGTTTGGTTGTGGATTTAATGCGGAGTCGCTCAGTCAACAGTCCTCCCCACCTTAATTATACTTGACTAGTATATGGGAGGGAATTATAGAAATGCCTCGTGAGAATCCATTCATGAAAATGTACTCTATTCAGAAACATTCAGGACTCTCTATAGTTCCGCGTCGACTCTATTGGTCCAAGTATCCACGATAGTGATACACGGGATGAAACCTGAGATGTCAAGAACTGGTGTGCCCGTTCGGCACATGACTCTATTGACTCTCATTCTATATCATGTCGAAGTATGCCAACTTTGACGCCTCTATCGATCATGGTTTGACTTAGTGCAACCGTATGTAACTCCCTAGTGCTGTGTAAAAAGATCTTTCACCGTAGCCATTTCGGCAAATAAAGATTCTTCCGAACATAAACATAACAAAAATAATGAAAACCAATGTGATCCGTCAGTCGTCACTCGTATTTCAACCTTCCGAAGTACCCTGGAGAAGGGTACCGTGCGCTGAAAACCAACCCTTCTTAGACAGAAAGAAACCGAAGTAAAGACACTACAGGCATTCTAGAAGATGATAACCACCAGAATCATACCTCGTGGAACCTCATAGTAAGACCCTTCTGATGGGTTTTAGCCAATAGAACATCCTATGTGCTTATTCAAACCCTAATGCTTGGATCTAGGTTTCTCTATTGTACATGCAATTCATCCAAGACTATAAACCCTAATTCTAGCATATGATAATCAATATTAACATAAGAATGGGTTTAAGATATTACCTTGATTGTTATGTAGTAATAACAATCTCAAATCCTTCTTGTATTGACTTTAGAAAGCTTAGAGTCACAAATGTTACTCCTCTAATGGTTCACAAACACCAAGAGCAAGAGAATGTAGAGGAGAAGAGAAAGATGCTGCCCAAAATCATCCAAAACCCTAGAGGATCTCATCACCACGTTTTTGGGGCTTAAGGGTGCTATTTATACATGTAGGCTATTAGGGTTTTAAACTAGGAAACCCTAATCTGACTGCTTAAGCCCTAAGCAGCCCATGGATTCCTTTCTTAAAAGCCTTGGACGATTTCTAATGGGTTTCCCCATAGAATTCGTCCAACCTTATATAATAAGGTAATCCATAGCCCAATTGCAATTATCTTATAATTACAATTCTAGTCCCTGAAGTTTAATTAATCTCTTTTAGCCACAAACTTAATTCTTATTAATTCTTGACTAATATTAATTAAACAATATGATTTCTCCTTTAATATATTATTCTCATAATATATTAATAAATCATATTTAATCCTTTCTCTCCATAATTCATCCTATCAAGTTGCTTTGGTGAAGGCAACCCAAAAGGACCATGCACCATCGGGTCAAGTACATACCAAAATAGTTATGGACTTAGACACTAATCCAACAGTCTCCCACTTCGATAAGTCTAATAACTATTCTACGTATGACTTTAGATCTTGATCTGCAATCGTAGATTTCCAAAGCCGCCGTCAACTCTGATCTTATCAGATACACGTGTCCTTTAGATAAGGGATCGTATATTCCTACATTCTTGATATTATCATATAGACTGAGACATGGATGTAAATCATTCTCTCTGTCTATGTGTTGTTTCCCGAATTCAGATTTATGACGACTGACAACAGACTACAATTGAACACATCAATTTAGTCCCGGCTTGGCCAAGCGCTTAGGTGCCATCACTAAATCATCGAGGGGCCCACAGAGATCGCTTTTATCCTACTTTGAATAAAAGAAACGGATAAACTTTCACTCAATGCTCGCTTGCACTCACTCATCGAATCATACACAACAATATATTTTATAACACCAAGTTACTGGTGTATTTACATATTATCAATGTGCAACCGATTCGTAAGATACAACTCACACATTACGGTTTCAAGAATATAAGATGTTATCGTCTCACCAATCACTCGTGATAAAATCCATGAAGTGATCCAAGTGAGCGTGGGTTTAATCCAATGCTCAAATCATATTCATAAGCACTCATGAACGTTGCAGCAAACATTTGCTTATGTCTAATGCTCTTTTAGACAATCGACACACCAATTCACGACAGTCTTTATTCATACCTACTTCCAACATATGAATGACCATGGCCCGTTCGAATAATTTGACTGTTCTTAACCAATAAAATTATTCAGGAAGTCAAAATATGCAAAGTGAGACACAAGGATAATACTAATCCCATATGACCTCAAACCTTTGAGTATAAATAAAACACCTTTTATTTATCACCGTATCGATTACTTTTTATTTTTCGTTTCGGGTAATCAACTTCTTACTTGAATTACTTACCACACTTGTCCAATGCTCTTAGCATGCACACAATGTTTACATACGGTTCTTGCTTTGTGAAATAGATCAAATGAACACATTTCCAATCATACTCATTTCATAATTCCCAATCCTTATCACAAGTGTAAGAATATCATATTCTTGCCACTTATAGAATATGCTAGATTCTAACATTTTATACAATAATCCTTTTGTAATGTCACTGCACTAATGTCACAATGACTATTGCCAATGAAATTACAAAGTCTCTATGATTGTTACAATACAATTCCATAGATGTGATGTGTCTCACTCAAAGTACATTTCTTCAAACATCCTTTTGCATAAAATTTGTAATTTAGACATAGATTTTCAATATCTAACTCCCAATATGGAAACGTTTCCATATTTTCAATATGACAACTCATTCTTAATAGACTCTTATCTATTAATAATAGTGTCGATATGCTCCATCCAATACTATGCTTCCAACTACTCACAAGCGACTAATCATCGGCGAACTTTGGATTGTCCTTTGATAGTTGTTTAATTGTCTTAGTCAAAACCGATTCTTGTCCTTTTCCCTCTAAATGTCTTGGACATTTGGAAAATTTAGAATGTTCAAATATTATAGCATTTACAATGGGTCCTATACCCGAAGCGTATGGGACATGATGCATAATGTCTTACAAGGAGATTTGATACTTTGTCAATCTGTTGCCATAATATTTTATGTACTAGTTCTCATAATTCAAACTTTATGAAGAGGAATGCCATAATCATAATCGAAATTTAAGAACACACTCTGTATCTTTGACTAAGTTTATTAACATTCCGCAACCTAAACCTTTAGATTTGAAACAAAGCATAATATTCTCTCCCTTAATTATAGCAAAACAACTTTACATCCTTACTACTTTGCAAAGTATTACTCTTGTTTTCTATAATTAGTACTGCTAACTTGCAATACTTGACTTAATAATCATATAATCATAACATTTATGCTCCCACTATCATGATGATTATTATAAACATAACACTTATGCTCCCACTAGCTTTGTCATGTATCTAGAAACAGCTTAACTTTCAGAAAAACAATACCTATTGAATTTCTTAAGTTCATGATTCTAATACCTAATGCTTTTATAATCCTTTATCTAAGCTTATACACCTTTCCTTTAGATAGCTCATATGTGTGTCTAAACAATTAATACTAATTGCCAAATCTCAGAATTCGAATCTTGGAAAGGGATACCGTAACCATACTCGAATTTGAGAATACAATTTCACAATCACTATCTTCTTAAAATATCTATTAGTGAAAGCATTTCCTCACAGTCATTTTCATGAAGGAGGGAATCTTATGACACTTAGATTTTAATGGTGTATGTGTTCCTATCCATGTGAATTTGTCAAAAACAAAATTTACGACAAATTCAAACTCATATGCACCGATCTTTCTTAATCTTGATTTCTTGCCTTATGGTAACACGGTTGCCCACCATGTCTTCTAAGTAGTTAAGCAGCTCACCCTTTCCTATCAATGTAATTTTCATTGATCAAGGTCCTTGCCTTTTATTCATTCAAATGAGAACTCATAGAACTCATATGCATAATTAACTCGATTGGAATGGCATAGAAACAAGATAACATCAACACGATAGGTTGGAAACTTCAAGTCGAGTTCTAGTGATGTTCGATAAGGTTTATTCTTGATTATTTCTTGAAACTTTTCAAGATCATTAAGCCTACCACTGACTCCTTGACATATAACATTCTCTTGTCAATAAACATTTCTTGACAAACAAATATTCAAGAGTTAGTGTAGCTTTTAACAAAACACTTCATAAAATTGGTGCTAGGTTGTCTTTGTCTTTTCCAAGACATCACAACTTTCCAATTTCAAATGTGCAAGAATAAGAATTTTTTTTCATATTCTACATTTGATGAGTGTTATAAACCTTCTTAATACTTGTCACTTAATATCACAATCTTAACTTTAAGACTTGTTTTGGGACGAAGTATGATTGACTTTGTGATTTAACTATTTCTTCTATCCTTGATTTCTCTTCTTAGACATACAATTGTACTAAGACTTACTTAGGGGACCAATTCAGATATGGTTCTTAATCATTAAGACTTATCATAAAACATAATAAAAGGTACTCTCCCTTCTTAGAATAGAGGAAGTTTTATCTTTCTGCCTACTTGATTCTTCTTATTCATTCTGCTATTGATTTAAACCTTTTCCAATCAATTCAAAATTACACTTAATCTTATAAGTATAATCATATTTAGTAAACCTTTAGGAAATCAGGATGAATATCTTTGTTACTCTTGCGGTGGACTTGATCAACACACAACGTTGTGTATTCGATCTCCTAGTCCTTCACTTGACACTTTGTTAACGAATTAGTCTAATTTCCAAATATGAACCTTCTCATTCATCATACAATACTTGTTGTATGATTCCAAGTTTCTATCCAATTGAAACTCGGGTGAGGAGAAACTTTCGCCATTTGGAAAATTCTTGACATTTCCACAAATAAAATAATTAAGAATCACATTCATTCGTTGTAGAAATATGCAAACAACAATTTTTCATAATGATTTCATTGCAAGGAAATAAATAAATAAATGACTCAAACCAAAATTTATTTTATTCATAAAAGCAGCGGAAAACATTTTTCCTTACAATGCAAAATCAACTTAAAAACTATGTAATCAAATATTCCTAACTACTCTATCATAACTTTCTAAGCTCAAAACCTAATCTTCAAATCCATGCAATTGAGATCCATTTCTTCGTGATTAGATTTATCTTGCTCTTTCATCAAGCTTCCTCTCTTTTCATTGATCCTGCAAAACATTCAAATGCAATCTTCTCACATTATGTATCGACGAATAGGAACTTAATTGAGTTAGATAGTGGACTCTACCTGAAGCACAGTCATACTCTTTGACTCTCCCATCTTATGGACTCTTCAGGTTCTTAGGGTAGACTTGTATCCAACACCCTTTCTCTTGGCACCAAATGCAGGTCGGTTCTCCTAGAACATCCTCGGAAGTATGGTTGGTTGACTTTCCCAACAAATACGCTCCATTGCTTTGCCAAATCATTTCTGATTCAACGGCAATGAGCATGTAAGTTAGGTCAATGAGGTTTTCGTCATGATCAATCATATACTTTCTTTTGAACTCATTATATGATTCGGGAAATGACTGCAAAACCCAGTTTGTCACACCCCAAAACCAAGAACAGCGAAAACGTTCTGGGGTGGAGGACGTCATGTAGAGTATCACAACACAGTAAATGTAAATAAGCAAACAACATCATCCATTGCATTAAATATATAATTTTAATACAAGCGTGTTCTGTACAATATAGACACCAAAAATAATGTATATCAAAATAATAAGATGAGTCTTGGATGCGCTCCATCTTCTCAAAAGCTAGCCTCGGTACCTGTCTACTAATGACCTGAGAATACAAGTTATTTTGAAAGAGTTTATCAGCATTAAGCTGGTGAGTTCATAAGTATTTTAGTGTAGGTATTTATCATCCAAAAATTTTTGAACATGTATCATGTATAAGTTTGTAAAATGTATGTAAACGTTTACAATTATTTGTAAAAGTTTGAATCTCTCAGAAAAACCTATATTTTCTATTAAAGTTGCCTTCTACCAAGGCTTAACTGTTTTGTATGCTCGTTTGATCTAAAAGTGTGTAATTTCCTAAGTGTAACTATCATTTAACAAAATATAGTTTGTACATTAACGTTTAAGTGAGGTTATCACTAAAATATGTAATGGGTAAATCATTGTAGTACTGTAGTCTTGTATTATAAGAACTACTGTTGTACTAACTACCTTAAACCGGATTTATATTAAGGTATAATGTGATAAATTGCACCATACTATCGACCGGTAACAACGACATAATGCATGGTCGTAATAACGGAATGACGTTTGGCACCCGCAGACCTACAGGTCCGGCTGTAGCTAGCAGCAAGATGTAGGATAGTCAATCTAGTATAGATCTATACGCAAACTCACGCTCTCCCTCCAAGAGAATTCTAACAACAACTCGAGCCATGATATTTAAGTCACGCTCCGATATAAATCACAATAATTAACGTATTCATGTATATGTAATGTTTCTCGTTCTAGTATAGTTGTATATGTATTGTTTCTAGCATAGTTGTATATGTATTGTTTCTAGTATAGTTGTATATGTATTGTTTCTAGTCTAGTTGTATATGTATCGTTTCTAGTATGGTTGTATATGTATCGTTTCTAGTATAGTTGTATATGTATTGTTTCTAGTATAGTTGTATATGTATTGTATTACCCCGATGGTAACTAGCTATTGATGTACTGATAAATATGAATATGGAAGTACTTTTATGTCTATACATGTATATATGATATATAACTAATATTGAAACGACCTTCGGATGGTCACCCGAAATCCCACCAGACCACATCTCAATGCGCGAAAAGGAAATAGGGCGGATGGCCTTCCTAAGCCCTTTAAACATTACTTATATATCTATACATATATGGGCATGCAATTTATAAGAAGTAAAACAAAGTTTAATAAAAGCATTTGATAAGTAAAAGAGTTTGTAAAACATTTTGAAGTAAAACAGTTTGATAAACAGTTTGAACAGTGATAAAATCATTGGTTTTCTAGTTATTAATCACATGTGATTAATGCAATCACATGTGATTGATGTAATAACTATAAGTATTTAACTTGTATCCCCCCCCCCCCATAAAGTATTTAAAACATTTAAAAGCATTTCAAAGGTTGATTAAAGGGGTATGAACTCACTTGTGGTGAGTAGATTGGATTGGTGTATCGAGTACCGTGCTAGGTGGCAAACGGAGACTTGTTCACACGTTCGAGCCTAGTTATCATATAATGAGCATATATATAACTAATTAGCCAAATAATAACTTAACAAAGTAAGTTAAGACACTTAGGAACATTTAAACACTTTATATAAGTGTTATAGGTCCTAATGGTTGCATCTAAGTTGATCCGAGACAAGGCAAAAAGGGTTTAATGCACCAATGACCTTGTATATGAGTTCACCACCCAAGAAACTCCACCCTTTGGAGTTTACGGCCGTGAACCCATGAGTTTACGGACGTGAACTCCTCACTTGGTGGTTTTGGGTGTTTTGAAGTGTTATCTTGATCCTAGAATAAGCCTAGCCTTGTTGGAATAATCCTTGAAGTAGTTTAAGGCCTTGGAATGCTCCTTTGGGGAGTTTACGGCCAAAGGACCATATCCCCTAGAGTTTACGGCTGTAAACTCCTATGGGGTGTTGGTTTTAATTCATTTGAGGCCCTTGCACATGTAGGATAACTTCCATGTTTTTATCTAAGGCTAAAGGGGACATTAGGCACACATTTGTGCTTTCACTTGGAGTTTACGACCCAAGATATGTTCCTTGGCCGTAAAATCCCTTTAAGGGATGATTTTGGTGTAATTTGTTCCCCATTCAAGTCCCAAGTAGTCAAGGTTGATTGTCTTAAGGCTTTAAGGGTGTTTAGGGCATCTTTAACACTTGAAAAAGGGGTTTACGGCCCAAGATCTTTCCTTGGCCATAAACTCCTAAAACCCTAAGATTTTGAAGTGTTTTGGTGTCCAAATTAAGCACAAGCATTAGAGGGTAAAGTCCTTAAGCTTTAGGGGGTGATTTAGGGGACTTATAGCCCCTAAAAAGGGGTTTACGGCCCAAGAGAGTTCCTTGGCCGTAAACTCCTATAACTAGGGTTTCTTTGTTGATTTCTACTCTCAAATGTTTATACATTAACCCCTAAACAAGTTGTCTAACAAAGAATCGGGACTAGGAAGCCTTTAGGCTTCGTTTTGGAGTTTTCACCCCAAGGACGTTCTTGGGCCGTAAGCTCCCGGATCTTGTATTTTAGACATGTAAACAACGTTAGAAAGCATATAACAAGCATTAAAACACAATTAGGAAAGTAGACTCACAATCCGGGATGAAAACCCGAAGATCCGTCAGAGAGAAATGGCTTTTCTCTAGTTGGAATTGTGAATAATGAATTAATTAAATTCAGAAATCTATTTATAGTCCTTAAATATTTTGATAGAAAATATTTTTATTCCGGAAGTTGGACTATAACATTATGAAACTTGAAATGTTCAACTTTCACAAATACAGGAGCATCCACTCTCCTGATATATCCAGAAACGTAAACCCCAATGTACACAAACTTGTTCGGACAAGTCTGAAAATCACTGAAATTGGACTAGCCTCTATTGAATAGATAATGTTCGTGCAAATGGAAATTTCGGGTTGTCACATCATCCCCTGTTAGAAGGAATTTCGTCCCGAAATTAGAATTTAAGCGAATAAGAAGTTACAAATAACTAAGCGAAAAGATGAGGGTATTTCAGTTTCATCTGATCCTCGCGTTCCCAAGTGAATTCCGGTCCTCGCTTGGCGTTCCAGCGAACCTTCACGATAGGGATACGGCTTTGTTTTGTCTGCTTGACCTCACGATCCATGATCTCTACAGGTTCTTCCACGAAGTTGAGACTCTCGTTGATCTCGATCTCGTTGAGTGGGATTATGAGAGTCTCGTCGGACAGACACTTTTTCAAGTTAGATACGTGGAATGTAGAATGTACGTTACGAAGTGTGTTAGGTATTTCAGTTTCATCTGATCCTCGCATTCCCAAGTGAA
Organism: Lactuca saligna; assembly: GCF_052625555.1. Classification (NCBI taxonomy): domain Eukaryota; kingdom Viridiplantae; phylum Streptophyta; class Magnoliopsida; order Asterales; family Asteraceae; genus Lactuca; species Lactuca saligna. The sequence continues at coordinate 211,159,717 of NC_136419.1, forward strand.
TTCCGGTCCTCGCTTGGCGTTCCAGCGAACCTTCACGATAGGGATACGGCTTTGTTTCGTCGGCTTGACCTCACGGTCCATGATCTCTATAGGTTCTTCCACGAAGTTGAGGCTCTCGTTGATCTCGATCTCGTCGAGTGGGATTATGAGAGTCTCGTCGGACAGACACTTTTTCAAGTTAGATACGTGGAATGTAGAATGTACATTACGAAGTGTGTCAGGTAGATCGAGTTTGTAAGCTACGGGGCCGACTCTTACGAGAATCTCGAAAGGCCCTATGTACCTAGGATTAAGCTTCCCACGCTTACCGAAGCGTATCAAGCCCTTCCAGGGTGAGACTTTGAGAAGGACTCGGTCTCCCACCTGAAATTCCAAAGGTTTTCTTCGTTTATCAGCATAGCTCTTTTGTCGGTCTCTAGAGGCTTTCAATCGTTCACGAATCTGAACGATCTTCTCTGTTGTTTCCCGAATGATTTCCGGACCGGTGAGAGTACTGTCAGAAGCTTGCCCCCTAACTAATTGGGTATTACCCACCTCAGCCCAGCACAGAGGGGATCTGCACTTTCGGCCATAGAGGGCTTCAAATGGTGCTGCCTTTATGCTCGTGTGATAACTGTTGTTGTAGGAAAATTCGACGAGGGGTAAATGGGTATCCCACGCTTTTCCAAAGTCAATTACACAAGCACGCAACATATCTTCTAATGTCTAGATCGTCCTCTCACTCTGTCCGTCGGTCTGTGGATGGTAGGCTGTGCTCATGTCCAGCCTTGTTCCCAGGGAATATTGTAGTGATTGCCAGAATCTTGAGGTGAACCTACTATCTCTATCGGAGATAATGGATATAGGCACACCATGTAGTTGTACGATTTCCCTAATGTATGTTCTCGTAAGTTTCTCTATCTTGTCGGTTTCTTTGATTGGCAGGAAGTGTGCAGACTTGGTCAATCTATCAACGATGACCCATATGGTATCAAGTCCACCAGTTGTCTTGGGCAACTTGGTTATGAAATCCATAGTGATCCGCTCCCACTTCCATTCTGGAATCTCTGGTTGTTGCAGTAAACTAGAGGGCTTCTGGTACTCGACCTTAACCTTTGTGCAAGTAAGGCATTTACTTACGAAGGTAGCAATCTCTGCTTTCATATTAGGCCACCAGTATAGCTTTTTAAGATCCAGATACATCTTATCTGAACCTGGGTGGACGGAATACCGAGTGTTGTGCGCCTCGGTCATGACTAAGTCTCAAAAACCACCGTGTTTCGGTGTCCAGATCCAGTCCATGAAATATAAGGCTCTGTCACCCTTGTCTTCTAATTTCTTGTCCATTACTCTGAGGGATTCACTTGTCATATTTTCAGGTTTCATGGCTTCAAGTTGGGCTGCCTGGATTTGTTTAGACAAGTGTGAATGGATGGTTATCGACAATGACTTAACCCTACGACCAGAATATTCTTTCCGACTTAGGGCGTCTGCTACTACGTTGGCTTTACCCGGGTGATAACGAATATCGCATTCGTAATCACTGAGTAGCTCAACCCACCATCGTTGTCTCATGTTGAGCTCCTTCTGATCGAATATGTGTTGTAAACTCTTGTGGTCGGTAAAGATAGTGCCTTTCGTTCCATACAAGTAATGTCTCCAGATCTTCAGAGCAAACACCACTGCTCCCAGTTCAAGATCGTGGGTCGTATAGTTAACTTCGTGTGTCTTCAACTGTCTAGAGGCGTAGGCGATGACCTTACCTCGCTGCATCAGAACACACCCGAGCCCTTGGTTCGATGCATCGCAATAGACCACGAAGTCTTCTATCCCTTCGGGGAGAGATAGTATTGGCGCGGTGCACAAGGCTCGCTTGAGTATTTGGAAAGCTCTCTCTTGTTTCTCTTCCCAGTCAAAGGCCACGCCTTTCTGGGTCAGGATTTTAAGAGGTTTCGCTATTCGGAAGAAGTTCTGAATGAATCTGCGGTAGTAGCCAGCAAGACCTAGAAATTGACGAATTTCTGTCGGCGTCTTGGATGCTGACCAGTTCTCAATGGCTTTAATTTTGGATGGGTCCACATGGATTCCCTCTTCGCTTATCACGTGTCCTAAGAATTCGACTCTTCGGATCCAAAATTCACATTTCGAGAACTTCGCATAAAGTTTCTCTGTTCGTAAAGTTCCTAAAACTAGTCGTAGGTGATCGCCATGCTCTTCCTTACTTCGGGAGTAGATCAGGATGTCGTCAATGAAAACGATGACGAACTGATTCAAGTAAGGTCGGCATACTCTGTTCATCAGGTCCATGAAAACTGCTGGCGCATTGGTCAATCCGAATGGCATCACCACGAAATCGTAATGTCCATAACGAGTTCGGAAGGCTGTCTTCGGCACATCCTCCTCGAGCACTCGTAACTGGTGATATCCGGATCTTAGATCGATTTTGGAAAAATAGTTCGCCCCTTGCAGTTGGTCAAATAGATCGTCTATGCGAGGCAGAGGGTAACGATTTTTGACCGTCAGTTTGTTGAGTTCTCTGTAGTCGATACACATACGGAATGATCTATCCTTCTTCTTAACGAACAGGACCGGTGCTCCCCAAGGTGAGAAGCTTGGTCTTATGAAGCCCTTGACGAGTAGTTCGTTAAGTTGACCAGATAATTCCTGCATCTCTGCTGGTGCTAAGCGGTAGGGCGACTTGGCTACTGGGGTAGCTCCTGGACTAAGTCGATTCTGAACTCGACCTGTCATTGCGGAGGTAATCTAGGTAGTTCTTCTGGGAAAATGTCGGGGAAGTCGCTCACTACTGGAATGTTCTTTAGTTCTTTCGTTTCGAGGTTCGTGTCGACGACGTGAGCAAGGAATGCGTGGTATTCTTTGCGCAGATATTTCTGTGCTTGAATACTTGATATAATGCAAAGACTCACACCAGGTTTGTCGTCGTAGACTATAAGAGTTTCGTTAGACGGAAGGTTTAGTCGGACTGCTTTCTCGAAGCACATGATGTCGGCGCGATGAAGACTCAACCAATCCATGCCGATGATAACGTCGAAGCTTTTTATTGAGACCGACATGAGGTCGATTGGGAATGAATGGTTATCTAGGGTTAGGATACATCCTAAGTATATGCTACTGGTGTTTTCTGTTTTTCCGTTAGCCATTTCTACTGTGAATTGTTCTTTAAGTGCGTGTGGTTGTTGTTTAAGCATGCGAGCAAATTTGTGGTTCACGAAGCTTCGCTCCGCTCCACTATCGAACAGAATGCACGCATCGGAGTTATCGAGGAGGAACGTACCAGTCACCACTATCGGGTCAGCAACTGCTTCCCCGTGGCCTATAGCGAGTACCCTCCCTGCTCCTCCAGTATTTCTCGCTTTGGGGCAGTCCCTCTTATAGTGGCCTGTTTCGCCACATCCATAGCAAGTTGGGCTCGCGCCAGAGCCAGGGACTTGTGTGATCGGTTGTGCCGGGAATTTACAGAAACGAACGGTGTGTCCTTTCCTGTTGCAGTTAGAGCACTGCATTTCATGGCAGGGGCCGTTGTGGTGGAAGTTGCATTTGTTGCACTTCGGCAAACTTCCAGCATACTGCTTCATCAGAGCAGTAGTAGCAGCAGGGGTTACCGCGGCATGTACTGCCACAATTTGCTGCTTCTTGGCAGCTCCCTGCCTCTTCTTGTCATCCCAGAACTTCCGCTTGGTGTCAGCAGGTTTGGAGGGTTCCGAGATGGCTAGGGTTGTTGTGGTTGCAAGGGTTTTGACACCATGGTCAATGAGTCGCTGTGCCAGTCGCTTGGAACTATCGAAGGTAGCGGGGTTTGACGATAGAACATTACCCTGATACGGAGGCACTAGCCCCCATATGTACCGTTCGATCTTCTTCCCTTCAGTGGGAACCATATTAGGGCAGAGGGCCACCAGTTCGCTAAAACGGGCAGTGTAAGCAACAATGTTGGTGCCCTTCATGGTCAGGCTCCAAAGCTCCTGCTCTAGTTTCGGGATCTCGCCCCTCGGGCAGTATTCCTCAATCATGAGGTCTTTCATCGTATCCCAGCCTATGTCGTTGGCCACGACAAGAGTTAGAGATTTAACGTGGCTGTTCCACCACGTCAGTGCCTTCCCTTCGAAGGTGCATGCGGCATATTTGACTTTGCTCGCAGCAGGGCAAGAACAAATTTCGAAGACTGATTCAGTCTTCTCGAACCATTGCGAGAGGGCAATGACTCCGCCAGTCCCACAAAAGGACTTCGGCTTGCAGTTGGTGAAATCCTTATAAGAGCACTCTCTCGAGCGCACAGGAGTTTCAACCGGAATGGAGTTAACCGGGGTTCCACCTCTTCTGGCATCAGTAGAGTGATATTATGCCATGGCAGTTGCCACTGCTGCAGCTACGGTAGCATTTAGGGCTGCTGTATCGATGACCGGAGGTGGTGGAGGTGGTGTAGGTGTAGGGTTATTCCGGGAAGATTTGCGAGGAGGCATCTTTCAGCTATAAGTTTATAAAGATGAGAAAGTGGTAAGAATCAATTTGTAAGTAAGGTGAGAATGATACATGGACTAACTAACCATAGCCCAACAATTGAATGAGTGTTTGAGAACATAACAAGTAAGATGTGTAGGAAAAACCCAAATGTAAAGATTCTTCCCACAGAGTAGGTAGTTGTCAATAATACTGGTATTACTGTTGTAATGAGTTCAATGAAAATTAACCTAACTGTAGGTCTTACATCATACCATACAGAAAGTTTGACAGTTCTTATATTCCTAATTAGAGTACTGGAAGTTAGGAATATTTTACAGATAAGTGCTACTTAGAGCACAGATGTTAAAGGCTAATCCTTAACCCAAAAGATAATGATCTACTAGACATCATCTAACGGCGATGAGTATTCCTCGGGAGAACCCTGAGGTCTCTCATTTGACATACCACCTCTTGAAGGTGTCGTTCATGAGCCCTTTGACGAGCTCGCAGTTCAATGACTTCAACTTGAGAGGCAACCAGATGTTGCTGTAGGGTTTCATTGATTCTCCGGGTCCGTTCCATGTCTTCTTCGAGACGAAGAATGCGGACTGTGTTGACACCAGAGTTGGCATCAATCTCCACGACCCGGTCGATGGCTGCTCGACATTACGAGCTATTCTGCGGATAATGACAGGTAGTGCTCGGTTAGCAGAGCCACCATCGCTGACGTTGTAAAAGGTTCAGTCTCCAAAGTATGGTAAGGGTTGACCCTGTTCGTCACTCCAGCGATTCAAGTTATCTACCCACAAGGGAGTGGGACCTGGAAAAGCTGGTCGAGGGTTGTTGTTCGGGGCTTGACCTACTGGAGGTAGGTTGTTGACTTCGGGCTCAGAGTCTGATCCATCCGAGAAGCCTTCAGCTTGATGATCACCCAACGGGATTTGGTGTTCATCGTCAGACTCTGCTTCGAGCCATCCTGCGTTGCCTTCATTTGGAAAGTACGGGTCGCCGTGATGGAATCCAGCCATTTAAATCTACGCGAGAAGAGAGGTATAAGGATATGGTATGTATGTAGTTAGTAGTACAAAATAAACCTATAGTATTTTAAGTTTAGGTTCTACTGATCTTCTTGTGGTATTGTTGGTAGGTTTTTAGACTTGTTAACACATCGCAACCATTCTAGGGCATATGCTAATCACTCCTAGGACCAGCATAGTTGATCAGGCTATGCCATTCCTAGGGCTGACCATATATCCCCGAGCTTACCAGTGATATTTAACAATCGTAATACTTTTGTTCTTGTTGTTGTGACACTGGTTTTAGTATGAATGTAGACTAGTATACTTAATTAAATATTTTAGTATTTAAAGTATAGACTCTTGGTTAGAGTGTTTTAATCCCAACTGGGTTTATAGTTTAGTATATCTTTTATGGGTTGATATACTTGATTCACTATAAACAATGCTCTGATACCAATCTGTCACACCCCAAAACCAAGAACGGCGGAAACGTTCTGGGGCGGAGGACGTCATCTAGAGTATCACAACACAGTAAATGTAAATAAGCAAACAACATCATCCATTGCATTAAATATATAATTTTAATACAAGCATGTTCTGTACAATATAGACACCAAAAATAATGTATATCAAAATAATAAGATGAGTCTTGGATGCGCTCCATCTTCTCAAAAGTTGGCCTCGGTACCTGTCTACTGATGACCTGAGAATACAAGTTATTTTGAAAGAGTTTATCAGCATTAAGCTGGTGAGTTCATAAGTATTTTAGTGTCGGTATTTGTCATCCAAAAATGTTTGAACATGTATCAAGTATAAGTTTGTAAAATGTAAGTAAAGGTTTGCAATTATTTGTAAAAGTTTGAATCTCTCAGAAAAACCTATATGTTCTATTAAAGTAGCCTTCTAACAAGGCTTAACTGTTTTGTATGCTCGTTTGATGTAAAAGTGTGTAATTTCCTAAGTGTAACTATCATTTAACAAAGTATAGTTTGTACATTAACGTTTAAGTGAGGTTATCACTAAAATATGTAATGAGTAAATCATTATAGTACTGTAGTCTTGTATTATAAGAACTACTGTTGTACTAACTACCTTAAACCGGATTTATATTAAGGTATAATGTGATAAATTGCACCATACTATCGACTGGTAACAATGACATAATGAATGGTCGTAATAACGGAATGACGTTTGGCACCCGCAGACCTGCAGGTCCGGCTGTAGCTAGCAGCAAGGTGTAGGACAGTCAATCAAGTATAGATTTATACGCAAACTCACGCTCCCCCTCCAAGAGAATTCTGGTTACAACTCGAGCCATGACATTTAAGTCATGCTCCGATTTAAATCACAATAATTAACGTATTCATGTATATGTAATGTTTCTCGTTCTAGTATAGTTGTATATGTATTGTTTCTAGCATAGTTGTATATGTATTGTTTCTAGTATAGTTGTATATGTATTGTTTCTAGTCTAGCTGTATATGTATCGTTTCTAGTATAGTTGTTTATGTTTCTAGTATAGTTGTATATGTATTGTATTACCCCGATGGTAACTAGCTATTGATGTACTGATAAATATGAATATGGAAGTACTTTTATGTCTATACATGTATATATGATATATAACTAATATTGAAACGACCTTCGGATGGTCACCCGAAATCCCACCAGACCACATCTCAGTGCACGAAAAGGAAATAGGGCGGATGGCCTTCCTAAGCCCTTTAAACATTACTTATATATCTATACATATATGGGCATGCAATTTATAAGAAGTAAAACAAAGTTTAATAAAAGCATTTGATAAGTAAAAGAGTTTGTAAAACATTTTGAAGTAAAACAGTTTGATAAACAGTTTGAACAGTGCAAAAATCATTGGTTTTCTAGTTATTAATCACATGTGATTAATGCAATCACATGTGATTGATGTAATAACTATAAGTATTTGACTTGTATCCCACCCCCCATAAAGTATTTAAAACATTTAAAAGTATTTCAAAGGTTGATTAAATGGGTATGAACTCACATGTGGTGAGTAGATTGGATTGGTGTATCGGGTACCGTGCTAGGTGGCAAACGGAGACTTGTTCACACGTTCGAGCCTAGTTATCATATAATGAGCATATATATAACTAATTAGCCAAATAATAACTTAACAAACTAAGTTATGACACTTAGGAACATGTAAACACTTTATATAAGTGTTATAGGTCCTAATGGTTGCATCTAAGTTGATCCGGGACAAGGCAAAAAGGGTTTAATGCACCAATGACCTTGTGTATGAGTTCACCACCCAACAAACCCCACCCTTTGGAGTTTACGGCCGTGAACCCATGAGTTTACAGCCGTGAACTCCTCACTTGGTGGTTTTGGGTGTTTTGAAGTGTTATCTTGATCCTAGAATAAACCTAGCCTTGTTGGAATAATCCTTGAAGTAGTTTAAGGCCTTGGAATGCTCCTTTGGGGAGTTTACGGACAAAGGACCGTATCCCCTAGAGTTTACGGCCATAAACTCCTATGGGGTGTTGGTTTTAATTCATTTGAAGCCCTTGCACATGTAGGATAACTTCCATGTTTTTATCTAAGGCTAAAGGGGACATTAGGCACACATTTGTGCTTTCACTTGGAGTTTACGGCCCAAGATATGTTCCTTGGCCGTAAACTCCCTTTAAGGGATGATTTTGGTGTAATTTGTTCCCCATTCAAGTCCCAAGTAGTCAATGTTAATTGTCTTAAGGCTTTAAGGGTGTTTAGGGCATCTTTAACACTTGAAAAAGGGGTTTACGGCCCAAGATCTTTCCTTGGCCGTAAACTCCTAAAACCCTAAGATTTTGAAGTGTTTTGGTGTCCAAATTAAGCACAAGCATTAGAGGGTAAAGTCCTTAAGCTTTAGGGGGTGATTTAGGGCACTTATAGCCCCTAAAAAGGGGTTTACAGCCCAAGAGAGTTCCTTGGCCGTAAACTCCTATAACTAGGGTTTATTTGTTGATTTCTAGTCTCAAATGTTTATACATTAACCCCTAAACAAGTTATCTAACAAGGAATCAGGACTAGGAAGCCTTTAGGCTTCGTTTTGGAGTTTACACCCCAAGAACGTTCTTGGGCTGTAAGCTCCCGGATCTTGTATTTTAGACATGTAAACAACGTTATAAAGCATATAACAAGCATTAAAACACAATTAGGAAAGTAGACTCACAATCCGGGATGAAAACCTGAAGATCCGTCAGAGAGAAATGGCTTTTCTCTAGTTGGAGTTGTGAATAATGAATTAATTAAATTCAGAAATCTATTTATAGTCCTGAAATATTTTGACAGAAAATATTTTTATTCCGGAAGTTGGACTATAACATTATGAAACTTGAAATGTTCAAGTTTCACAAATACAGGAGCATCCCCTCTCCTGATATATCCAGAAACGTAAACCGCAATGTACACAAACTTGTTCGGAAAAGTCCGAAAATCACTGAAATTGGACTAGCTTCTATTGAATAGATAATGTTCGTACAAATGGAAATTTTGGGTTGTCACACAGTTCACAGCCAACTTATCCGGGAATGACAAACCCAACATTTTCAACCTATCAATGTGTGATTTCATTCCTAGATCGTGGGCACAAACGGGTTTACCATCTTCATGTTTCATTTCCAATAGGGCTTTAGTGACATTGAACCTTTCAATTCTTCGATCTCGTGGGTTAGGGAGAATAACGGGAGGAGGTGGAGGAAGTGAAGCATGATCTCTTGTTCCTCGATCGAATCATGGAACATCATCTCCATGTGGAAAGCTTGTTCCACGGGATTTGGGAAGACCATAGTTGTCGAACTTTGACATCTACAAAATGGGAGAAAACATAAATTCAAGTTAGTTGATAGATTGAGTCCTTAATAAATCACCCAAATAAGATACTAAGGCTAGGATCCAACACAATACGCTACAACATAGAAAAGAGATGTCGTAATCTAGTTGCAGAATATTTGAAGGTAAGTGAATGACGATTCACTAATTTTCCAACATGACAAACGAAAAAGAAATTTAAGTTTTAAATCTATGAAAGCTCCTAGATACTTTGAGATTCATTGAACCTTTTTCAATAACATGTTTAAATCTCGATATGCCCCTCTAGATTGTGATTGGGATGCTGAGGATCACAAAGCTGGTGTGAATAACCATGCAAACTTACATGGTGCCCTCACATGTTACAATCACCTATTCGATGTGCCGGTAAACCACACACGCTCCACCGAACTATGACAAACATTGAGTCACCCTTCTCTACCTTGGCTTAGAACCATTTAGTGTGCCAGTAAACCACACACACTCCACTAACGTCTTCGCAAGGGCACAATGTGTAATTTCATGGAATTGCATCAATTCACTTTTGCCTAAAGTAACTAAGATTGGGAATTCGTAAAAACATTAAGTTACTTTTGTACTTCATTATAGTTATAATGGAAGGTTTTGTCCTATCCTACCCGTTCGGCTAACGACCCTCCACTAGTCAAAAGTGCGGTGGGTAAGAGTGGATACCCATTCAATCGCCATTTTATTGGAATTTCCTTAAACACCCCTTATAGACCAGCTTCGTGAATGAGGCCTACTAACGGTAAGACTGAGTTTTACTCATACATATATATAATGTTAGACTTTTAATGTTATATATAGTATAAGGTGTATTTTACAGTTTTAAAATACTATGTGTACAAATTTAACAATTATACTTTTAATTCAATTAAATTGTAAACCAAAACTTATGGATTTATCAAATCTCCTTTAATTATACACCTTAATTAATTAATAAAACCATAAGGATGTGATTTGAACTTTTCAAAACAATACTATGGTTTTAGAATTTAATATTTCTAAATTAAACTTTTAATCAACTTTTAAATTCCAAAACTTTGAGGGTAAGTTTTGAAAGATTTCAAAACATTAGGGTTTTAACTATTTAAATTTCAAAAAACAAAACTTATGAGTTCAAATTTAAATTATAAAACCTAAAAGGGAAAAATTGAAACTTTTCATAACACAAGGATCAAATAACAAATAATATAAATTAAACAATTAATTTCATCATTATCTATATTTGACCTTATTTTAATGTCTTGCAAAATAAGTTACCCAATTAATACAAATAATCAAAGTTTATCATATAAGGAAGTTATTATCTAATCAATTCGTAATTATCTTTTGTTTTATGAAGGATATACTCATAAATATGATTAAAATCGGAATTTAATGACCTCGAACAGGTAAGGCAATTATCCATGAGTAAAACAACAAGAAATCCCGAAATCCCCTCTTTCTGACTCTCGAACTCGCCGAGTACCCCGTATGGACTCGCCGAGTCCACAATGGGACTTGCTGAGTTCATCTGGCAGGTGACTCAAAACTCGATTTAGCAACTTGAACAAACATACAAGGCATCAATACAATAGAAACCAATCAAGGCTCTGATACCATTGATGGGTTTTAGCCATAAGAACATCCTATGTGCTCATGCAAACCCTAATGCTTGGATCTAGGTTTCTCTATTGTACATGCAACTCATCCAAGACTATAAACCCTAATTCTAGCATATGATAATCAATATTAACATAAGAATGGGTTTAAGATATTACCTTGATTGTTATGTAGCAATAACAATCTCAAATCCTTCTTGTATTGACTTTAGAAAGCTTAGAGTCACAAATGTTACTCTGCTAATGGTTCACAAACACCAAGAGCAAGAGAATGAAGAGGGAAACCCAAAAGGACCATGCACCATCGGGTCAAGTACATACCAAAATAGTTATGGACTTAGACACTAATCCAACACCTTCATCCTGTTCCACAGAATAGGAACTAGAGTCAAGAGAACCCCTGCGGGTTGAGCTAGTATAATGACCACAAATCCGAAGGTTGTTGTCATCCCTGTTAAGCCAACATAGTTGCTAACACCCTTAGTTGATAAAGAAATATGATTTGTAAGAGTCAAGGACATTGACTACGACCATCCATTCACGCTTAATCCCACGAATTAAGCATCTCAGTGGATATCCCGGAAATCTGAAAGCTGCAATAAGTTAAACTCTGAGAAGAGTGGATGAGGAGATTAAAGTTCCAAGGGATGGAACCCTATACTCAAAAGATTTGACCTAGACGGGGAAAACTCAGAACCTTCGGAAGAGTAGTTGCCGAAGATGTTCGCACTACTCAGGCACTACGTCCACCCCGTTATAGACGAGCAGTGCCTAGGATCCTCCGCCCTCTCACGTGGAAGAAGTCACCACCGCCTTGAAGGTGATAGACTGCATTCTCCGAAGCGAACACTAGAATACCGAGAACCACAGGATAACCTTCGCAGCCAAGAATACCTGATCAAAGTGCGAAAGTAGTTGCGTTAAGCCTTATAACCGAAATCCTGAAAAGATTATAGACCTGACACCAGTCTAGCTGTTAGTCGATGGGTTATACAAGAGCACACACTTTCCGCACTAAGATAAACCAACGCCTTGGAAATTAAGGCATGTCTTACAAGATTCATTGGACCATCAGGTGTTCCACGAATACTATCTCATGCAGAAATAGTAGAACCACCTCTTGAAATAGTCCAACACTCGTCTGGTGAAACCTATCTCCCTGACCCTGAGGGTTTCCATTGGAAATATCTCAAGAATCAGAAGTGCAGGTTCATTTTGCACAAGATTGAGATAGACACTCTGCAACCAACAAGTACCCGTAGACACGCAATCTATCCGATGATCTAGAAACAACCTGAAGGACTACACTTCCAGTATAAGATAGAACGTTAGGAGCTTCGGAATGGCGATCACACCAGTGATGATCTTTCCATAGAAGTACACTATGTTGTAAAGTACTGAAAAGCTCTACCTTTCCGAGAGCTTTGGACCATCCGAGATCCTTTACAGAGATTGGTCCAACCCTCATCAAACCACTACTACTATCGGATATTCCACAAGCTTCATCCTAGATCGATCCAATTCTTAGACTTGATAATTTCTTGCCCGATGTCACTCTTCGTATCCCACACATCTTGATAGAAACCACGGAGGATCCTAACTTTGTAGACATACCTGTAGGAAATCGTTAACTTCACGAGATGGAATCCGCATCCCATAGGTGAAGGTTTGTTGGAATGATAGACACAGGCCAGAGATCACTAGGGAGTCAAGGCAAACCGAATAGGAAGTACCCTCCTGCCTTTACTCGGTCATTCATACCTACTTCCATGCCTAAACCTGAATTTCGGGATGAAATTCCCTCTAACGGGGGGATTATGTGACAACCCGAAATTTATTCCGTCATTTTAACCCCTTTTTCCGTTAACTTTTGGACTAGTTAAATTATGTGGGACTTTTATAATGACTTGGTAAGGGTTGAAACAAATTAGAAACACCCACAAAATACCCTTAAAATGTTTAGTTTCAACCAAGTCAAAAATTCAACCACTAAATCGGGTGCGACCAAAAGCCCCGTTTAACAGCAGTATCGGGTAGATTTGCACTGAGCCCCAACTCAAGCTGCTATATAAGGGAGAGTAAACTCCATTTCCACCTTTTTCACTCTCTCCCCACTCTCTCTCTCTCTCTCTCTCTCTCTACAACTTAATTTCGAGCCAAAGATTGTCTGTTTCGATCCCCAAACGAGTAAGCAATCTACCGTAACTTGTTGTATAGCTTAGCTAACATACAAATTCGTGTTTAAAACATCAATTAGGGGTAAATTCATGTGTTTACGGCCCAAGAACACTCTTGGACCGTGAACACCATTAAATGGGGTTTTTAAGCCCCAAAATCCCTCTAAACTACAACTAAGGCTTAGATATGGCTAAATGACTTATGGAAACGGACTTAGAAGACATTGAACTTACATTTTGCGGAGTAAACTTGAGTTTACTGCCCAACAACTTGCTTGGGCCGTAAACTCCTCTTCATGAGGAGTAAACTCAAGTTTAAGTATTAGAAATGCCCCTAAACACCTCCTATGGCCTTGGAAAAATGTCTAGAAGAAATTCCATGAATGTTAATGCTTTAAACATTTAAGAAACCATGGACATAGGAGTTTACGGCCGTAAACCCCTAAAGAATTGGTCCATGGGCCGTAAACTCCCATTAAGTGCCCAAATGATGACCTAACACCCCCATTTCGCTTGGAATAATGCTTCGAACTTTATACTCTATCATTTCAGGCTTAAAACTATGAAAGAAATGACCAAGTGAGAGTTTACGGCTGTAAACTCCTTGTTTATGGCCGTGAACCCCTTAAATGGTCCCTTAAGAGCCTTAAACCCCTTCATATGCATTATATTTGGACCTAGCCTAATTCTATGAATGATATAAGGCCATTTAGAATCCTAGAACACTCCCACCATGAGTTTACGGCCGTAAACTAATGAGGACATGGTCTTAGGGATGTGAACTCTACAAAGAGTTTACTCTTGAAGAGTAAACTCCCTATCTAAGCCATACATATCCTTAAAAGTTACCCGGGACACTCCAAGCACTTAACCAAAGTGTTTTCCGCACTTTAGGATGCGTACACGTGTTTAAATTAGTATTATATTTGCTAATTGTATGTAAACATATGCTATTATATGTTTAATAGGTCACTAAGTGGGTTCAAGTCTTTACTTGACACTGAGCACCCAACCGGCACCTACGTCGGATCCACTTACATTAGGTGAGTTCATACCCCTGAATTAACCTTTTAAATGTTTTTACATGCTTTTATGGGGGGAATACAAGTTAAATATGCCAGTTATCATATCAATCACATGTGATTAATAACCCACATGCACAAGGATTCATTACACTGTCAATTGTTTTACCAAGAATGATACTGTAAATGGTTTTCTAAAATGTCTTTATGTGTTCAAAGCTTTTCTCAAATTACCTCTTGTGATGTACCTTTTATTTCAAGCTTTGTTACCGCTGCATTTTAAACAAAGGTTTTCTGTACTTTATCAAGGTTCCAATCAAAACCTATTTATGAATGATTTTCTTAAAGTATAAATGTTTTCCAAAGATTTCATCAAAGTTTTCTTCCATGTTTTATACTCTTACTTTATCAGATACTACTGCTGCAATTATACTTCTTCGTAGTTAATGCTACTACTTTGTTAACACTTTTACTTCATGATACGCTTTTACTTCACGATACACTTTTACTTCATGATACGCTTATACTACATGATACACTTATACTTCATGATACGCTTATACTTTACGATTCACTTATACTTCACGATACGCTTATACTGCACGATACGCTTATACTTCACGATTCACTTATACTTCACGATATACGCTTATACTTCACGATTCACTTATACTTCACGATATGCATTTACTTCACGATATGATTTTGCTTCACGATAGGCTTTTACTTCACGATACACTTTTACTTCACGATACACTTTTACTTCACGATTCGCTTTTACTTCACGATTCACTTATACTTCACGATACGCTTATACTTCACGATACACTTATACTTCACGATACGCTTTTACTTCAAGATACACTTATACTTCACGATTCTCTTTTACTTCACGATTCGCTTATACTTCACGATACGCTTATACTTCACAATACACTTATACTTCACGATACGCTTATACTTCACGATTCACTTATACTTCACGATATGCTTATAATTCACGATACGCTTATACTTCACGATTCACTTATACTTCAAGATACGATTATACTTCACGATTCACTTATACTTCACGATATGCTTATACTTCATGATACACTTCTACTTTGGTAAACACTTAAACTTAGTTAAATGTATGCCTATGCTTGTATAGTTATATAAATAATGTTTAAAGGACTTAGGAAGGCTAGCTCGCCCTATTTCCTTTTCTTCGTTCAGATGTGGTCTAGTGGGATCGAATACACGTCCGAAGGTCGTTTGATCATTAGTTATACATTATGTATACAAGCATAGACATATAGGTTTACATTAGCCAGTTCAGTTGTGAGTCTCTATCATTAGTCTAGTATTTCACATCAGATCTCACTACACGAGATACATCTTCATACACGGCCTTCTCCGTTGTCAGGATAGTAACCAAAGCCTCTTGTAGGGAGAGCGGGCATTATGTGTATAGATCTATATAGGATTGAAACCCCCGCACCCTGACTGCTAGCTACAGTCCCCAACATACCAAGCCCAAAAGGGTGACATATGTCACATTATTACCGACGCTTGCAGGGCGTCAAGTTCTCTAGTGTCTATTAGTATGGTTGCGAGTATCTCATCGTTACCTTATAATTCATGGCCTTAAGGTAACAGGTTTTAACACTGTATTTAGACCTTGCTAAACGTATCATTCATTTGATACTATCTGGGGTCTGTGTTCACTATTTTTAGATCTTGCTAGACGTATCATTCATTTGATATTGTCTGGGGTTTGTGTTCACTGTTTTTAGACCTTGCTAGACGTATCTTTCATTTGATATTGCCTGGGGTCTGCGTCTCCCTTTCTGTTAGACCGAGCCAGACGTACCATTAATTCGATACTCGTCTGGAGTCTATGATTTCTTTTGCCTTAGTCAGCAGTCTTCACTGCTGAGGCATATGTTATTTTCCCTGATATTCTCCTACTTTCTTTGAAAATCAATACCATATTTTGATAATGATAGTGTTAAGGAAAAATTACACTTTACCACATAACTCTGTCCAGTCTTGGTAGAAGACTTCTTTTAATTAGAAAATATTGGATTTTCTGGAAAGGACTCTAATTCACTGTTTACTTTAAAACTACTACTTATATAAAGTTATTTGGATAAAATGACACTAAATACTTATGAAATCACCAGCATTTGTAAAAATGCTGATACTCGCTTTTCAAATAAATTGTATTCTCAGGTCAGCTATAGACAGGTACATCCCAGGAACTTTTGGTGAAGACAGTTTAGTACCAAGCTGCACCTATATTATTACTTGCATTACTTTGATGATGTAATGTAATGTAAACCATGTAAAACTATTACTAATAATGCAATGGTTGTTGTTCTTTGATTACTATACTGCATATGTTGTGATACTTGACATGATGTCATCCACCCCAGAACATTTCCACCGTTCTGGTTTTGGGGTGTGACAGAAGCACACAACACTCGATATTCCATCCACCCAGGTTCAGATAAGTTGTATCTAGATCTTAAAAAGCTATACTGGTGGCCTAACATGAAAGCAGAGATTGTTACCTTCGTGAGTAAATGCCTTACTTGCGCAAAGGTCAACATTGAATACCAGAAACCCTCCGGTTTACTACAGCAACCAGAGATACCAGAATGGAAGTGGGAGCGGATCACTATGGACTTCATAACCAAGCTTCCCAAGACAACGGGTGGACTCGATACCATTTGGGTCATTATCGATAAATTGACCAAGTCCACACACTTCCTTCCTATCACAGAAACTAATGAGATGGAGAAGCTTACGAGAACATACATTAGGGAAATCGTACGACTGCATGGTGTTCCTATATCCATTATCTCTGATAGAGATAGTAGGTTGACTTCGAGGTTCTGGCAGTCACTACAAAATTCCTTAGGATCAAGGTTGGACATGAGTACAGCCTACCACCCTCAGACCGACGGACAGAGTGAGAGAACCATCTAAACACTAGAAGATATGTTGCGAGCCTATGTGATCGACTTTGGGAAGTCATGGGATACTCACTTACCCCTTATCGAATTTTCCTACAACAAAAGTTATCACACGAGCATCAAGGCTGCTCAATTTGAAGCCCTCTATGGCCGGAAGTGCAAATCCCCTCTGTGTTGGGCTGAGGTAGGTGACACCGAGTCAGCTAAAGGATGAGTTCCTGACAGTACTCTCACATGTCTGGAAATCAGTTCGGAAATGACGGAGAAGATCATCAGATTCGTGAACAATTGAAAGCATCTAGAGACCGGCAGAAAAGCTACGCAGACAAACGAAGGAAACCTTTGGAATTCCAGGTGGGAGACTGTGTTCTTTTGAAAGTCTCACCCTGGAAGGGCTTGATATGCTTTAGAAAGCGTGGGAAGCTCAATCCAAGATACATAAGGCCTTTCGAGATTCTTGCTAGAATCGGCCCTGTAGCTTACAAACTCAACCTACCCCGTGAACTCAGTAACATACATTCTACATTCCACATCTCGAACATGAAAAAGTGTCTGTCTGACGAGACTCTTCTAATCCCACTCGACGAGATCGAGATCAATGAGAGCCTCAATTTCATGGAAGAACCTGTGGAGATCATGGACCGTGAGGTCAAACAGACGAAGCAAAGTCTAATCCCAAGAGTGAAGGTTCGCTGGAACGCCAAGCGAGGACCAGAATTCACATGGGAGCACGAGGATCAAATGAAATTGAAATATCCTCATTTATTCGCTTAATTATTTGTGACTACCTTATTTGCTTAAACTGTAATTTCGGGAAGAAATTCCCTCTAACGGGGGGATGATGTGACAACCCAAAATTTTCATTCGTACAAACCCTAGAGTCAAGCACTTCAAATAAAATTCAAATACTTTTTGCTAATTTTTAGCTGGATTCAAGTCTGTTTGAGTGTTTTTAATAATTATTCTTCAACGAATGAATAAAAGGAAGTATTTTCTAGGATATCGGTGTAACAATAAATCAATCAACACCTTGGTTAGGTGTTCATGGCCAAACAAATGGGGTTTAGGCCATGAACTCCCTCATGGCTGCAAACTCATGCTTAAGGCATGCGTTTACTCTTCATTCTCTCATTCTCTAACTTTCATATTCAAGAGCTTCCATTTTCTCTCTTAAGTACCATCACACTCTTCTTCCAGTCTTCCAAAAACATAAGTGTTTCTTCACTTGAATTGTTGTTATAGCCTTTCATCTAGTTGTTATACAACATTTCATCCAAGAAATATCAACCTTTTCATAGATCTTCAAGTGTTCTTCAAAACGGCAAGAACACAAAGAATACACACTAATGTTCTTGGACCTTAAACACCTAAACAAGCTTCTATAATGTAAGGTGTAACACCGTAAATTTCAAAACAAAATTTTCAAATTTTTATAAAACATAATTCATTTAATATTCAAAAATAACCATTTTCAATCGTTCAATCCAAGTAATACAAAATCCCAAGATTTAAAAATCATAAATCCCGTGCGTGTGTACTGATCAAGACGACGCCTTCCCGCGGTCGTCACTTGTACCTGAAACAATTAACATCAAACATTGTAAGCAAAAAGCTTAGTGAGTTCCCCAAAATACCACATATAACACATATTAGCCACTCGAGGCTATAACTCTATGGGTCCGTGCACCCAACTCTGTGAACCCTCAAGTTCTAACTCTGTGAACCTTAGGGTTCTAACTCTGTAAACATGCACAGCATAAATCACATAGAAATAATGCAGTACAACACATAACATACATAGCATACAAATACTCTGTCACATAACTCTGGTTACCTACTCAAGGTAAAGTATAGTGAGAAGACTCACCTCGCGTATCTCGGAATCACTAGCGCTCGATCTCCCGAGCTATCGTCCTCCAACAACACAAGCATATCTCTACATAATACCACCTGGATCCTGGCCGACTAACATTACAAAGTCAAACTAGTCAACTCTGGACAACGGTCAAAGTCAACCCCTGACTGACTATACTCGTCGAGTCAACCCGATGACTCGCCGAGTCCCCAAGCTCAGAACTTCCCTCAATCCGCGACCAGACTCAGCGAGTCACCCCGAGACTCGCCGAGTCCAACAACTCTGAGTCCACTCTCACCCAACTCACCGAGTCATCCCTTGACTCACCGATTCTCGACTCAACCAGAAAATATTGGGATTCTTCGACAAGACTCGCCGAGTCCAAGAACATACTCGTCGAGTCTAAGGCTATCTTCAACCTACTCGCCGAGTTGTTCATCCAACTCGTCGAGTTCCAGCTCATCTTCAAGCAACTCGTTGAGTCCACCCTTGTGACTCGCTGAGTACCACCGGTTTGAATCTATACAGAAGCGTTCCAGGCCATGTAGTTGATCCAAAACATAGATCTAGCCTCCTACAACCCATCCATCACGTAAAGTGGCAAACTTTACGTGAATCCAAAGAGATCTAGGCCTTATACACTTTAGAGCTAGGGTTTGGGACATGATGTCTTCACTAAGAACTCAAACACAGGGACTTTAATGCACTCTAGACCTTCCCCATTCCAGATCTGAGGTAGCAACCTCAGATCTAACCTCCAAACTCCAAAACATACCAAGATAGGCTCCCATAAACCCCAAAATGATGAATCCATATGAGTAACAGCCCAAGAACAAGATATTACCTCAAAAGAACACCCCAACTGCAATGAAACTCGAATCCAAGCAAA
The DNA here is from genome assembly GCF_052625555.1 of Lactuca saligna. Lineage (NCBI taxonomy): Eukaryota > Viridiplantae > Streptophyta > Magnoliopsida > Asterales > Asteraceae > Lactuca > Lactuca saligna. Next base: position 211,179,541 of record NC_136419.1, read on the forward strand.
GCCCCTTGCACCAAGCCTCCAAACTCCCAAGATTTCTTTAACAAATACCCTTCAAGCACCCAAATGCACTTTGATCCACACACACACGAATACTAAGGGTTTATGGACTTGAGGATGAGTAAAGAGGCTAGGGAATGGATGTTACGTTCTTTATATAGGGCTCAACCCCGAGAATTAGGGTTTTCTCCACTCAACACCTACTCACTGAGTCCATCTTTGGACTTGCCGAGTAGGCCACTTGACACGCGACCAAAGTCGCGACCCTACTCGCCGAGTCCATCCATGGACTCGCCGAGTTGCCCTTCCAGATTTACACTTTTAGCCCTTCAACTCTACTCTTGATATTTCGGGGTGCTACATAAGTACTCTTGTCTTAGCTTGTTCTATACATGAACCAACTAGTTTACACTTAGAAATCATCAAGAAAACATGATCAAAAGGGGGTTTATGGCCAAGGAACCTCCTTGGGTCGTAAACACTATTTAAGTGGGCATTTGTGCCCTAGTCCCTTCCTAAGCCTTGGATACAAGTCTAGATCACTTCCTTGAGGAGTATAGTACCTTAAACAAGCAAAAGAATCAACCACACATGAGTTTACAGCTGTAAACTCATGGGAAATTGACCATGGTCCGTAAACCCCTAAAAGGTGGTGCAATGGTGCCACTATTACTATAGGATTCTTAACCTTGACTTATAATACCTTAAAACACAAAATGGCACTAATTACCATGAGTTTACGACTGTAAAAATCTTGGCGGAAATTACCATACGCCGTGAACTCCTTAAGGAGTGGTCCTTGGGCCATAAACTCAAATACAATGCCATACAGCCTTTAGATGCAACCCTTTGGTACCTATAACACTTACATCAAAGTGTTTTCCATGTCCTAGGGTGTCTTAACTTGGTTAATTAGCTGTTAAATGACTAATTGGTTACATATATATGTCTTTATATGCTAAAGAGGATCATTGTGTGTGTTCAAGTCTTCACTTGACACCTAGCACCTTGTCCAACACTTTTGTACAATCCACTCACTACAGGTGAGTTCATAAAACTTTTTTTATGATTTTAAACGCTTTTATAGGGGGGAATACAAGTTGAATACCATAGTTATTATATCAATCACATGTGATTAATAACTATCAAACATAAGGAATTATTATACTTTTAAACTGTTTTACTAAACAAATGACTTCAAACTACTTATCAAACTGTTTTACATGTTAAACTTCTTATCAAACCCACTTTTATGTATCAAATCTTTTCTATTATAGCTTTTAAACTTATATATTGTTAAAACCATGTCTATTACATATATAGTTATATAAGTAAGGATTGAAGGACTTAGGACTGCCAACTAACTTTATTTCTTGTTCCTGGTTTGGTTGTAGACTTAGAGTATCATGTTGTTTAACTGAGTGTCGTTTGATCCTTAGTTATATATTATGTATACATGTATAGATATAAAGACTTTTATCTCAGTTCAATACATTCAGTCATACGAATGATTCTTCTAATAACTATAATAGGTATAGTTAGGGATATACTACTCATTGCTACTAGTTCAATGAAGCATACAAAGAGTCAATTCATTCATGAGTCAATACTTACTATTATGAGAAACTATACAACTATACTATGATGAGAAACTATACAACGATACTATTATGAGAAACTATACAATGATACTATGATGACAAATAATACATTCACTACACTAGTACATACATTACATATACAAGTATACTATAACGTAAATGTGATCCAATATTTCAGAGCATGTCTTTACTTCCATGGCCCGATTTGTAACCAGAATCTCCTGGAGGGAGAGTGTTAGTTTGCCTGGAGATCTATACTGGATTGACTATCCTACACCTTCTTACTAGCTACAGTGGGACCTGCAGGTCTTTGGGTGCCAAATGTCATTAGTTTCGACGTCTTACATCATTGTGTTCATAGTCGATATCATGGTACAATTAATCACATAATACCTTAATATAAATCCGGTTTAAGGTAGTTAGTATAGCAGTAGTTATTATAATACAACACCACAATACTACATTAATTTACCTTTTACATTTATTTTGTGATCACTTCACTTAAACAATAATGTACAAACTATATTTTGATGATGATAGTTAAACTTGGGAAAATTAGACACTTTTACAAGAAACAAACATATATAACAGTAGTGCCTTGGTAGAAGGCTACTTTTAGTAGAAAACATAGGATTTTCTAGGAGCTACAAACCTTTACAAACATTCACATACTTTTACTACAACGTTTAAAAACAATGACACTAAAATACTTATGAACTCACCAGCTTTAATGCTGATCTATGCTTTCAAAATAACTTGTATTCTCAGGTCATCAGTAGACAGGTAACGATGCCCGATTTTGAGAAGACGGAGAACATTCAAGACTCGTCTTATGTTTTGAATTACATTTTTGGTGTCTTATAAACTATACAGAACACGCTTGTATTAAATTATATTATTAATGCAATGGATGATGTTGTTTGCTTATTTACTATTATGTTGTGTTGTGATACCGTACATGACATACTCCACCCCCGAATGTTTCTTCCATTCCGGTTTTAGGGTGTGACAAGAGGTGCTTGACATGCCATTGGGTTAAGGCAGAGCACCGACGTCCACATGGTCCATTACAGCCTCTGGAGATTCCCCAGTGGAAGTGGGAACAAATCTCTATGGTCTTTATCACCAAGTTACCAAGGATTGCACGTCGAGTTGATGCGATTTGGGTGATTGTGGATCGAATGACGTAGAGTGCTCACTTCCTCGCTATTAATGAGATCTCCTATGCAGAGAGACTCGTCGAGATCGATGTGAGAGAGGTGTTACCATGATATTGAGTGTCGACCTTGATAGTGTCAGATTGAGAAAGGAGCTTTACTTCTAGGTTTTCGAAGAAATTCATGAGGAGTTGGGCATGCGCTTGCATTTTAGTACGACGTACCACCCGTAGACGGATGGGCAGAGGGAGCAGATAATTTAGACGCTTGAGGACTTGCTGCGTGCATGTGCTATGGACTTCAAAGGAAGTTAGGACACTTATTTACCACTGGATAAAATTTCTTACAACAACAACCATCATTTGAGTATTGGTATGCCTCCCTTTGAGCTTTTGCACATGAGGAGGTGTCAGACTCCTATTTGTTGGGGAGTGGTGGGGCATAGAGTGATATGTGTCACTGAGATAGTGTTGAAGACGACACAGTAGATTCAGCAGGTCAGATAGAGGTTATTCATAGCCTAGAGTCGCCAGAAGAGTTACCCGGATAGGTGACGTTCCGATCTAGAGTTCAAGGTGGCAGATTTTTTCCTCCTGAAGGTACATCGATCCATTTAGAGTAACCACCAAAGTGGCAAGGGTAGCATACTGGTTGGAGCTACCTATAGAGTTAAGTCAGATCCATAAAACCTTCCACGTGTCTCAGCTAAGGAAGCATGTAGCCGATGAGATGGTAGTGGTGCCATTAGAGGACACTCAGGTGGATGCAAGCTTGAATTATATTGAGAGGCCAACTATGATCTTGGATCAAAAAGTGAAGATTCTAAGGAACAAAGGGGTGCCCCTAGTTCAGGTCCAGTGGCAACATCGGAGAGGGTCCGAGCTGACATAGGAAATGGAGTCCGAGATGCGAGAGTAGTAGCCAGAGCTATTTCCGGAGCATGACTCGAGGGTGAAGTCTAATTCTAATTGGGGAGAATTGTAACATTCGGACTCCCAGATATATTATCTATTTAATTATTTTTTAGGACTATTGTGCGACTCAACAAGTTGGTGCTACAACTTATTGAGTAGATTCGCATTGTGCCACATGGGATAAATAATCTACTTGACGAGTCAGAGAGCCGAGTCGCCGAGTAGACGTTGTGAAGTGAAACCCTAAATCCCTAGGTTTGGGGCCTATATAAGGGCACTTATATCCTCATTTGTGGCTCATCAGTTGCTTAAACTTTCTTTGTGAAACCCTAAATGAGTGTAGTGCGCTAAGAGAGCCTCCAAGCTTATCTTGAAGGCTTTTAGTGAATCTTGAGGAGGAACAGGAGTATGTTCAGCAAGAAACAAGCACGAGCTATTAGGGTTCAGGCCATGTGGTACAGAGCTTCAAGAGGAAGGTAAAAAGCTTGAATCTTTCCCCATTATTTGGTTAGATATCATGAGTTTGAGAAATTAAGGTTTGCATCAGATTTTATTTGGGACTTCAAGAATACTAAGTTATCTAGAGGTTTAAACCTCAGATCTGGACCTTGTGAGGCCTCTAGAGTGCAAACGTCCTAAATTTATTCATCCATGTGAGGAGTATGGTGTTTAACACCTTATGAGAGCATGTATTGGTAGATTAGAGCAAAACCACCATGCATGAACGTAAAGATCGATGCTTGACGTGGCAATTGAGGCTTAGGATGGTGGATCTAGTGTTTGGAGTGATAAATCTGCATTGAATCGTCTGAATGAGAAATCAGGTCGAAGGTACTCGCTGATTCCATGATCTGACTCGACTAGTCGGTTAGGGTTTGTCCTGATGAGCTGGACCACGTGATAGCTCGGCATGTTAGGGGTTAACTCTACAAGCTAGACCTTCACGAGCCTTATGAGGAACGAGTGGACTTGAGGAGTCACATGAAAGCACTTGGCGAGTCAGGTCAAACTTGGACTGTTGACAAGAGTTGACTTATGTTGGCTTTAGGGTTTGGTCAACATGAGTAATGAAGACCATGGAGGGGTAAAATGGTCTTTTAACCATTCTAATATTTAGAGAGAAAGACAGAACAACCTTTAGTGCAATTGAGTATGAGTAGAGTAGTAATTATTGATGCTTATCCTATGTGTTAGGCGGAGGCTAGTTCGAGATTTCCGAGTACGATACTTTTACTTGATAGCTTACGAGGTGAGTCTTCTTACTATACATACCGAGAGTGGTAATATGAGCTCTGTGTGATTAGAAGGTCTTATATGTTTATTTGAGTATAGTGATTTCCTATATTGTGTGATTTATGACATGGATTATTATAATTTACAGAGTTAGGACCAGATGGTCCACAGAGTTAGGACCGGAGGGTCCACAGAGTTAGGACCGAAGGGTCCATCAGAGTTGTAGGACCGGAGGGTCTCACTGAGACACATTGACTGGAAGGTCTTATAGAGTTATAGCCTCGAGTGGCTAAAGAGTTATATGTGGTATTTTAAGGAACTCACTAAGCTTCGTGCTTACCATGTTATGTGTTATGAGTTTTAGGTACTTCTTAGGATCACGGGAAGGCGCTGGCTTGATTGAACACACGTCAGAGATTGAGTATGATTGAGAGAATCCTGGAGTTTCGATATATATAATTTTTGATTATGAGATTTGATGATTTGACATTGTGACATTTTGAGATTTTATTACTGTGATAAATGTGTTTTTAAATTGAAAATTTTGGTTTGAAAATTTACATCGTTACACAAATGGTTTTTTCAAATCGATACTTACGGGAAAAAAACCCAAAAATGAACACTTAGATCCTTTAACTTGAATTTAACCCTTCCAATTCAAAATTTGATGATGTAGGATTAACAAACAAGTCAACCATTCTTCAAACATCAAATTAGATCCTATTTCACATCTTCAATTTAATACATTCATGGATTAAATAAATAATATCATAAACGTTAATTAAATGCTTTAAAACTTAAACATGACCAGTTCATTGAGTTTTCACCCATGATTTGCGCTAAGGATGATATTTTTAGAAACAATGCCCGAATTCATGAGTTGGTTGTTGGTACATTAAAATCCTGGTGCATAGGTAGATATCCTTATGGGACTTCTTCTAAGGAGCATTTGGGAAATCCTACAACATAGAAAAGAAAATCGTTAGTTTAGAAAGCCATACTGAGGGGTGGACCATAGTATTTCTCTATGATGTCTAAGTTTGATATATGTCAGACAAGCAAATTGATAAGAATTGGTTATTACGCTCTTCTTTTGGACATACCTTCATGCAGTGCCTTTAAAGATATTTTTAGGCTTCTTGTAACAACCAAAATATTGATAATATCCTTTGATTTTCAATCCATAAAATTTATTCCTTATTTGTTTCAAAAGTAAACAAAAGTCATCAATGTGGAAAGTCATATGGCAAAACATTGTGTAGTCAATTCAGGCCCTTCCTTTTCGAGCTGGAAGTACCTAAAATGTTAAAACACAAAACCTAAGCACAAATCTTAGTATGCTCCCCAAAATACCACATACCATACATAACGTCAGGCCCCACCCATCATACGTACGGGTTTCGTACAACAAACAAATAGGCTCCTCCTAACATACAAATAAGAATTCCCAAGACACGAACGAGTCCTAAATGGCATATAATGGGATATATATGCATGTAATTAGTGTTTAAAATAACTAACATGCAAGGAAATAACCTTGGGGACTAGGCAACAATTGAAATGAAGTGTTATAATCACATGTGATTGACTCATGGGAGTTTACGGCCAAAGGAAGGATGGTTCACGATAAAAGGGGGTTCTCGGCCCAAGATCCTTTGAAGGGTTTATGGCCTTTATGAAGGGTTTACGGCCGTAAACACTTCAAGATCTTCAAGATCTTGAACATGGTGTCTAAGAGTGATGAATACAGGCTTGAACAAAGGGATTGTTAATCATGAACAAGTGTAGATGTGTTACTAACCTTTTACGGATGATATAAGAGTTCTTGGTGGATGATACTTGAGCGAGTTTGAGAGAGTTTGTGGCCGATGGGGAAAGAAATGAACAAAAGTGAAGTGACCGTGTATATATATATATATATATATATATATATATATATATATATATATATATATATATATATATATATATATATATATATATATATATATATATATATATAAGGGGAGAGATCACGGCTAGATGAGAGTTCACGAGTGTAAACTAGGTTTGCGGCCGTGAACCTTGTGACATCCCCATTTTTACGGCCAGAAAAGAACGATTTGTTTATGCTTGTTTTTAAAATCAGAGTACTCTTTTAAAGAAAAACGGTTGCGGAATTTGTTCCCAAAACAAGATATGATAATAACTTATCAAAACATTTCTCGAAGAGAATGTATTTCATTTAATAATAAAACCTCGGGATGTCATGTTCCGATACAGACATATAAGCATAAACAGAACTTACATTTAACTACACAATTGATTTATATCACCTTTAAATCTCTCTGTGAAATATGTCTTCGTATTAATACCTGTGATACAAAGAAAACTGAGTCGGTCAGGCTTGGGAGCCTGGTGAGCATATAGGGTTTTCATCCCACAATGTTATATCATATATTTATAAATATAGATCATTAAAACTTGTACAATTTCACCATATAAAGGCAACTCTTATCCCACCCCATCGATCCTCACAACGACACGATCTAAACTCTCGTATCTAAAATTTTCCTCTTTACCTGATCCCTAGTCACGGATCTAAAACTAACCTTTTTCACCTGATCCATACTAACGGATCTAAAACTACCTGATCCATACTCACGGATCTAAAACTAACCTCGTGATCTGATCCATACTCCCGGATCAATAATTGTACCCAATCCATACTCCTGTAATAAGGACAATTAACTATACCCTAATCCTGATCTGATCCATACTCCCGGATCAATAACTGTGCCCAATCCATACTCCCGGACTAGGGACAATTAACTTAGTATTAATCGATACTCCCAGACTAATAATAGTTTTATCTCTTTACCTGATCCATACTCCCGGATCTAAAACTAACCTCTTGGTCTAATCCATACTCGCTGAATAACTAGATCAACAACAACAACATCGGGGTCTCTCATCTGTTTATCACACATCAACTATCTACCCATGTTCTACCCAACATATTAGTAGATAAAAATATATATTTTTGTACATAGTTTAACACCTGTATAACATTCTCATTCAATACCTATTCCACATAACAGATGAGGCATACCCATATAACACGTATTTCATAGAGAATAAATCAGATCTATGAGATAGAAGAAAATGAATATACATTCACGCATATAACAACAAAATATACACCTAACACGTATTTTATATTAAATATTGAATAATTATACGTTAGAAGAAAGTAACCACACACTCACTTGATTAGAAGACGATCATATATCACTACGACTTCTAGAAGTAGTATTCTTCGGTAGATCTGGAAGATCTTCACAAAAACCGGGCTCCTTGCGGGTAGAGATTCGGCTCGGGAATCGCACTTCTCGGGATCTTCGGGGCCTCGGGACTTGATTTGGGGCTCAGGAATGATACCGGGGCTTCGGGATGATTCTTGCACGAAAAACGATGCAAAAACGCGAGAAACGGGAGGAAATGAGCAAAGAAGTCGGTTGCCCTCGACACCCTTTTTATAGGGGGCTGGAACACGAATTACGCTGGGCGTAATTCTAAATTACGCTGGGCGTAACATGGATCAGATCGCTGACTCCCCCCATGGATAATATCGGTTAATTTATAATTAAATTATATATCGAAAATATTTAATAAACTTCAAAAATTCATATCTTCCTCATACGAACTTCGTTTTCGACGTTCTTTATATCCCCACGTAGGCTAGACTATGCTCTATAACTTTGGTTTAGACTCCGTCGGATAATTTTTAATTTATTTTTATTATTTATTTTTAGTAGGCTGGGACAGGAAAACTCCGTTATAAAATCATAACTTCTTCATCCGACGTCCGTTTTCGCCTATATTTTTATCGTTTTACTCCTATTAACAAGACCTTCGATTCTCATTTAGATTGTTTCGGATAAAAACCGCTCGGTCTCAAATCGAGCATTCGGGCTGCATACCGCTAAGTCGAAACTTCGAAAAATCATAACTTCCTCATATGAAGTCAGATTTGGACGTTCTTTTTTTGCACGATCATGGTTTAACGAACTCTATGACTTTCGTTTAGATTCCTAAGGCTAAATATCACTCTAACGTAAATTCACTTTTTACGTCATTCAGCGTCGTGCAGGTTCTGTCGCGAAACTTCGACAGATCATAACTTCTTCGTTATAACTCGGATTTCGGCGTTCTTTATATGCACGGAAACCTTGTAACATATACTATAACTTTGTTAAGATTATTCCTTCAAAATAATATTCCATCAAAAAGTCATTTTTTACGCTTAACATCTCTAATTGACTATCCCGAATATACAGGCGTTACAAACCTCAAGTGTATAAGGGAAGAGATCACAACCAGATGAGAGTTCACGGTTGCAAACTAGGTTTGCGGTCGTAAACCTCAAGTGTTTGGTTCTCTTGTTCGGTTGCGGCCTTCTAATCTCGAGCTAACACTTCATAACACTCAATCCTTAAGTGTAGTAGGCATAGAACTCATTAAAATGACCCTTAACAAGGTTAAAATGCAATGAAATTAAGTCTTACTTTTGGTTGATTGGATTGACTTTTCAAGCAAGAAATTTACGGGTTGTCACAACATGCAATTTAATTTACTAGTTTGTCTAATGTTTGTATATTTGTTATGGCATTTCATGTATTATTACTATCTATAAGAACCTTGTATTCAAACTTAAATATTTAATACAAATGTTGTTTTGTTTATAGTTGTACTTGTGCTATATATTTTGTTTACATGTGATCTACTAAATTTGTCGCACACCCAGCATGTTCTGCCACATCGGCCGGAGGTGACACTATATATATATATATATATATATATATATATATATATATATATATATATATATATATATATATATAGTTACTTTGAAGTTTTTCGTCTTTGAAGTTAAAACTTTTTTAATTTGGCGTAAAAAATACAAAAAAAAAAAAAAACATCCTTTAAACTTTTGACACAATATTTTCCCAACTTTATCAACTTTCATATTATTACCACTATATTTTTGAATTTTCTCCACCAGTACCGTTTTAACATCTAATTTTAAGGATTCTCAACCTTCTCCTCTTTGTGGTGATTTAGATTTTAACACATATCTTTTAAAGTTTGATGATTTTTTCCTTATTACCTTAAAAGCGGTGTAACCACAAGTTCTTTACTAATTTATATGCTATGATTTAAATATAAATCTATTAATTTATATACAATGATTTAAATATAAATCTATCCGACATCATATTATCGGTGATGCAAGAAATCTTAAATCTATTTATTGAGAGAAAATATGAAACATGCAACATGCAATGTTTTGTACTACAAATACTTGTACATTTTTCAACCATAAGTTTTGTTCAGGATTGCAACTTCACCTCACTCCAATCATTTTACTCGTTTTTCTGTCCAAATCTAATATATTCAAACTGTACAAGTCTAATAAATCGAAACTGATTTTCATTTATCATTAGATATCTAAAATATTTAATTACAAAAATAAAATAATAAACCATGTAAAATTGTTGGGTTTACATAGTAATATGTTGAAGTGTTTGTTAATGAGTAATTCAATAAATTTGGTTTTATTGACAAAATGAATAACTGATTTTTCGTATTATAAAAGTTAATGTAACATATATTGCTTCACTTTTTTTATTTGTTTTCTAAAAGTGTCTTATGTCTAGTGTCCTAAAAGTCTACCAAAATATTAACCCATCTAAACAATTTCACCACCATACTATAAAATAAATTAGATCTTATAATTGTTTAATTATAATTTCAAGTTATATATTACCATGTTTATACCCTTTTATTGTTATATATTAGAAACATATAAAAAAATTAAAATAGTTTTTCAATAATTATACCATTAAATAGTGTTTATTTTAACTTTATATATGAATTCCTATTAAATATGCATTGAGAACTAAAAATATATATAAAAAATGTATTAACAAGGTCATATAGAAACGATATTAAATATGTACGATATTTTTATAAACCTTCACAAAAGACTAGATTATTTTGAAACAAAAACTAAAAAGAGTGGACTATTCCTTGTCCAACCACAAAATCGTCTTAAAATGACCAAGACTCCAGACAAAGTAGTTGGCTAAAAAAGTTTGGATATTCATTTATTATCTCAGAAAAATCAACTACTACAATTTTGCGAGCATCATCCACCAAAAGCATTTGTATTTTACATATCAAATGTAGTAAAGAATTTATCCTTTAAACGTTTGATTTTGTTTTGCACATACTTTGTTATATTAATACCAATGACTTTTTCCTGCAACTTTAGAACAAACTGATCATATATATGATATGAAAGGTCTAAAGCTTTCATTATGACCTGTACCACCGATGATAACAATGTCTTGAAGGATGGTAATCAACACATCTTCTTCTTCTTGTGGCCATTGATGTATGTCTGCTATGATTTATTATCTGCTTTTAACACATAATACATAATAAATGTAAATAGATAAAAATGAAAATTATGAAAACAAATCATCCACTAACTTTGTTAAAATTAATAATAAAAAAGCATACACAAAAATCAAAGTTGTTCACATACATAACAATCACAAATAACAAACATAAAAATAATAGTTCTAAAATTAAATAAAACAATCTACTAAGATCTAGCTGACATCCAAGACTCAAACATTTCTTGGACTAAAGGCATGTTCCCCACAGAGCGTTTGAGAGTATTTGAGAGTTATTAGCTTCTAGCGTTTGAAAAAACGCTCCGTTTTGAACATAAATCATTGTTTGGCACTACAAGCTTCTAGCGTTTAGTTTAAACAAAACGCTCCGAATCTAAATGCTACTTCATGTAGCCTTTAACAAAACGCTACAAGCTACAAGCTATCCGCCATCCACCACCAGCTAATTTTGCCGAACACATCCTAAATCTTCCCTTTATTGAGGCCATTCATTACATGATTCAACAATATCCACAATTTGAAACTGATTTGGATGTTCTTCTCTGATTGGCATATCTTGAAAAGTGCTAGATGTGTTTTCCTCCGGATCAAAAGTCATGTGTGTCTTAATAAAATTATGAAGCAAAGCACATATCATGACTATTCTCCCTTGAATTAATTCTCTTGTAATGACTATGCACAATGTCACAAAGACTTGACAACATGCATTACAGAGTATTCCAATGGAGAGCAATTCCATGGAAACTGTAACAGCCCGGAATTTCAGGTATTGTTTTAAAATTATTTTTGGGGGACATTTTAGGAAGGGACTCGGCGAGTTGGTGCCTGACTCGCCGAGTAGGACCACAGACTTGGTCGCAGATTCGCGACTGGACTCGACGAGTCCATTAGGGACTCGGCGAGTCGACGCTGTTCAGTAGAAACCCTAGCCGTTTGGTTTTGGGATCGTTTATAACGCCTCTTAGGCCGTCATTGTTCGTTTTTGCTTATTGAGAAGAACCCTAGGACGATTGTGTGCATCTGGAACAAGGATTGAAGACCATTGTTGGGTTTGGAAGAGTTGTGTGCAAGGAAGAGGAAGGTTTAGCTAAAGGAACAGCAAGAGAATCACGTTCTGAGGATTGGGGACACAGAAAGTGCATCAATCAGGTAATATCTCGGATTTCGTTCTTTTGTGATTGATGTGTATATGAAGTTAGGGTTTATAGAACCCATTTGATGATTAGAGGGATTATTATGTTGTTACCCAAGTGTTTATACCCCAGTAATAGGATGTTTAGAGGTCCAGATAGTCCCATGAGTGTGTATTTCGGGATCATACGTATTTCAGGAAGCAATTGATCGACTGCATGGCATGGACTCGCCGAGTCGGATGAGCAGACTCAGCGAGTAGCTTGAAGATTCACTGGGACTCGCCGAGTTGTTCTTCAGACTCGGCGAGTGGAGTCGGGGTGGCCCCGCGATTCTTCCACGAGGACCTCGTCGAGTCAAGAGGGATACTCGACGAGTAGAAAGGAGAACAACATGGAAAATTGGGGAGGACGTCTAGACTCGCCGAGTCGCCTTTGCACTCGACGAGTCCGGTCAAGTTGACCGTTGACCAGAGTTGACCTGCATGTAATTCTTAGGGTCAGTTGTCTTGAATGATAAGAGTATTAATAAGGGTATATGGTATTATAGGGAGTCTGCAGATCGGCGGATCGAGCGCGAGTAGTTTCAAGAGTTGATAGCTTACATTACCACGAGGTGAGTCTTCTCACTATACTGTACCCGGAAGGGTTTGACTGTGTGACCGGAAGGTCGGATATGTTATGTCTTTTATATGTGCTATAATTGAAAGGAATAGTTCCTATGCATGCTATGTATGTTTCTATGGGCCGGAAGGCAATGTATTATGTGACAGGAAGGTCAGTTATGATTTATGATATATGTGATATATGTGTTAGAGTAAATGCATCATGTGTTATATATGTTTATGGGCCGGAAGGCAATCATGTTATGGGCCGGAAGGCAATTATCTTATGGGCCGAAAGGCAATTATCTTATGGGCCGGAAGGCAATTATCTTATGGGCCGGAAGGCAATTACTTTATGGGCCGGAAGGCGATTATCATAAGGGCCGGAAGGCATTGTATTGTGGACCGGAAGGTCCGGGCCTGGAAAGGCGTATATGTGTAAGTGGTATACTGGGGAACTCACTAAGCATTTATGCTTACAAGTTGTTATGTATGTGTTTCAGGTACTAGCGAGGACCGTGGGAAGGCGCCGACATGATGCATACACACTGCTGCTATTTGAGATCTTGGGGATTTTACATATGTATTTGTTTTGAAACATGAAATAAATATTATTGGTTGAATGAACTCACTTTATTTAAAATGAAAAATTTATTTGAAAATTTGCGTTGTTACAATTTGTATCAGAGCCTTGGTTTGAGGGATTCCGGTGTACCTTCGGGTGTAACTGAACTCAAACCGAGGATTTGAGGAAAAATCTTTTAAAAAAAAATAAATACATAAACTTTTATAAATGGTAAAGTGGTAAATAAGAAAGACGCAGTGTGTACGATCAGCCAGCGCCCGAACGGTAAAGATCCCCAGAATACCTTACAATGTTATGTTATGCACTGAATTATGAATTGTTATGCATGTTAGAAGACTAGGTATACATGATAGGACTAGAATGGCCTGTTTTCTGATGCCTTAGTCTAGGGAGATTGCTTGTATGAGATATTCGGTAGCGTGCAGGTAGATAGTGCATACGAGAAGTAGAGTACTCACTATTCGGGGTTTGGGGAGGAAGATTTGGGACGAATACTGACACGGTGTGGTCGGTGGTATTGGGCCCGTACTACCGAAGACACCGGGTCGGTGGAAGACCCAAGTAAGAATCCTTGGATATCGGAGACTGAGTAGGGTTGTATTATCGAGTACAATTGTACTTGATGGAGTCTTTGATAATCTTATGTTGTATTTCAGAGACATCATGGTTACGACACGCCACGGAGCGAGTTCGAGCAGTATGAGTGACGAGGAGATTCGTCAGATGATTCAGGAGGAGGTAGCTGCGGCGGTTCGGGCTGAGATCCCGGAGATGTTTGGGTCCATTAAGACCACCCTGATGGAGGAGTTTGAGGAGCGGTACGCCGCACTGACTGAAGCTGCGGTCGCTGCCGCTACCGCAGCTGTGGCCGCTGCTAGGCCGCAAGGGGGTGATTCGTTGCTATTCTGAGAATTCAGCAACACGAAACCCCCTGAGTTCGATGGGACGCAGGATCCGATTGCTGCGATGAGGTGGATCGCCGATATTGAGGGGTGCTTCTACACTTGTTCATGCCCGGAGCACCTGAGGGTACGGTTCGCCTTGAACCAGCTCCGTCTGGGAGCGAAGGATTGGTGGAAGTTCGTGACGGCGAACTTCACTCAAGCGGAGATTTCAGCGGTGACATGGGAGAGGTTTACTGAGATGTTCAGGGACGAGTACGTTCCCCCAGTGGAGAGGGAACGATTGATCCAGGAGTTCTTGACCCTTAAGCAGGGTACTGATTCCGTTGTGGTGGTTACACGGAAATTTCATGAGAGGGCGATGTTCTGCCCCGAGTTTGTGTCTACAGAGCAGTCATGGATGAGCCGGTACTTGGGCGTGTTGAGGAGGGATATCCGGGAGTTTGTGTCAAACTCCACCTATCGTACTTTCACTGAGCTTCAGGCGAATGCCAGGAAGCGCGAGATCGAGTTGGAGACCCAGGCCAGGGAGGAGGCCGAGTCTCGGCAGGTGGACCGGCGACCGGCTCAGTCTCAGCCGGCAGCCAAGCGGTTCAAATCCGCTGATGCGAGGACGGGAGGTTCGAAGGGCCGCACTTGCGGAAAGTGCGGCAAGAGTCATGAGGGGGCGTGTAGAGCGGGTGGTTGCTACAAGTGTGGAAAGGAAGGACACATTGCCAGGGATTGTCCTAAGGGGTTTATGGTTTGCTTTCATTGCAACCAGACAGGCCATCGGAAGGCCGAGTGCCCGCAGCTTCGTCAGGGATCTACACCTACTACTAGGGCTACAGAGACACGACCGGCGAAGGTCGAGGCTCCGAGGGCTCGCGGGAGAGCCTTTCAGCTGACTGCGGAGGAGGTCCGCGCTGCACCCGATGTTGTGCCAGGTATACTGTAATTCGCGTATTTATTTAAAGTTGAAATGTTATGCTTATGTTAATATATGTGTAGGTACTTTTATTGTGAACTCTATGCCTGCTCTTGTGTTATTTGATTCGGGTGCGAGTAGATCCTTTGTATCTTTAGCTTTTAGTCAGCATATCAGCATTAGTCGTGAGCCGTTAAGTCGGCCTCTGAGCGTTTCTATAGCGGCCGAGAGGGTGGTTTGTGCTACGGAGGTTCTTCGGGGATGCGTGCTAGAGATTTTTGGGGTTGCGTTCCCGATTGACCTAATTCCTATTGCGATGGGTGATGTCTGTGTCATCGTGGGCATGGACTGGCTGAGCCGATTCAGCGCTGTCATCGACTGTGAGCGCCAGCTGGTGACTATACGAGACCCTAGTGGGGGAGTTCTTACGGTTTACGGCGAGGGTACCCGTTCGGGATCAGCTTTTTGTTCGGCCGCTAGGGCGAGGCAGTGTCTACAGCAGGGATGTAAAGGTTTTGTGGCGTATGTGATGGATACGCGGGAGGCTTCCAAGAGACCGAGGACAGTGGAGGAGGTACCAGTGGTGCGCGAGTTTCCAGATGTCTTTCCCGAGGATTTGCCGGGAGTACCTCCTGCGAGGCAAATGGAGTTTGGTATCGATCTGATTCCGGGGGCCGCGCCCATTGCGAAGGTGCCTTATCGTCTTGCACCTCCAGAGATGCAAGAGTTGTCCTCGCAACTCCAGGAGTTGCTGGGGAAGGGATTTATTCGGCCGAGTAGCTCGCCGTGGGGAGCACCGATTCTATTCGTCAAGAAGAAGGATGGTTCACACCGGATGTGTATTGATTACCGGGAGTTGAACAAGGTGACGGTCAAGAACCGCTATCCGTTACCGAGGATCGATGATCTATTCGATCAGTTGCAAGGGGCATCTTGGTTTTCCAAGATCGATCTGAGATCAGGGTACCATCAGGTAAGAGTGCGGGATGAGGACGTCCAGAAGACAGCATTCAGGACGCGGTATGGGCATTACGAGTTCGTGGTGATGCCTTTTGGGCTCACCAATGCCCCGGCAGTGTTCATGGACCTCATGAACAGGGTATGCAGGTCGATGCTGGATCGGTCTGTGATTGTATTTATCGACGACATCCTAGTATATTCGCGAACTAGAGAGCAGCATGAGAGTCATTTGAGGGAGGTTCTTGAGGTACTAAGGTCGGAGAAGTTATATGCAAAATTCTCCAAATGTGACTTCTGGTTGCGGGAGGTCCAATTTCTTGGGCATGTGGTTAATCAGGCAGGGATATTGGTCGATCCGGCCAAGGTGGAAGCAGTGATGAGTTGGGAGGCACCGAAGTCACCTTCCGAGATCAGGAGTTTCCTTGGGTTGGCGGGGTACTATCGGAGGTTTATTAGGGACTTCTCCAAGATCGCAGTACCGCTCACCAGGTTGACCCGGAAGGGTGTTACATTCTCATGGGGACCCGAGCAGCAGATTTCCTTCGAGACACTTCGTCAGAGGTTGTGCGAAGCCCTGGTGTTAGCTCTCCCGGAAGGGATGGAGGATTTTGTCGTATATTGCGACGCATCGATTTCGGGACTGGGTGCGGTGTTGATGCAGAGAGGTCATGTGATAGCTTATGCGTCGAGGCAGCTGAAGCCTCATGAGGCGAGATATCCCACACATGATTTAGAGTTGGGGGCAGTGGTGTTCGCTCTCAAGATATGGCGTCACTACCTGTACGGGGTTCGTTGTACTCTATACACGGACCATAAGAGTTTGAAGTATTTGATGGATCAACCCAACCTAAATATGCGTCAGAGGAGATGGTTAGACGTGGTTAAGGATTATGACTGTGAGATCCTATACCACCCAGGCAAGGCTAATGTGGTAGCCGATGCATTGAGTCGTAGAGCGGAAAGCACTCCATTGCGAGACGTATGTTTGAGACTGACAGTGATGACCCCGATATTGGATGCTATTCATGGGGCGCAGGCCGAGGCTGTGAGATCTGAGATGCAGAAGAAAGAGAGAGTCGTTGGGTTAATTTCAGAGTTCGTTAAGGATGGACGAGGACTTTTGACGTTTCAGGGTCGGATTTGGGTACCATTCATGGGCGGTACGCGCACTATTTTGATGGAGGAGGCTCATAGATCGAAATTCTCGATCCATCCCGGTGCTACGAAGATGTATTTGGACTTGAGGAAGGAATATTGGTGGCCTTGTATGAAGAGAGACGTCGCATGGTTCGTTGAAAGGTGTTTGACTTGCCGTAGGGTTAAGGCCGAACACCAGAGACCGCATGGTAAGTTGCAGCCCTTGGAGATTCCTGAGTGGAAGTGGGAGCAGATTTCTATGGATTTCATCACCAAATTGCCAAGAACTGCTAGGGGAGTCGATGCAATTTGGGTGATTGTGGATATATTGACGAAGAGTGCACACTTCCTTGCCATTAGCGAGAGTTCATCAGCGGAGAAGTTGGCGGAGTTATACGTGAGAGAGGTAGTATCTCGGCATGGAGTGCCGATCTCGATTGTTTCAGACCGTGATGTACGTTTCACTTCCAGGTTCTAGAAGAAATTTCATGAGGAGTTGGGTACTAAACTGCATTTTAGTACCGCATACCATCCCCAGACCGACGGGCAGAGCGAGCGGACGATTCAGACATTGGAGGACATGCTTCGAGCGTGTGTGTTAGACTTTGGGGGTAGCTGGGACGCGTATTTATCCTTGGCAGAGTTTTCCTATAACAACAGCCATCATTCGAGCATTGGTATGCCACCTTTTGAGTTGTTGTATGGTAGGAGGTGTCGGACCCCCATTTGCTGGGGAGAGGTGGGTCAGAGGGTGATGGGCAGTACAGAGATCGTACTCCAGACGACAGAGCAGATTTAGCAGGTTAGGCAGAGATTATTGACCGCCCAAAGCCGACAGAAGAGTTATGCGGACAGGCGCCGATCCGAGCTGGAATTCCAGGTCGGCGACTTCGTTCTCCTGAAGGTTTCTCCTTGGAAGGGAGTGATCTGGTTCAGAAAGAGGGGCAAGTTGGGGCCCCGGTTCATAGGTCCATTTCGAGTAATTGCAAGGGTAGGTCGGGTAGCTTATCGATTGGAGTTGCCAGCAGAGTTGGGACAGATTCGCAATACCTTTCACGTATCACAGTTGAGGAAGTGTATAGCCAATGAATTGGCGGTGGTTCCGTTAGAGGATATTCAGGTGGATGCGAGCCTGAATTACGCCGAGAGACCAGTAGCTATTAGGGATCGGAAGATCAAGGTTCTGCGGAACAAGGAAGTACCTCTGGTGTTGGTTCAGTGGCAACACCGGAAGGGATCGGAGATGACTTGGGAGCCGGAGCGTGAAATGCGGGAGCAACATCCGGAGTTATTCGCAGAGTGAGACTTCGAGGGCGAAGTCTAGTTCTAGTGGGGGAGAGTTGTAACAGCCCGGAATTTCAGGTATTGTTTTAAAATTATTTTTGGGGGACATTTTAGGAAGGGACTCGGCGAGTTGGTGCCTGACTCGCCGAGTAGGACCACAGACTTGGTCGCAGATTCGCGACTGGACTCGACGAGTCCATTAGGGACTCGGCGAGTCAACGCTGTTCAGCAGAAACCCTAGCCGTTTGGTTTTGGGATCGTTTATAACGCCTCTTAGGCCGTCATTGTTCGTTTTTGCTTATTGAGAAGAACCCTAGGACGATTGTGTGCATCTGGAACAAGGATTGAAGACCATTGTTGGGTTTGGAAGATTTGTGTGCAAGGAAGAGGAAGGTTTAGCTAAAGGAACAACAAGAGAATCACGTGCTGAGGATTGGGGACACAGAAAGTGCATCAATCAGGTAATATCTCGGATTTCGTTCTTCTGTGATTGATGTGTATATGAAGTTAGGGTTTATAGAACCCATTTGATGATTAGAGGAATTATTATGTTGTTACCCAAGTGTTTATACCCCAGTAATAGGATGTTTAGAGGTCCAGATAGTCCCATGAGTGTGTATTTCGGGATCATACGTATTTCAGGAAGCAGTTGATCGACTGCATGGCATGGACTCGCCGAGTCGGATGAGCAGACTCGGCGAGTAGCTTGAAGATTCACTGGGACTTGCCGAGTTGTTCTTCAGACTCGGCGAGTGCAGTCGGGGTGGCCCCGCGATTCTTCCACGAGGACCTCGTCGAGTCAAGAGGGATACTCGACGAGTAGAAAGGAGAACAACAGGGAAAATTGGGGAGGACGTCTAGACTCGCCGAGTCGCCTTTGCACTCGACGAGTCCGGTCAAGTTGACCGTTGACCAGAGTTGACCTGCATGTAATTCTTAGGGTCAGTTGTCTTGAATGATAAGAGTATTAATAAGGGTATATGGTATTATAGGGAGTCTGCAGATCGGCGGATCGAGCGCGAGTAGTTTCAAGAGTTGATAGCTTACATTACCACGAGGTGAGTCTTCTCACTATACTGTACCCGGAAGGGTTTGACTGTGTGACCGGAAGGTCGGATATGTTATGTCTTTTATATGTGCTATAATTGAAAGGAATAGTTCCTATGCATGCTATGTATGTTTCTATGGGCCGGAAGGCAATGTATTATGTGACAGGAAGGTCAGTTATGATTTATGACATATGTGATATATGTGTGGTGGTTGTCGAGGCCAACACAAATAATAACCCTAATTATTACACACTAAAATAGTGTATAGTGGTAAAGGGATCGAATCCACGGAGACTGGTTCAATTTGATAACTCTATGAAAAATCTCTTTGTAAAATACTTGGAATATGACAATAAATTAAAAATGGGGGTTTTGATGTTTTGAAATACTTGAAACAAACTAGAATTAACTATGATTTAAATGGACAATTGCAACAAAAATAAGAATTTGATGTAAAATCAATAAGGGAAAGATGGTTGACTTAAAGTTTTCTCACTTTGACTTTTGATGAACATATCATTAGAATTCAATGGTGCAATACTTGTTTTAAATCCTCAATTTGGCTATGGTAATCCAAGGAGCTTGAGATTACCTAGACTTTTCTTAATTGTTGAAATGGCTAGAGAAGCTCATAACAATTTCCTTAGTCAAAGTCACTAATTCCAAATAGCATGTAATTAGTGAAAGTCAACTAGCATTAAGAACCAAAAAGTCACCAAATCCAAGAGGGGTCAAATGCTTTCACCACCATGTTGGAGGAAATTTTTTTATGATTGTGTGAAGTAAAAACAATACAAAAATCATTTGTTGCTTGCTAATTTGAGGATCCTTTACTTAATCAAGAAATTAGCCAACTAATCACCACAAACACATTTAAACTCATGAACTAAAACATACAAGTAATGATAAGATGTTAAAACACAAAACATTTCCATAAAGATTCAAGAACATGTTCATGGATTCTTCAACATTCAACAAAAGTTCAAAGGATTAACCAAAAGTCAACCAAGATTAGTTTAGCCAAGCATGGCTAAACATAAAGAAACAAAGCTAGAGAAATTTGTACCAAACATTAAGCAAGAATCAAGAGGTAAAAATATGATGTTCTTCAAGGGTTCTTGGCCTTCAAAAGTCTTCAAAACTCTAGAGAGAATCTCCAAAAATCGGATGTGCAAGTGTATGCAAAAGATGGGCACCAACCTTCCTCAAATAGCTCAAAAGAAGAATTCCCGAAATTGCCCCTGCAGGGCCTTGCGCGACCCGCGTGCTGCTGCGCGGGTGGGTTGCGCGGGTGGTGCCTGACATGGGCTTCTTTGAGATTTTGGGCCTCTAAAGCATATCCCACTAGCCCAGATCGAATCCAATCACCTCCTAGCCCATTTTTTTCAAGTTTTTCTTAATTTAAAGCCCAATTTGACCTCTCCAAATCCTCCAAAGCTCGTGAACTCGCCCGATTAATAATTTTCATACGCTTGAATGTTCCCCCCGCATCTTTCAAATTTAAAGCTCAATTCTTCCAAGCCTTCAAGCAATTGACAAGTCCACCCCATGAATCACCTTTATAGCCATCAAGCATGAAATCTCTAATTCCCTTCAAGCCCAATCGCCTCGCAAGAGTGCCGCCCCGCTAGTTTCCAAGAAAATCTGCAATAATGCTCAAGAAACTAGAAAGTACCCCGAAATGGTCATAAAAATAACAAAAGGGAAAATATGCATGAAAGTTAACTAAAATGCGAATGAAATGTACTAAAATAAACTATAAAAATAAGTAAATAAAATGAAGCTATCAATGTGTTAGAGTAAATGCATTATGTGTTATATATGTTTATGGGCCGGAAGGCAATCATGTTATGGGCCGGAAGGCAATTATCTTTTGGGCCGGAAGGCAATTATCTTATGGGCCGGAAGGCAATTATCTTATGGGCCGGAAGGCAATTATCTTATGGGCCGGAAGGCGATTATCATAAGGGCCGGAAGGCATTGTACTGTGGACCGGAAGGTCCGGGCCTGGAAAGGCGTATATGTGTAAGTGGTATACTGGGGAACTCACTAAGCATTTATGCTTACAAGTTGTTATGTATGTGTTTCAGGTACTAGCGAGGACCGTGGGAAGGCGCCGACATGATGCATACACACTGCTGCTATTTGAGATCTTGGGGATTTTACATATGTATTTGTTTTGAAACATGAAATAAATATTATTGGTTGAATGAACTCACTTTATTTAAAATGAAAAATTTATTTGAAAATTTGCGTTGTTACAGAAACGAAGTCTCAAATTCAAATTACATTCCTTTGAACATCCTTCTTGCAATAAGTTTTCTAATCTTACACAGATTTAATGGATAACTTCCACCTATGGAAACATTTCCACACTCTTATTTTGACTATCACTTTTGAACAAGAGTTGCCTTCTTTCAAAATATGTCAATATGGTCCTTACCAAAAATTTACTCTATACTTCCAACTATCCATGAGCAACCAAACATTGGTAAACCTCAGATTGTCCTCGACAATTGCTTAATCATTTTAGTCATATCTAAGTCCAAACCTTTTCCCCTCTTAATCCCTAGGAATTTGGAAAATTTAAAAATGAAAAATATTATAGCACATGTAATCGATCCTATATCAGAAGCATCTGGGGTACGATTCATGATGTCTTACATAAAGATATGATCTTAAACCAGTCTTTTGCTACAATATTTTTTATTTGCCATGTTTTCACAATTCGACTATAAAGAGGGATGTCGTAATCATGGTCCAATCTTGAGAACGCAATATATATAGAATTTCCTTATGCTGAACCATTCCAACATAAAATTCATATATATATATATATATATATATATATATATATATATATATATATATATATATATCCTTGAATAAAGATGATTAAAATCTCAATCTAAACTTTAGAATTAAAATGAAGTATAATTTCCTCTCCCTTAATTATAGCGAAACAACTTTTCCCAATTGAAAGTTTTGTTTTCTATAATTAGCACTTAACATAATAATCATGCTGCTACTAACATGATAATTATTAGCATAACAATTATACTCCCACTAGCTTTGACATGTACTCAGAAATCAACTGGACTTCTAGAAATCAATACTTTATTGATTTTCTTACCAAAGCTCAGATTTCTGATACGAGTTGCTTTGATAAAACTTTATCCAAATCACACCCATTTCCTTAGATAGCTCACATGTGTGTCTAAACAATTTTCTGAACTATGAAAAGGGATAACGTAATTATAGTCTCAGTTGTTTAGACATTTTCCATTTCTCACAAGTCCATGTTAGTGTGTTGGTTAACCACACATGCTCCACTTACGACTTTGAAAATGCAAATTTCACAATTGCTATCTACTTAAAATCTACTTAGTGAAAACATTTCCTCACCATCATTTTCATGAACCAGAGGGAAACCTTATGAATTTGTGTTCCTATTCATGTGGATTTGTGAAAAACATAACCACAAGAGAAGATTAGTGACAAATCCAAACTCATATGGACTGAACTTGTTCAATCTTAACTTCTTGCCACCTAGTAGCACAAGGGCCTACCATTGCTTTCAAGTAGTTATGTAAACATCTAAGAACTCATGGAACTCACATACATAGTCAAGTCTAACTAGAATGGGCACAGAAACAAGAATATGTCAACACGATAGGCTATAAACATCAAGTCGTGTGCTAGTGATTAAAAATAGGTTATATTCTTGATTAGTTCTTGAAACTTTTCAAGATCTTTAAGACTCCCACTAACCTCTCGACATATAAGACTATTTTTTCAAGAACCGTTCCTTGACAAAGCAAATATTCAAGAGTTAGTGTGGATTCTTCTCAAGACAAACACTTCACACAATTAGACTTATTTGGTCTTTGTTTTTTCCAAAACATCATAACTTACCAATTTCAAATTTACAAGAGTAAGAAAACATTTTACTCTACATTTGACAAGTGTTATAAACCTTCTAAAGATTATGTTACTCAAGTTACAATCTTGGAGTATGACTGTAATACTTGCCTTTGAAACGAAGTATGATTTATCTTTTGATTCTACCATTTCAACAATTCACGATTCCTCTTCTTAGTCAAATAAATGCACTAAGATGTCCTTAGAGGATCAATTGTGATATGGTATCTTAATCACCAAGATAATCATAAAATATGACACTAAAGTACTCTCCCATCTTTTCAGATTTGAGAAACTTTTATCTTTCTGCATAATTTTATTCTTCTCATTTGTTCTGCCATACGTTGAAACTTTTCCAATGTTTCAGAACTATACTTAAACTTGTAAGTATAACCATATTTACTAAACTTTAGTAAATCATGACGAATAGTCTTATCTATCTTTGTAGTGGACCTGATTAACGCACAACCAAGTGTACCCGATCTCCTTGTCCTTCACTTCACTCACATATACATGTGAACACGGAATTAATCTTCATTTCCCAAAGATGAAAATTTTCGTTCAACATACAATACAAGTTTCATGATTCCATGTTTCTATCCAACTGAAACTTGGGTGATGAGAATCTTTCTTTATTTGGTAAATTATGGAACTACCACAAATGAAAGAATCTAATCCATTTTCAAATGTTGCTATCAATGTAATCATATAAACAACACTTTTCATAAATGCCATTGTAAGGAAATTTAAAATAACTAAAATCAAAACTTTTCTTTTATTTAAAACTTGTGGAAAAAACTTATCCTTACAATGCAAATACATATGAAAACTATGTTGTTATCTATTCCTAAGCAATCTACCATAACTCTTAAGCAATAACTCAAAATTTTGATCTTCAAATCATGCTATCGAAATCCATCTCCTCGTTATCAGAATCAGCTTACTCTTCTTTTAAGTTTCCACTCTTTGATTCTACAAAACATCAAAATGTGACCTAGTTACATCATGTAATAAGAATCTCTGAATAGGAACTTAATAGTGTTAGATAGTGGACTTTACCTGAAGCATAGTCAGATTCATTGACTTTTACCATCCTTATGGACTTTCAGTTAAATTGGGTAGCTTCACAACCAATGCCCCTTCTTTTAGCAAAAGAAATATATGGACTCTTTGGTAATGGTACATGGGACTATCTCAGACTTAGCCTTTCTCTTTACCATTTGGTCAATCGGGTTGACTATGGCCGATCCCTTTCCATAAGGAAGAGAAGATTTTTCTGGACTTCTAATGTTTCCATTGTCAATGTCCATGAATGTTTGGGAAATATATCTTCCAAACAAATTTTCTTTACTAGTGCTTCGAATCATTGTTGATTCAACAGCAACAAGCAAATAGGTAAGATCATTAAGAGTCATGTTATAGTTTGTTACATCGTAGTCCTTAAAGAAATCGCTATTTTACCTAGGAAGTGATTGAAAAACCCAATCAACAGCCAACTTCCTTGAGACTTTAACACCTAACTCTCCCAGTCTGTCAATATGTGATTTTATCTCCAAGATATGTGTGCACATAGACTTGTCGATACGGGTTGAGTGACCTTGAACTATTCAATTGTTTAAACTTGTGGGTTAAGGAGAATAATTAGAGGAGGTGGAGGAAGAGAAGTATGATTTCCATGATCCAATCTCGAGACATCATCTTCATTGGGAAAACTTGTTCCAAGGGATTTGGGAAGATCATAGTCATCTGAAGTAGACATCTATAATGGGAGAAAATGAAGTTGGTTGATTTAAGTCCTGAATATAACACCCAATATGAAATATTAAGGCTAGGACCCAACACAATATTTTATAACTTGGAAAATGGTTGTCGTAATCCCAGCTATAAAATATTTGAAGGTAGGCGAATGACGATTCACCAATTTCCACCATGAAAACCTAATAGGGTTTTAATTGGATTGAAACTCCTAGATCTTTTGAGATTCATTGAACTTTCAATGGCATGTTTAAGTCTCAGTTGTTCCCTCTCAAGTTTTTAACTGAGATGTCGAGGATCACAAACAAGGTGTGAACGACCATGCAAATTAACTTGGTACCCTTAATCTTTATCACCTAATCAATGTTTCGGTTACCCACACACACTCCACCGATCTATAATAAGCATTAAGTCACCCTTTGGCACTCTTACTAGTCCATGTTAGTGTGTCGGTTACCCATACATGCTCCATTAACGAATTGGTAAGGTACAAAGTGTAAATTTATGGGTTAGCACCAAATTCACATATTCCTAAGTAACTAAGATTAGGAATTTAAACGTGTTTACTTACTTAGTATTTATCATTATACTTTTAATGAAGGGAGAATTAATGTCCTATCCTACCCGTTCGGCTAACGACCCTCCACCAGTCAAGGAAGCGGTGGGTGAGGGTGGACACCCATTAAACTGCGATTTTATAGGCAGTAACCTTATACCCCCTTATAGACCGGCTTCATGAATGAAGTCTACTAACGGTAAGGCTGACTTTGTTCTTATACATATATATATATATATATATATATATATATATATATATATATATATATATAACAATTAACTATTAATATTATAATAGTATAAGGGTTGAATTTTAACATTTAAAATTCTAAGGGTTAAACTTGGAATTAAAGTATTCATGGGGGGAAACACTTGAGGGAAAGCTTTTACCAAATCAAAAACTTTTAGTTTCCATAACTTATGAGTTTAAAGTAGTTTTAATGAAAAACTCTTCAAGTTTCATAATTCAAGGACAAGTTATGGAAGACTTTAAAACATTTAAAAAATCAGACTCTTCATTTTCATAACTTATGGAAATCTTATGAGTTTTAAAAATCATAAATGTGACTTTTCATATTACTTGAGGACAAGTTACAAAAACACTTATTATGAACCACTTTTAGATCAATTTGGATTGGAAAAAAATTATCACATAATTTTCCTATTAATCTAAACTAACTCATAAGAACAAAATAATTCAAATCATCAATCTTCAAGAAATTAGCATGAACATATAAACTAATACAAATCTTGAAATTATGACAATTATCTTTGAAATTGGATTAGCATGATCATTACCACATCAAAAAGAGGTTTATAAGTTCAAAAAAAGCTTAGGGTAATGATTCTCGTCCAATTCTAGCCAAAAACATCGAAAATCTGCACTCAGTGGCTCCAACTCGTCAAGTGCAAGAACAAACTCGGAGAGTTGGATGAGTTTGTACATGGATCTGTCGAGTCCCTCAGTGGACTTTTCGAGTCCCCTGTCCAGATAGCAAAAACCTTCGATTTCCAGCCATTATAACAAGTATAACTTGAAAACAACCCATGGCTTTGATACCACTTATGGGTTTTGTATACCACAACATCCTATGGAGGACATACAAGCCTAAATACCTTTGATCTATGTTTTCACTAATTATACATACAAATGCTTTCCAAGGAATTAAACCTATAACGTGCAGGCAATTTTCCATAAACAATATAAGATGCTAGTTAGAGTAGCATACCTTTTGTGTGGCTTGAAGTCTTGATGTTTTTTGTGTTGCTAGAAAGACTTTGGCTTTTAAAAACTTAGTGCCCCAAGTGTTGTTCCTCAAATGGAATCACAACTCACCTAGAACAAAGGTGACTCTTGAGAGAGAATTTCATGCACCGAAAGACCTCCATATTTTGCTAAGAAAAAGAGCACACGTTTTTGGTCAAGAACTAACATATTTATATGTTGGATTTCAAGGGTCATGGGTAGAACCCAAATCCATATCCACGGGTTTTATGATCCATAGTTCATGTGGCGTAATTCTTTATGTATCCATGCATAAACTTTATCCAACATGGATTATAAGCCCAACACATATAAATATAACTAACTACCATAATTAGTCCCCATAGATTTAATTAGTCTCTTTTGATCACTAAATTAATTCCAAATTAATTCATGATCAATACTAATTAAAACATATGATCTTATATTAATATATTAGAACTTATAATATATTAATAAATCATATATAACCTTCTCTTAAGAGTCTATCCTAACAAATTGTCCTGGTGTTATGCAACCCAAATGGACCATGCTACTCTCGGGTCGAGTAAATACCAATAATGGTTATGGGCTTAGACATCTTGTCCAAAACCTTTGAGATGCTCTACGAAAGGAAGTGTAGGACCCCAATTTGTTGGGGCGAGGTCGGTCAGAGAGTCAAGGGGATTACTGAGGTGTTACATAAGACCACAAAGAAGATTCAGTAGTCTGGAGCAGGATCCAAATTGCTCAGAGTCAGAAAAAAAAGCTATGCTGACAGACGTCGTTTAGACCTAGAGTTTTAGGTAGAGATATGGTTCTCCTGAAGGTGTCATCCAGTTCAGGAAGCGGGGCAAGCTTGGCCCTAGGTACATCGGTACGTTCATGGTTTTGACTCGGGTCTGTTGGGTTGCATATCAATTGGATCTGCCAGTCGATCTTAGTCAGATCGACAACACTTTTCATGTCTCCCAACTACGGAAGTGCTTAGTGGATGAATCCACAGTTGTTCCTTGAGCGGATATTCGGGTGGATGACAACCTGAACTACATCGATAAACCAGTAGCCATTCTTGACAGGAAGACGAAGGAGCCGAGGAACAAGAGAGTAGAGCTAGTAAAGGTGCAATGGACTCATAATTGCGTTTGGAGCTTAAGTTCTTAAGGGATTAAGCCTATTTGGAGTTTATGGCTTAACAGGTAAGTACATTGGGCGTACAAGCCCGTACATGCAGTGTAAAAGCCATTTAAGTTGTACGCTTAGTGTACATAGGACTACACCCTAGGTACTCACTAAATATGGGTTTTCGTCATTTGGACCTCGGTTTGGGCCGATCCGTGGATTTCTTATCTATTGGGCCTTAGAGGGCCATCATTAGTTAATTATTGGGCTAAGGACATGTTTTGTCTTAAGGGAAGGCCCATTGGAGGAGTTGGGCCCAATTTAGAAAATTGGGCCATAAGTGAGACATTAGTGGGCTTGGAAAGGCTTTATAAAATTGGAACATTGATGTTATGGATTTGGGCCTAGGTTATGGTCTGAGTTAGATTAGGGGTAAAATGGTCCTTTTACCCTAAGAAAGATTATTGAATTTTGAATAAGTGTTATTTTGCACTGATAGCTCGGGGAGTCATCAGAGCAGCCATTAGAGATTTCGTACCATGAGATCCTGCATTCAGCTTTGAGAGGTGAGTTTTCCTCATGTATGAACGGGTTGAAGGCACAAATGTCGGCCTGTATATGTATGCTAGTATGTTCTAAACCACGTTCCAATGTCGGCCAGTACCCGATGTAGGTTTATATGTTTCTGGATTGTAATATGTTGTCGGGCGGTGCCATAGGAATGTTTGTATGCTTGATGTCTTCTTGATTCTTGCATGTGTCTATATTGTATGTTTCTGGATTACGGTCTGATGTCGGTCAATGCCCGAGGAATGCTTGTATGCTTCCAAATTTCAGTCCGATGTCGGGGCGGGGTCCGAGGAATGTTTATATGTTTATGTTATGTGATTATTTATGTGTATTTGTTGATATCTTTAGATGTATACCAAGTGTTTCTCGATGTCGGGAGGGGCCCAACGCCCGACTCTGTCCTATGTCGGGCAGGGCCTGATGTCGGACTCTGTCCGGGTGAGGCCCGATGAAGAGGGCGGGGCCCATGATATTTTATTATGTGATTATTTGATTATGTGTATGGTATGTGGTAGTTTAGGGAGACTCACTAAGCTTGATACATACAGTTTTCAGTGTTGGTTTTAGGTACTTCTGGTAGCAAGGGGAAGAGCTCGGGATGACTACATTGCACACACCATGATGTTAGCATGGGATGTTTACTCTGATGTTTTGATACTCTGATTTGATGTTTGGAATACTATGACTTATGTTTTGATGGAATGATTTTAATGATTATGGTTTATTTAATGGTTTAAAAATGAAATTTTTCGTCATGATTTTTGGGATGTTCATCCAAGAAACCAATATTTCTCTAAAGAGCTCATTCTTCTCCAAGATGCACCAAGAACACTTTATTTTGCTCACAAAGCTCAAAATAAGGTTAAGGTTTCAAGGGAGGGTGTTGGAGGGCTGTAGTCTAAGAATGGAATGGGTATCAGGAAGTTAAGAAGCCTACATAGGGCTCAAACCACGAAAATAGGGTTTAGGCACTGATCGTGTATGCCCGACGTGCTCCAAGTATCCCTAGCATACATTGTGTATGCCCATCGTACTCAAGGTATGCCTATTATGCCCAGCGTACATCCTGTAATTAAGCCTAAAACCTTCTGAACTTCAAACGGTTATAAATTATTTGTTCCAAATATGTTTTATATCCACAAAAACATATTGAAGAGCCCCATAATATTATCTAGACATCTTGGAGTAAAAAAATCCCGAAAAAAATTCATATTTCATGCAAGATGTCTGAAACATCACTTTTCCCTTTTTACCATTTGACTCCATATCCAGATCTGAATGGGTCTAAACCTCTCTTTCCAAAAAAATAGAAGACTTATCATACTTGATCTTTAGGTCATAGCCCCGAATTATGAAACATCAACTAATGAATGGATAAGGTATTGGATTTTGGTATTTATTTTGAGCAGTGATGGCTATCCTTTATTGGTTACGGTCGACGGGAGCAAGGATTCATTAATGGACACTATGTGAGTTCTGCTAAGGATGGGTTTGATTATTGAAAGGCCATCATATGTTAGGGTCGACTTTTATCAGGGATCTGGAAGATATGGTCGGATTGTATGATTGCCTAGATTGTAGAAATGAGTGATTTTGAGGACGAAATCTAATTTAATTAGGGGAGAGTTGTAACACCCTACTACAATTCGTTTCATAATTCAGGGCTATGACTTGTAGATCAAATATTATAAGGCTTCGGTTGTGGGAAAGAGAGGTTAAGACCAATTCGGATGTGGGTAATATAGATTACGGGATCCATGCAAAGCATAAGGATTTGGGTTTGCATTGGACTTAAAATCAATCATAATTCAGATGTGGGTAATGAAGATTACAGGACCACAACCAATATGGCTCCACTTCGTAATCAAATCTTAACGAAATCCTTACCACCCTAAATTATCCTGCTGACCAAACACTCGTATTTTTATTTTATCCAAGATCTCTTGACGACGTGACTTGTTAAAAATATCATTCTTATCGAATCAAATATGCTATGACTTATATGATCAAATTACCATTCTTATCTAACAAAACCTCTTATATAATCAACTAAATTCTAAATTTAATTCTAATAAATGAAATCCAAACTGATTCAAATTATAGAAAATCTTATTCTTAATTTAAATTAAATTTACCATTCTTAACTAATGAAATATCTTATATAGTGAAATTAAAATCAAAATTCATTAAAATCTTATACTTGATAGATGTATTATTGTTGGGTATTCAAGATTTTACACATTAGTGTACTTATGAACACGTTTATGTTCCATCTTTGCTTATGTTTATGTTCAGCCTTGAAATCCACATTTACGTATTAAATATAAGAGCTTCTTGACTTAGTCCTACCTTAACTGTGGGCAACCTATATCAATACATGTATTTCAAAGTTTCGATATTCCAAAAGTTTAATTATGTAAAAAATCTATACAACATACATAAATGTTTTTACACACTGATATATAATGAAAAGATTTAAGCCGATGATTAGTACATAAGTATATTGCATATAACTAAATATTTGTCATAATACTGATGATGAAATCTAATGATTAAATCCCAAAATCTAATGATCAAATCCAAAATACAATACATATATTTCAAATATTTCATTAGTATGTAAGTATGTTACATACACTTATATATTTTGCATAATAAAAAATTATCAAATCTACTGATCAAACTTAAACAAATTAACAACATCAATTAACTACTTAAGTATACCATACAAAGTTTACAAGGTAATTACCAAATCTCAAAGTATATTATATATATATATATATATATATATATATATATATATATATATATATATAGTATACATCATTAATTGTTAGAATCAAACAACCATCATGTAACTACTCTAATTTTAAGTTAAACATCCTAGTAAACTGAACTAAACAAGCATCGCACAAACATATATCACAGTTTAACAACCATTTGTATTGACTCATGTAAGCAACTCCATAACTTTTCATAGAAGGATGCCTTGCACAAGTTCTATGCAAGCCATGGAATTATTTTTGTTTTGATCTCCCTTCCCTAACCAAGTTCCCTCGAACCTTGGTATAGATTTCTCTAAGATTACAACATCTTCTTATACTAAGGTAAGCATTATTCAACTTGGTCAATGCTTATTCCTTCCTTTGTCTCCCTTATGCCATAAAGAGCATTATCAGGACCAATATTACATCCAATTGCCCCTTTAGCAGCTGCATCTTGAAGCAACTGATTCCCAGCCTCATCTTCTCCCAAGAAAAATACTTCGCCTGAAATACATTAAGAAATCAAACAATTTTAATTTAAAACAATGAAAAATAAAAACAAATTCTTTAATAGAATGCATAAAAAAATATTACAATTCCATCGTTGAAAAATGTGTTTGGGTTTTTCAAATGTCTGGATTTGAGGAGGGCGTCCTCTTTCTCAAAACTCCATGGAGTAAATCTTAATTTGTCTGTTTCCATGGTTTAATATATTTCTTCTGATCTTGCAAACGTTCTAAAGTATTTAAAACTATAATGATCACGCAAAATTCATCTATAAATGTAAAAATTAACTACATATACACATATAATAGAAGTAATGTACATGAAACTTACATAGACTAGCACTTGAAAGCATCAACTGGAGATTTTCCCCCCACCAAAATTATTATTCGTTCGATCAGTGGTAATGGCAGAGTAGTAATCGATTTTTCTCGTTGTCTTATTTACATTCCTGACGAAGTACTCCCTACCTTTATATTGATCTACTTTGATTATAATAACGATTATGGAAGAACAACAATTTTCGGGTTTTATAACAGTGCTTGAATTTTGATGTTAGGAAATAGGGATGATTGCACTTGCGTGATATCAATCATTGAAGAACTGAAACAAAGGAATGCGTTGGACAAATTATGGTGTCTAAACATGTATAGTATAAAATGACCTAATTGACCTTATAAACACAATGATTCATATTTGAATGTTAAGGGTATTTTTGTCAAGACACATTATTCAAAAAACAAAATATATTTAAATACACTACCAGACCATTTAGTCTATGCTTTTTTAAAAACCCACTAATTAAGGGAAAAGGACTTAATTATCCTTCTAAATAGATTGATTCATATTTTATTACTTTGGGTATTTTTTTCAAAACACATCAATCAAAATATGCACTGATAATTTATTTTATTCTTTGATATCAAGCTATGTAAAAAATAATTATGGTAAACACAATGATTCATATTTGAATGTTAAGGGTATTTTTGTCAAGACACATTATTCAAAAAACAAAATATATTTAAATACACAACCAGACCATTTAGTCTATGCTTTTTTAAAAACCCACTAATTAAGGAAAAAGGACTTAATTATCTTTCTAAATAGATTGATTCATATTTTATTACATTGGGTATTTTTTTCAAAACACATCAATTAAAATATGCACTGATATTTTATTTTATTCTTTGATATCAAGCTATGTAAAAAATAATTATGGTAAACACTTTTTTAGTATTAAATCATTATTCGCTTTTTATAAATTTTAAGTAGTCTTTTAATTTTCCATCTTCAAATTAATACAAAAAAATAATTTGTAAATACCAAGAAAAACTCTTTCCACAATCAATACAAAAAAAAATTACTAAATACATTCATAACAAAAATGAAGTATTATTACCATTACTTTTGCATAAACCACACAACAAACACAAATGACAAAAAAAACATCGAAATAAATCAAAACAAACGACACAAACATCATACTACAAACACCCTGTCCTATCCTCACCCTACTCACAAATTGCCTTAAAAACTTCATTGTTGTTCTTCAGTGTTTCTTCTCTTTGAATTCATCAAATGTATCCTTCAACTTTGAAAGAGACCCACTTTCCTCATGAAGACAAAACAACGCATTAGTCCTTACATTAACATTATGTTCTTATATATGTATTATTAATAGGTAGATCATAATCTAATATGGAGTTCACTATCCATTAAAGTCTCTAATGAGTCCAATGGGTCGTGGGTTTGAGGGTTATCAATTTAAGTCGTATTGTTTGGGGTTTAAGGATTAAGACATTAAGTCGTATGGGTCATGGGTTTAAGGGCTATAACATTAAGTCATATTGGTAATAGTTTAAGGCATTATGTCATATGGGTTATATGGTTATATGTGGCCACATTATACGAATGAGGCTAAATGATACATACGGACACATGAAATATTTAAAAAAACTCACCATAATATACTTACAATCACATGGTTTTTCACGTTTATTATATGTTTCTAAATAATACATATGGTCACACAAATAATTCATGTGGCCATAGGTATTACCATTAGCTACATTATTCTCCTGAGGATAAATGATACATATGGACACACAAACTATTATAAACAAAACACCACCATATTACGTATGAGGATAATTAATTAGTGTATGTGTGTGTGTTGGTTTTACGTTTGATTTAATGTTTTATATTTTTTTTAACAGTAAATTTACTAATTAATTTTTAGGTTTGTTTATAAACAGAAAAACCCTAATGCGGCTACATTCAAGACCAAAAAAATTTCAAACTACGATCAACTAGAGATGCTATTTTTAGATGATAGAGCCTTGGGATCAAAAGCGGAAACATTAAATGAGAAACATGGCTAGTTAAGCAAATCCACATAAATTAAAATATAAAAAGTTGTTGATGTTGATGAACTAATGGAAAATAATGAACTAATTCTGGATAATGAATACAAAGATGATGATGAGGACATTCAAATAGGTCAGCAACGGATATTTCACCCGATGAGAGTTCAAAATCCAAGAAGCTAAAAAGTAAAAGAAGAAAACTAGAAAGAAAACTTCAAGATGAAGATGAAGTAGTAGCTGAACTTGAACCTCAACATCAGCCGAAATCTTTTAAACACAGTATTGAACATAAATTTAAAGAAATCGTTGATGTGATGACGGAAGAAAACTAATATCATGACTATCCAAGGGAGGAAATCAAGATAGAATTGGAGCCGATGGGTTTGGATGTCAAAGGATTTGTAGATGTTTTCATCTTTTTTTCACGTAATCAGTCTGATGCAAGGATAATTTTTATTTCTTCAATGAAGATGCCAAAAAGATCTTTCAAAGAAAAATGATGGATGGAGCTAAAAAGTAATTCATATCTTCAAAATTTATTTTTGTTTTTTTTTTTTATGGAATTTTGCATTTTACTTCATTTGTAAGGGTTGGAATTTTGATTATTTACTTTTTCTTTGTTTACCTGAGTTTCATTCATTAGTTGATTATTTGATTAAAAGTCTTTAATTGATTTTGGTTCACATTGTTGTTGATTTTAAGTCCAATGCAAACCCGAAGCCTTATGCTTTGCATGGATATCGTAATATACATTACCCACATCCGAATGGGTGTAAATCTCTCTTTCTCAAGTGGGTTTACATCATAAAGGTTAAAAATTTGTGATATATATATATATATATATATATCAAATAACACAATTTAAATCTAGCTCTATGTTATTTCTTGATAGCTTATAATTCATAAATTTATCAGCTCGAGGAATGTACCTCAAAATACCCAGCAACCCAAAATTTTAGTGGTCAGAATTCCTATTATCTCTAGTTTACAAGCTTATACTTCAATTTTCATAAGATTTCTTCGTTTATTTTTCTTTCGGCTTGGATCGATTTGAGTAGTTGGGTAACTTTCTTCCACCATTGACTTTTTTTGCTACTCGGTTCCAACCTGGATCAATGATAGAAGAAACATGACAATGGAGATAAAATGCCAATTTGAAAGAAAGTAACATAAATAGGCCCACTAAACATACCACGATCAACATAAGTTAAAAAATTAGTCTTTTAGTTGAAAAGATAACACTTAGAAGTACTTACTTTGGTAAAAAGAAGGAAAAAGATTGAGATAGAAATAAATTGGGTAGTGATAGTGTTTAATCAAGAAGTGACCCTCTTGAACCTCACATCCGAAGTCACCATCAGCAATGCGGATTCCGCTACCGCAACCTCAACTGAGGTCATCCGCAATCTACGACAACTGGAATAAAGAGTTAGTTTATCTTATTTCTTCACAATGTAATGTCGAGTATACCTTGCATGGACACTTATCTTATTAGTCATTATTCAAATCTTGTATTGTATTCGAACCTCTATAAATAGAGTGTTCAATTTCTTTATCAATATACATCTCTCTTGAAACTCATATAATATATTATCTTTACTCTCAAAGACTTAATGAACTCATCATTTATATTAAGATCGTAATCTTTCCTTTGGGGCAAGTCAATCTCTACTTAATCACTTTGAGTTGATCACACTTATTAACTTGGCTTGATTGCAATCCTTGTTACAAATCAACCTAAGTATTTACTTGATATAATACTTGTTGTAATTTATATTTCCTTGTATTTCCACACCTAACAATCTAACTATCTAACGTTAACTTATTATTGTTGAGCTTTATGATACTTTGAGTTAAACTTTATTCTGTAATCTTACTTGTACTAACGTTTGTTCAAGTGTGTTACTCAAGTTTTTCTCTCAACAATTGGTATTAGAGCCAAAGTGGTTGCTTTTTGAACAAAACTCTAATTTTAAAAGGCCTTCTATACCACTAAATCTCATTTATTTCAAAACAACAAAATATTTTCAAAAACAAGGAAATATGGCACAAGCATTATCACTCAATGTTTCCAATAGTGTTGGAGGTTCGAATAGAGCTCCAATATTGGTGGCAAATGACTATCATCACTGGTCCCAAAAGATGGAGAGATATTTATGAAGAATTGGACGAGATGTATGGAGATCTGTAGAAGAAAGACCTCATGTCCCTGTTGTTAGTCCAGTTCAAGCCAACGGTGCCCAATCCAGACTTGGAGGAGCGAAAGCTGCCTTTAATCGTCCCACAAAGGATGATCTCAACAAAATAGAAAATGACACAATTTCCTTTTATGAAATATGCTACAGAGTTGCTCGTAATAACTTCAACATCATCATACATTGCAATTCCGCAAAAGAGATATGGGATGTGCTCAAGAATCTGTATGAAAGTTCTGAGCAAGCACAAGATAAGAAGCTCACTACTGCACTCAACAAATTTAATCATTTCAAAGCTCATGTGGGAGAAAGCCTTGAGGATTCTTTCAAAGGATTGAACCTCATTGTCACCAAGTTGTAAAATGTAGGCACTATCCGCAACAACCATGAAACTAATCTCCAACTCCTAAATGGTTTAGGGAAACACCGGACTACCGCAAAGATGATAGTCCAAGGTGACAGGAAGATTCATTCACTCCTTTTTCTCAAACTATACCCGGAGCTCCATGCACAAGAATCAACCGTGCTCAAGGATTGTGCTAACTTCTAAGTGCTAACTTCTGAGGGCCACTCGCTCTCATGGCCCAATCTCCACAAAACTTAACTTCTCAACCTTACTCTTTATCCTATGAAAACCCACCGCAGTCATACAAAGCTAACACTGAGTATGATGATGAAGAATAATTCTAGAATCCTATTGGTCTTTTTAGTAGTAGTTCAATCGCTTACCTCCAACTTCCTTTCGCAAAAATTAGCAGTTCACTAAACCACCCTTTAACCACAACTTCAACCCTAAAAAAAATCACCCTCAATACCCTAAACACCCTCCCCAATCTCCGCAACCTACAAACTCTCAGCAAGCCAAAGAGATACTGCAATCTGCTAAACCAACTGACTCCGGTCCCTCAACCGAAGTGAAAGAAGATATTGTCATTTGTCATAAGTGCAACAAACAGAATCATTTTGCCAAGGAGAGTAAGGCAAATGTAGTCAATGACAAAGCCTTTTATCTCCGAATGGAACAAGAGATGGATGAAAAAGAAAAGGGAATGACATATGTGGCCCTGGTGAAAAGAGATCATTAAGTGCGGTCTTCGGGTGATGAGGATGAAGATTTCAACATGAAAAAGCAAAGGAAAGATTTGTATGATGGCCACTGCAGATGAAGATGGGTCGACAAAGCTTGAAAAGAACTACTGCTATATGGCCAAAGATTGAACTCTGTGCATAGTCAAACAGGTAAAACTCATGATCCATACTCTTAATTATAACATGCATGATTGTCAACCATTCCTTGACAACCTTAATGACACATGTGTTGTCGTCCTTTCAGACTATAACAAGGCCCTAGATGAGAATAACATAGCATCCCAGGATATGTTCCATGTTAGAGGACATTTAGAAGACAGAAGGCTCAAAGTAGCCATGCTTGAAAGAGACTTGGGATTATAGAAAGATGCAAAAATGTTATGCGCAACTCAGTTAGGCTTAACATTAGATCAGAGGTATTTAGCTCAAAAAGAGATTGTACATTTGGATCTTTTAATTGAAAAATTGTTTAATGAAAGTGAGGTCATTGAGAATCTTGTAAATAATGGAACTGTCGATAACACATGCAATTAGGTCTGGTCTAATGGGTACTCCACCGCAAAGGACTCATCACCTCGGTTCAACAAAGACCGTCTTTATGTCCCACTTGATCAAGAGTCTCACTTTCCTATTAATGATAAAACTTTTCCTAAAGATATAAGATCTCACTTCGGTAGACTTCACAACATGAGTAATAATTGTGTCATCAAGGAAATTCTTCCTGAAACCTCGGATCACTCATGTGATCAAATCCCAATTTTTGGCACAATTTAACCCAACTCTCAGGCTTCATCTGTTGTTGATGAGGAAATTCTTATGGAAGAACCCGAAGTTCCTATGCAATGTCCAAACTTGTCTTCATACCACAGTTTCGAACCAAAATTATCATCCATAAAGTGTCCCAATAATGAATCAACTCTGACTTACTCTACGGTAGTTCAATCCACTATACCACACACTGAAGTCAAGAGTATTGTGACCATTCAACCAATTCATCATGAACTGCCCATCGATAACTTTGAATTTAGTCAATGTTCTTTCTTCCAGTTCAAATGACTCAAGTCCACATTTTCGAAATCAGTCAAAATTTTCAAGGAAACCGCAACTAAACCTCACAGACTGCGGTTCACCAAAATCACAGGCAAAACAAGCTTTTAAAGAACTCAAAACTCGTGAGAAAAAGAAATAAAGTTTTTCAAAAAAACAAAACTAGAATATCCAAACAAAAGGTTCATGAAAAACATAATTAGATTTCAAAAGACACTTCTTTCGAGAAAATAGACAAAAAGGAATGTATAGTAGCAAAAACTTTTTCAGAATCCTCTAACAAGATCCAAAAAGGTGTCAAATCTTTTCATAGATATTACTTTCAAAACTATTCATCAGATGACCCAAAGTGGAAAGGAATTTTTCCAACTCCCAAACTTCAAAAGTCATGTCAATTTGATAAACAAACAAAACCTAGGAGGAAATGAAAAGAAAACAAAAGATCTAAACCTAGGAAGAATTCCACTGCCTAATCCTTCTCAAAAACAATGGGCAACTTTGTTCAATCTTAGACTGGTCACAAGCCTCACACTACACCCTCTGGACCGCTGACCAGGTGTATTGTTTGGCCAAATGAGAGAACTCTCACCTTTGGATTATATTATCATATAATACCATATCAAGTCTAACCATGTAATCCTCTAAAACCCCTTACACATTCTAAAACTAGTAATCATCAGAAAAGTTGTAACTTCCAGAAACATTGTAATTCGCAAAAAAACAAAACATCCAAGTCTAGGTTTGAAAGTTGATATGCAACCTGTCGCCACTATCTCCTGTCATGCATCTAAGAAGAACTCCGCTGTAACCAATGGCTCCAAACTTGTTTGGGTGCCCAAACTAACCCTGTAATTTTCAGGCCTTGTGCAAGGAGGAAAAAGAAGAGGAGTGGCTGATTGATAGTGCTTGCTCCTTGCACATGATAGGAAGGTTAGAATACCTTCGAGATTTCAGGCCAAACAACAATGGAGGACATGTAACGTTTGGCAACAAATCCAATGGTATCATCCGAGATTATGGTGTTCTAACAACCAGTAACTTCTCAGTACAAAAGGTTGCTTACGTCGAAAGTCTCAAGCATAATCTCATAAGTGTAAGCCAACTACGCAAAGCAGGTCATCAGGTTGAGTTTGATAATGAATTTTTCTATATCATGACAAGTGATAGGGGCACCTGCTTGATCAAATCTAAATATGAAGTAACCATGTATCCTTTGTATGTCTCATTGATCATTGGGAAACCACAACTATGCTTTCTGTCCAAAGTTGTATCTGAAGTTAGCTGGTTGTGGCATTGCAAGCTAGTTCATCTGAATTTTCGGTACATCAATAGTCTTGTCACCGAAGAACTCAGTCGAGGCCTCCCAATCCTGAAGTACAACAATGAAACACTCTGCCCTTCTTGTGAGTCTGGAAAACAATCAAAGGGAGGTCACCCTCTAGTTATTGATTCATTAATTTCTGAACCTCTAGAGTTGCTGCACATTGATCTCTGCAATCCATCTACCATAGGCAGTCTCCATCACAATAAGTACATACTGGTTCTGTGGATGACTTCACTCGTTTCACATGGGCTTTCTTTTTTAGACGTAAGTCCGAAAAACCACAAGTTATTATAAACTTCATTAAAGAAATTAAATTCCAAATCAAGCTACTAGTTCGTAGAATCCGGAGTGACAATGGAACCGAGTTCACTAATCATATCTTGGATAATCTCTTGGTTTCCAAAGGCATTAGTCACAACTTCTCTACACACCACATCAAAATGGAGTAGTACAACGAAGGAACTGTACTCTATTAGAAGAAGCCAAATCAATGTTAAACTTCGCAAACCTTCCTTTATACTTCTGGGCCAAAGTAGTGGCAACATCAAGCTTTGTTCGAAAACCGAAGCATTGTCTACAAACGTCTCAACAAAAATTCTTATGAGGGCCTCAATAATCAAAAATCGAATGTCCGATTCTTCCATATATTTGGGTGTAAATGATTTGTGATAAAAAACAAGGATTGTCTTAACAAATTGCACCGAAATTCTTGTGTCCCCGGAGGCCCAACAAAAACATGCAGTAGTATCTGGACCTTCCATCTCTTATGAGTTGTCTCATGGAACTTCCAACTCACCAGTTAAGTGGGAAATCAATACTGCATCTCTTACGACAACCATCGAGGTTCCAATTCTTGTAGATGCAGCTCCAGTTTCCATCCACAGAGACTCTAATCCAATAAATGCTTCCTCTGACTCAGATGAAGAAGAAAATATTGACACAAGAACTGATCCGAGGGTGATCATGCATTCTCTTTCCAAACGAGAAACATCTTCTATTCATGTGGAACTCTGATCCGCAATCCAGGGGGAACCTCATTTTGATCCTACTCCAGTCCAAGTCCAAGATACACCTGTCGGCTACTCACAAGTTGAGGGGGATCTACCATCACCCACCATAGAATCTTCTGATGTGTTGACATTCCTTCCACCACAACTGCTGATCATCAACAATCACACTTACATATTTGTACTAAAGAACATCTTCTGGGCCAAATCATTAGAAACCCATCTGCTGGCGTATAGACTCGATCCTCTCATGATCTTTCGGACCATTATCACTATTTAACATTTATGTCTATAATCGACCCTAGATCCATCAAGTAATCTCTCCTAGAGCCTGACCGAATCTCTGCCAGGCAAGAATAGTTATCTGAATTTGAAAGAAACAAAGTGTGGAAACTTGTTCCGAAGCCTAAAGGTCACACTGTTGTTGGAACAAGATGGGTGTATAAGAACAAGCTCCATGAATCCAATGCGATCGTTCCTAACAAAGCAAGGTTACTTGCAAAAGCGGTATAGTCAATTAGAAGGTGTTGACTATGATGAAACGTATGCCCCCGTAGCCAGGATGGAATCAATACGCATCTTCTTAGCATATGCAACACATAAAAATATCAAAGTATATCAAATGGATGTAAAATTGCCTTCCTAAATTGTAAATTGAAAGAAGAAGTCTACTTGCAACAACCTCGAGGCTTTGAAAGCCTTCAGTTCCCAAATTATTGCTTCAAGCTTGAGAAAGCACTTTATGGTCTTAAGCAAGTACCAAGGGCATGGTATGAGACTCTCTCTGAGTTTCTTGTCTTGTCAGGATATAAAAGAGAAGTGATTGATCCCACATTGTTTCGAAAGGAAAATAGGGATCACCTCATGCTTGTATAAATCTATGTGAATGATATCATATTCGTTTCAACAGATCAAGGTATGGTGGATAAATTTGCATTGCTCATGACCAAGAAGTTCCAAATAAGCATTAATAGAGATCAATTTCTTTCTAGGACTCCAAGTGAAACAAGTCCCTCAAAGGATATTCATTCACTAGGAAAAACATACATCTGAACTGTTGAAGAAATACTCAATGGATAATTGTTCCTCGACCAAGGTTCCTATGGCGTTCGGATATAAGATTTCTACTGATCCTTCCAGATAATCAGTGGATCATAAGACTTATAGATGAATGATTGGTTCTTTGATGTACCTCATAATAAGTAGACCAGATATTGTCTTTGCGATAGGCTTATGCACCAAGTACCAAGCTGACCCCAAAGTATCACACTTAACCGCAGTCAAACAGATCTTCAGATACTTAAAACGAAGCAAAGCTCTTGGACTATGGTATCATGCGGCGAAGGACTTCAACCTTGAAGCCTTTATAGATGCATATCATTTCGGATGCAGATTGGATAAAAAAAGGCACTTCTGGTGGCTGTCAATTTCTGGGAGGAAGACTAGTTAGGTAGTCTTCACGAAAACAAATTTGTGTCTTCTTTGTCTACCGCAAAAGCTGAGTACGTGGCTGCAGCAAGCTACTGTTCTCAAGTGATGGACTACAGATACAGAATGTTGCGGATACTGATTTCCTATGATTTAGAGAGTTATATAGCTATTTCTCATAATCCTATTCATCACTCGAAGATGAAGCATATTGAACTTCGGTGCTATTTCATAAAGGACCATATACTCAAAGGTAACATTGAACTAATCTTTGTCCCATCTCATGAAGAAATTGTAGATGTGTTTACAAAGGCACTTGACACAACAAAACTTAACAGTTTTCTGCGAATGTTAGGGATGATGAATCCGGATCCACAATTCTTTTTGAATTAATAGGTACCGTATATCATTTTTGGTCTCCATTGCAGTCCTAGTCAGATATATCTATTATATATGGTTTCAGTATACTCCGTGTACCGCAACCATATATCATACATATATCTCTTGGGTCCTTATTGGTTGTTATTTATGATATTTTGTGAAGTTTTTCCTCAGTTCATTCTACCGCAGTTGCATCACCATCTATCCGCAATGATGAATCAATCTGCAATGGAGGATCAATCCGCAGTCACACTTAATGATTTCTCTACTACTACTTCATAAATTCCCAGAACATTGTGTGTTATTAAATGGTTCTCGTTAGATAAAAAACATTCTCAAAAATCATTGTTTATAGTATACAAAGTTTCAGTTTCTTTTCAAATAGTCTTTTGGTGTCAGACCTATTTTACATATCATGGAAAATAAAATAGTTTTCCATAAAATAATTCTTTTCCGTAAACTGTCAAATCCCTTTATCCCCAAGATGTCAAATCCGTTCCAAATTCCACCTTTATTAAACGGACTTTTCCCCCTCACCACACGTTCTCCAAATGTGTGATATTGGGCCTGATATATCATAAATGCGCATTTTTTAAAATTAAAAAAACAAAATAATTTCTTTTATTTATCTTATTTGTGGCTAAAAATGGTTAAAACCCAAGGGTTTTACAATTAACAACTGTAAATAGGGTAAATCCAATAAAACTTTCAGATCCGGGGCTATATAAATCCTTTTTCCCTCCCAAGAAAGCTTTAAGCTTTCTGAAATTAAAAAGAAAATCTTCATCTTCTCCATCTCCTTGCACTCAAACCTTTTTCTGCAAGTTCTTCAAATTTTTTCAATAATGGTGAAGTCTGGTGTATCAAAGAAACAATCAAAATCCTTTGGATCAGCCCAGCCCATTGGTTCTGAATCCACGACAAGAAACCAATCGCAATCGATTTGCTCAAGAAATGTTAGGGAAATCTTTGAAGATCATCAATCATATAATGAATCCATCCGTCTGGTAATCAA
The DNA here is from genome assembly GCF_052625555.1 of Lactuca saligna. Classification (NCBI taxonomy): domain Eukaryota; kingdom Viridiplantae; phylum Streptophyta; class Magnoliopsida; order Asterales; family Asteraceae; genus Lactuca; species Lactuca saligna. Next base: position 211,223,757 of record NC_136419.1, read on the forward strand.
GTACATCTCAACTCATCCCTTGTTTGGAGCCTTTGACTGAATTACCGGTGTTGTGCCACTGTCTTCTCTCTTCAAATGTGCATTCACGGCATATCGACCCCTTAACAATCTTCAAGAAGTTCATGTAAACGTAGTTGATTATCCCTTTGTCGTCTTCACTAAAGAAAAGTTTCTAAATGCGATCAACTTACTTGTTCTTCCTACCATAAAGTTCATCACCCTAAGTTTGAATGACATCATCACCATTCTTTGCCAGATGGGATCCCAAAAGCAACTCAGGGGCATCGATGAATTCAAGAAGAATCATCTACCTATGGTTTGGCAGTTTGTGTGCCACTTACTCATCCGGAGTCTCTCTGGGAGAACCATTGCATTAATAGTATAATTGAATACAAGTGTGTTCTATGGAACAAATAGTAAGACACGAAAAATGAATAATCAAAATAAAGACGATTCTGAGAGTGCTCAGTTTTCTCAAACCCTGTCATCTATACCTGTCTACTGGTGACCTAAGAATACAAGATATTTTGAAATAGAGGATCTGCATTTAAGATGGTGACTTCATAAGTATTTAGTGTCAATGATGTATAAATTTGTACAAAAGTGTTTGTAAATGATTGTAGATGTTTGTAATGAAAGTTTGTTGGAATGTTTGTAGTAAATGTTTCTATCTCCAATAAAATCCTATATTTTCTACTAAATAGCATCCTTATACCAACACCCGATTGTTCTATATGTTTGTTTCTTTGAAAAAGTGAGTGTTTTTCCCAAGGTGGCTATTATTATCAAAATATAGTTTTACATTATCGATTATGTGAGAAGATCACAAAGTGAATGCTATGGGAAAAATAATAACGTATTGCAGTATTGTATATAGTAATTATTGTTGTACTAACTACTTAAATCATTTGTTAATAAAGGTATAATGTGATATAGTTGTAACCATACTTGATCGACTAGTAATAAACATGACGTTGGAATGCGCAGAAAACTTTTTGACATTTGTCACCCATAGACCTATAGGTGCTACTGTAGCTAGCAGCAACGTGTAGGATGGTCAATCTAGTATAGATCTATACACAAACTCCCGCTCTCCCTCCAAGAGACTTTGGTTACAAAATGTGACATGGCTGAATGTTGCCATGCCATGAAGTAGTACCTCACATTAATGTTATAGTATTCTTGTATATGTATAGTATGCTCTGTCTGTATAGTGTATAGTATGTTCTCGTTGTATACTATATAGTATCTTCCTCCTTGTTTGTCATTATAGTATATTCTATTTGTTTCTCGTTATAATATGTTTGAACTGACTCATGTATGAACTGACTCTTGTATGTTTCATTGTTCTAGAAATAGTGAATAGTAATTCTCCTAAACTATACCTATTATAGTTTACTAGTAATATAGAGTGAATAATTGAGTATGTTTGTAGACCTATGAATGCTTAAAGTTATTGAAAAGGTGTAAGAAACCTTTATATCTATACAAAGATACATAATATATATCTAAAATTCAAACAACCTTCGGACAAACAACTGATGACCTAAGTCCACAACTAAAGAAGGAACAGGAAATAAAGCAAGTTATCAGTCCTAAGTCCTTTCAACCTTATTTATATAACTATATCTGAATAGTTATGATTTTGATAATATATAAGTTAAAAAGAGTTTGATAAGGAATTTAGCATTTTAAAGAGTTTGATAAAAGGGTTTTGAAATAGTTTGTTTTGATAACACAATTTGAAGTATAAGAAATCTATTTATTTAACAGTTATTAATCACATGTGATTGATATAATAACTACAATGTTTTCAACTTGTATCCCCCCCGGCCCTGCATAAAAACATTTAAAATCATTTAAAAGGTTAATTAGGGGTTTGAACTCACCTGCAGTGACTGGTTTGACTGAAAGATTTATTGTAGGATGCTACGGGTCAAGTGAAGTCTTGAGCAAAATGGATCCTAATAAGCATATAATGACACATATATGTGTATAATTAGTGTATGTACTTAATCATGCAAGGAAACACCTTAGGGACTAGGAACCACTTGAATGGATGTGTTACAATCACATGTGATTGCACATAAAGGGGGGTTTACGACCACACATGATGTTCACGGCCATGGAGTTTGCGGCCAAAGAGGTGTTTTCGACTAATGAGTGTATGGTCATGGAGTGTACGGTCGTACAATCATTGAAAGGTTTGCAATTCAGGTGTTCTAAGGACCTAACAAGCATTTCCTAGTGTTATTGGCCCTAGGTTTGGACTTAGATGAGTTTGAAGGCCAAAACATGAACCAACAAGTGTTTACGGCCATGCAAGGGTTTACGATCGTAAAATCTTGGTGTTTATTCTCCAAATGATGATTCAAGGATAGAACTTGGGAGTTTAGCAAGTCTAACTAGTAGATGGATGTAATACTTACACTTTGGAGGCTTTGAGGGGGTTTACCGCCCAAGAACAAGTAGGTGTTCTTGGTGTTATCGGTGAAAGTGATGAACACTTGAAGATCTACCCAAAAATATGATAGTTATGGATGAAATCAATGGGTAATACAAGATTAAGAAGGATAAAAACAATTAAAATGGAAGGAATTCTTACATTTTGGAAGATCAAGGTGAAAGCTTAATGTTAGTTGAGAGAGAAATCTGAAATCTACGCTTGGAAGTGTAAGAAAAGACTAGAAATGAGGGTAAAACTCATATATGGGTATGAGTTTACAGCCGTAAACTCTAGTTTATGACCGTAAACTCCTTATAAATGGAGTTTTCGGCTTTTTTTGCTGCATACAGAACTCTATATGATAGATATAACACTTTAACCTTGAAGGCACTAGGCTTATAACACTCAAACAAACCTTAAACATGGCTAAAAGGTAGCTAAAGACAAGTCTGACTTTGATTGAATTAAATGGATGTAAAAGATAGAAATTTCGGGTTGTCACACATATTGAGGCTACGGAAGGTATTGACCCATACCTTTCTACCCCACGTCTTCCATGTCAGTCTATATTAGCCTCGACAGACCCCTACGGTCAGGTGACTACCGTAGCCCCAACTTCTACTCAATCTCATCTTCCACTAGCAAGACATCTAAAGAAGCTAGTGTCATCAAAGAAATCCCACCCGTGGCAAGACAAAGAAAGGTGAAACCTCCAAAAAAACACAAATCCAGGACAATTTCATCCTCGGATGAAGAGCGTGATCATAACCCTCATATAAATGTTGAAGAGTATGATAGTGACTCAGGTCCTGTTCTGAAACGCAAGAAACAAAAGACCAACCCCAGTCCTACACAAATATGTATCCGGACTGATACCACAGCCTGTCAAAAGGTTTCGGTAGTCCTTGGGGTCCCCGCAGACCCATTCGCATCAACCCTCTCCAGCTACTCGGACACATCAAGTGTGTTTGTTTCATCTTAAAGTGGAGACTCGATCCCAAATGAATCCCAAAGGGATTCACTTGGTTATATATGCCCTAAGGTCTCTAGGGCTTGCCGCCTTCATTTCTTTTAGGAACAGGAGTTGCGCTCCATACCTGATACAGTTATCCAAACATTGAATACACCATCCCAACCGTAGGGCGCTTCTTCAGCCATTGCCAGAACTGAGCAGAGGACACACTTGACTACAGGTCAAAGAGACTGACAAAGCTCAGAAATCCTACTCTGCTTACCTTACAATTAGGTGGTTTAGGCATGGTGAGCACTATTGTGCAAGGATCCATGAACCTAGGGGATACCTTAGTGCACAATAAAGGATTTGACGGATATGACTCAGATGATACCTGGACTCGGGATCGTCCCACTACTGAGTTCAGTATTCGAAAATACGAAGCTTTTCAGAGGGAATTCCAAGCCCATAAGGATCAACAGACTAAGTAGCAACAATATAAAGAGAAGGAAATTCAGACAATAGCCAAGTACTGGGCCGATGCAATTAACAACACCAATATCGTAGCCACCATCTCTAAAGTTCAAGATTGGATGACCACCATGGTTGAAACAATCCAAAAGGCCCAAGATCTTCAGATTGGTGCAGGTCCCTTACATCCTTCCCCTAACTACAAACATTCAATAATCCGAAAAAGACAGTCAGTTCTGGACCAACCTTTGGTCTGGATGACTTAGATATGACTGAAGTCTATTAACCAACGGGTTCTGATGACTTTATGATGATTGTTGATGAAGACTCCTCAAGTGGTTCTCAGTACTGCACTTCCAAACCTAAAAATAAAAAAAGAAGAATAAACTGGTTGTGACTCGCAAAGAATTCCTCAGTCTCCAAGAAGAAGTCGACCAAATTTTGGCTGCAGTGACCATGCCGCAACAAACCGGAGTTGTTAGGCCACAATCGATTGCTGAACGGGTTGAACGATTTGAAACCAGAGAACGCTTGGGTACTGAATGCATTTCACTCAAAGTTGAAATGGGTATCTATGCCCTCGATAACAATCGGTCAGTAGACCACAAGGAATTCATTGCAGCTGCCGAAAAGCTTATCAAGCAGGTCACTGGAATTAAAATAATAACTTTGGTATTTGATTGATGATCGAGCCATTTAGTCCAAAAAGCATGTTCAGGAAACTCACAATGCTTACGAATTCCCCATCTCTGTGCTCCCATCAACAATCAATAATCTAGGACGCTCCTTGACTGCAAGCTCTCATGGGCAAGAGATCCTTAAGCTCACCAAAGATATTCACCACTTGCTATTTAAAACGAAGCTTCCTGATAAGCAGCAACTTTTAGATCTCCTGAAGTCCTAATTCCACAATGTGTTCACAAGGATTGATGGTGTGCATCAATGGTTTGAGGAACAGCAGGTTAGTTCCCCAAAAGGAGGAAGTGAGCAATCTCATCCGCAGATCAACCATCTACAACTCCTAAAGTTCATCAATCTAAACTTCCTACTTCATTCTGTTTTCCTCTAAGATCTCCTCAGCAGATTCAAACTAAGCAACCTCACTCTCCTCGCCAAGAAACGCCTTCCTAATTCTAAAACTTGTCCCTAACCATGTCATTTGAGCATTCATCTGACTCCCCCGCAACAAAACAAAGGAAGATCGACTGGAATGTTGCTAATTTTTCAGAGCAAATATGGAGAGACCATGGGTTAGACACTACCATGGATGAAAATCTCATTAACTCATGGATCAATCCAACCCGCAGGCTCCAAGATGATGACTACAGACCGGTGCTAACATATGTTGAACCTTTGGAAGATGGCTAGTGGGACATTCCCATCTCCCCGAATGCCATGCTCTTCCCTGTCTTTGAACCATTCGACCGAAGTCTTCCTGATGACTAAAGGTTGCAACTGTAGTTTGATAAACTTAACAAATTCCTTGGATAGCATGGATCCAAATTTGAGGATATATGGTCATGTGATAGGCCCTCTAGAGTTAAAACTAAAAGTTCCGGGAGTTCATGAAGGTTTAGTTCATCTAATACACGTTGACTAGAAGAGGATGTGACTACAACCGGACTCAAGCCAATTTTCCGTGTATGAATCCAGAAGAGGTGTTTCTCATTGCAACGGTGTTTCAAATCAAATCCAAAAAACACTCCAAAATTAAGACAGCCTTTGAAAGGGCATGTGAGTACATGAGGAGCACTATTTGTGATTTTGCAAAACTAGATGCGGATATCCACCTAGACTTTGCTCAAATGTTTAATCTTCCTGCACTCGAGCCCGCGCCCATCTTTACTGAAGGATATGAAGAACGATCCTTGGGTGCAACCAAGTTTCCAGAGTTGGGAGTTATATACAAAACGGTGAACAACAATGTCAAATACTTTGTCCCTATCTCTGCTATGTGTGACAACCCGAAATTTCCATTCTGAACGAACCATATCAAGCCAATAGATGTAGATAAGATACAGTGAAAATTCAGACTTAGAATATAGGTTTGGTAGTTTCAGGGTTTTACACCTAAAAGGGATATTAGGAGAGTGGTTGCACTAGGATTTTGTGCAACAATGAAATTCCATTACCCTAGATCATTGGAATCCATTCCGAGAATAGAAATATTTTATGCCAAAAATCTCAGGACTATAAATAGAATTCTGAACCAAATTGGTTCATTAGTTGAATTCCATTTAGAGAAAAGCCAATTTCTCTCTCACTGATCTTCGGGTTTTCATCCCAGATTGTGAGTCTACTTCCCTAGAAGTGTTTTAATACTTGTTATATACTTAATAACATTATTTACATGTCCAAAACACAAGATCCGGGAGCTTACGGCCCAAGAACGTTCTTGGGGTGTAAACTCCAAAACAAGGCCTAAAGGCCATCTAGTCCCAATTCCTTGTTAAGCAACTAGTTAAGGAGTTTATGTGTGAACATTAAAGGCTAGAAATCAATCAAAACCATATAGTTTTAGGAGTTTACGGCCAAGGATATGTTCTTGGGCCGTAAACCCCTTTTTCAAGGACTAAAAGTGCCCTAATCACCCCCAAAGGCTTGGACTCTATTTTTGGCAAATACCTTCATGTGTTTGGGACCTAGGAAACATAAGAAAAGCACAAGTATTGAAGAGTTTACGGCCAAGAATGGTTCTTGGGCCGTAAACTCCCATAAAGGGGTCAAAGGACACCCTAAACACTTCCTTAGGCCATGAGACAATTTGGGCATGTACCTAGATTAGTTATGAACTAACTAAAACATTTAGAACCCCATGTGTGAGGGAGTTTACGGCCCAAGAGGTTCTATGGCCGTAAACTCCAAGAAATGGTACCAAATGGTGCCATAAACTCTTCCAAAGCCAAGTACAAAAGCCTAGAATTGTTCCCAGTTATTATAGAGACTTGAAAGCACCATAATCACCCTCCCAAGGGATTTGACGGCCGTAAACTCCTAGGGAAAAGGGTCTTTCAGCCGTAAACTCCCCAAAGCAGTCAATATGGTGCCCAAACACTTGTATAGGCCTTGAAACAATTCCCACTAAGGTTGTAGTAATTGAAAGTACCATCCCAAGCCTTGGTTGAGACTTTACGGACAAGAGCTTACTCCCCTGGGCCATAAAGTCCAATGAATATGGTCTTTTGACCTTAAACCCATATTAGGGGCATTGCACTCCTTTGTTGCAACCATTTAGCCTCCTAGCACTTGACCAAAAGTGTTTTCCTCGCGCTTAAATGTTATTACTTGTATAATTAGTGTTATAATCACTAATTATTTATATACATATGTTTTCACATGTAATTAGGATAATTGTGTGTGTCTAAGTCTTCACTTGACACCAAGCACTTGTCCAATCCTTCCGTAGGATAACAGTCCGTTCAATTCCAGTCACTTACTGCAGGTGAGTCCATACCCCTTAACTAATGTTTTAAACTATTTTAAATGTTTTATGGGGGGGATACAAGTAGAATCATGCTACTTATTATGTCAATAACATGTGATTAGTAAGTAGGACTATATTACTTATTACATCAATCACATGTGATTAATATACAACATTCAAATGATTTGGCTACTCATTAGCCGTTTTACCAAACAGTTTCCTTCAAACGACTTTTTTTTATAAACATTTTATATGTTTTAAACTCCTTTTTACACTGTACAACTTACTCCATACATTACCTTTCAAACTTATTTACAACTGTGTTTCAAACAAATGTTTCCTTATACATAAACTGTTATATTAAACTTATGCCTTCAAATTGTTTTATAGATTGACATCAAGTCGATCTTTTCTTAAAATAATACTTTTATTTCAAATGACTTACAAAACTTATTTATGCTTTTATATTATAAATTGCATGCCTCTGTATGTATAGTTATATAAGAAACGTTTAAAAGACTTAGGAAGGCTATCCACCCTATTTCCTTTTCGCGCCTTGAGATGTGGTCTAGTGGGATATTGGGTATTCGTCCGAAAGTCATTTAAATATTAGTTATATATCATGTGTACATATATAGTCATAAAAGGTCCTTCCAGTTCAACATATGCCCTTGGGTAGCAAGGGTATACATCCATGTCCATACGTACCACTTAGATTACTAGAAAGCTACCATATGGGTAGTTCCGGAAGATACTAGAACCATTACTAGAACGCGATATCATACAATGAGTCAGTTCATTCATGAGTCAATACTTTCTAGAACATTACAGTACATTACATATACAACTATACTAGGACGAGAACATATACAACTATACTAGAAAGATTACATTACTATACTTGCTAGGTAGAGAGCACGTACATTACAGCTAGAACAGTTCATTACATTATAGCTAGACCAGTTCATTACATTACAGCTAGAACAGTTCATCATATTACAGCTAGAACAGTTCATTACATTACAGCTAGAACAGTTATTAAAGTACATATACAAGAATATGTTAATTATTGTGATTTAAATCGGAGCATGACTTAAATGTCATGGCTCAAGTTGTAGCCAGAATTCTCTTGGATGGAGAGCGTGAGTTTGCGTATAGATCTATACTGGATTGACAATCCTACACCTTGCTGCTAGCTACAGCCGGACCTGCAGGTCTGCGGGTGCCAAACGCCATTTCGTTATTACGACCATTCATTATGTCGTTGTTACTAGTCGATAGTATGGTGCAATTTATCACATAATGACTTAATATAAAATCCGGTTTAAGGTAATTAGTACGGCAGTAGTTCTTACAACACTACACCATAGTACTATTTCATTTTCCCATTACATTCACTTCATGAACATTAACACAAAGCACAATAATGTAGAAACTATATTTTTGGATAATGATAGTTATACTTGGGAAAATACATACTCTTACAAGAAACATACATTCAGAACAGTTAGGTCTTGGTAGAAGACTACATTCAGAACAGATAGGTCTTGGTAGAAGACACATTCATATACTAGTAGGAATCATAGGGATTCTAGGGTTTTTCAAACACTTACAATTCATATACACTTTCAATACTTACAATACATGTACTTACATATTCTTACATACAAATTAAGACACTAAATACTTATGATCTCACCAACTTTAAAGCTGATACTCGCTTTCAAAATTACTTGTATCCTCAGGTCATCATAGACAGGTACCGATGCAAGGAGAAAGGAAGATGGAGCTTGTTCAAGACTTATCTTTCATTTTGATTTATGCTTTAGTGTTTATCAAAATTTGACAGAACACACTTGTATAATAATTATATTATTAATGCAATGGATGATGTTGTTGCTTGTTTACTACTTTACATTATTGTTGATATTATACATGACGTCCTCCACCCCAGAACGTTTCCGCCCTTCCTGGTTTTGGGGTGTGACAGATTGGTATCAGAGCATTGTTTATAGTGAATTAAGTATATCAACCCATAAAAGATATACTAACTATAAATACATAAGGGATTAAAAATACTATGACCAAGAGTTTATACTTTAAATAGTAAAATATTTAAGTAAGTATACGTGCTGCATTCATACTAAAATCAGTGTCACTAGGACAGTACAAAAAGAATTACGATTGTTAGGCAACACAAGTGGGCTTAGAGACATATGGTCAAAATTGGGAAGATATAGCCTGATCACTTATATTATCCGAGAGTTGACTAGCATGTGCCTAAGTTTAAGTGTGTGGTTGCAACAATGCAAAAATCTTACCAACCCTACCACAATGAGAACAATAGAACATAACATTAAAATTAAAATACTATATGAGTATTTGTTGTTACTATAAGTACTTTATACTTGAGAACTAAAACGGGATCTTCATTACTAAGTTGATAGTTGCTAAGTGGATACACTAAGGCTACATGTAATTAGGATGTTATAGACTTAGAATATGTGATAATTTTGCCTTACCCCTATTCTGTGTGAATTTGGAATTAAGGTCACTTATTCGAATGGCTATCCTTTTTAGATTACACATAGCTGGTATGCACTTCACAAATAGCGATGTAACCAATGAAGGTTTTCTAAATAATTATACATAGATAGTTCGTCTAATAATTATTCTCTTACCCTAAATTCTCGCATAGAAAACATAACTGGACTCCATCCCCTCGAAAAACTAGTATCTTCCTAAAGAAGTCATAGCTGGTTGGTTTGGAGAATAACCAGAAAATGATCATCCTTTTCCCCTTGAATGATCACCATGACGAAGACCATTCGTATGATGCTAACTCCGAACCAGAGTTTGAAAACCTACCCCGAGCAGCTCCCTTCCAATTCCTAACCCTAGTCTGGATTTTCATGGCCTGACCCCCCCTGAGTGAGGGGAATGCTTGGAAACGAGGAGCCAAGGATAAGATCAGTTGTCACACCCCGCTAAAGCGGAAACGCAAGGTATGACAGCGATAACGGTTTCATTGCAAAAGATAAAGATACATCACCATAGCAGTATTTAAAAGTTTACAACCCATAGCTTCAAAAGAAACAAAATACAAGTTTTTCAAAATAACATTGTTCAAAATATAGCTTCATAATAGCTTCAACACGATGCAGCATGCTCTATGATGATGAATCTTTACATCCACTTACTAATTATTTCCTGAAAAAGCATGTAAAACGAGCGTCAACTATGAAAATAGTTGGTGAGTATCACAAGTTTATAAAATCGAGCGTACAATAAGGCTTTTCGTAAACACAAGTACATTGCTTCAATGATAAACAAGTTGATTGCTATTAATGAATACAAGTTTATTGCTATAACGAGAAACGAGTTTGTATGTGTATGAGCAAACAATGAGTCTCAACCAAACCTATGACTGAAGCCCTATCGAGATCTATGCTTATCGTTCCATAGATGAATATGGTATCATGCACTCCAGCGATTCGGGCGAGTGAGGAGTTGTCAATTCCTAATAGCGCTATCCATAACGACCATTGGCTCAAAGAGTTAATGGTTAGAGATAAGGGAAGGGCCTTTGTACGATAAGTTCTCATGTTCCGTGTTGCATAGACATACATAAAGAAACATAGCAATACAATAACAATCATGTTTGATACAATTCAATTTAAATACAACATGCAAACAGTAGTTTTTCTGGACATGCTTTTCCACCCCAAAACATAAAAAACGAAAATAGGGGAGTGCGTGAATACTCACGATGTTTTGTGTAGACACAAGCGGTACTTCGGGATGCACCAACGTCTTACTACCGGGATCCTACGACACCAAACACACGCACTAGTGAGTTTCCATGTCGATATCTAATGCTAATATACTAAACTCTACATATAGGGAAATGCCAATTTATGTTTTAGTATTGGATTTATATCATTTTGTTACACTTTTTCTGATGTATTGAAATTTTACAAGTCGTGCGATTAATTACAACCTTGGAAGGTTAATTTTCCAAATTTTAAGTCTCAATAACAACATAAATTCACGAAAAATAGTATTCGAGGGATAAAAATTCTCAAACTTTTTATTTAACTGTTAATACACAACACTAAGCTGGGAAAATTATAAAAATGGATTTCCAAGCTGTTTAATTATATTTTATAATTTTTGAGCATTTATTTCAATAAAAATTGAAATAAATAGTAAACAGTTTCCAAAATTACCCAAACTTTTTATTTAATTGTTATTATACATAAATAGGCTGGGAAAAATATAAAATATATTTTTCAGTGGTTATTTGTATTTTTCCTTGTTTTATTTCTTTAAATAGTCATTAATTAAAGAAATATTATTAAACAGTTAAAATAAATTACCATAAATTTTTGTAACATCATTTACAGTATAAATATCTTGGGAAAAATATCAAAAGTGGTTTTCATATGGTTTTGGGTATTTATGTATATTTAAGTGAATTTTAGTGCAATTAACTTTAGAAAATAAGGGAAAAATAGTTTACAGTGGAGAAAAATATTCAAAATTTTTATGTAACCTCCTACTATATAATATGATATCCTGGCAAATTTTCATGAATTTTGGATAATCAGAACTATTTTTCCCATTTTTAAGCCATTATAATTACCAAAAATTGGGAAAAATAGCTAGACATGATGAAAAATCTTGAAATTATTTTCTTGAGTCACCCATCACAAGTAAGGTATGCGAAAATTGTTAGATAAAATTTTCACATCCTAAAAAGTGGTTTTGTAATTTATCATGTCCTAAATAAAAGAAAATTAGAAATCATATGAAACAGTAACAAAAATTGCTGAAATTTGGTGAGGGGTCATTATTCCCCATAAGTATCATCCATGAATTTATTTAGGATTTATTGACCTCTGGAAGTATTTTATATGATTTATGCCCTTGGTTTTAGCAATAATTCTAATAAATCAAATAAATAACAAAAGCTCTTGAAATTTTCCAGATTATCTCATGCATGCAAGGGCTTTCAAAAGTAAAAATGTTAAGAATGTATTCAGAAGAGAAATGAGGGTAATGATTCCAAACAATTTAAGAAAAGTTGCATGCAATAATGCATGAAGTGTAGATGTGGCTGAGGTTCATGAATTTTTGTAGCCCATTCAGTGAGGTTTTAAGCCACGAAATTTCAACCATAACTCACTAGATATGTTAAGTTTCTAAGGTATTTTTCCTAAGATTTATGGTTGGGTTTAAGACCATTGTTTAAGCAAGATAAAAATAGTGATCACAGAAAAAGAGCTGTATGCGCAACCTTTTTGTAAAATCTGCCAAAAATCGGATATTTAATATTTTACAGTAAGACCAGTTGGGTTTGAAAGTTAACTCGTGGAACTAACCAATACAAAAAGAATATCATGATTTGGTTAAAAAATGACTGAGTTATGACTGTTCAAAGTCGAACAAAATAATCTGGCAGATTGCATGTTTGCTTGTGTGCATTTTTAGGGTATTTCAATAAGAACATCATGCATGTCCTTGGTAAGGCCCGATTTCTAACACATGCATGGAATGAATGAGCATCCAAGATGTACTAGAAATGGTTTAATGCTTTCGTTCATGCATGAACACACAAGAAATGGAGAAGAACATGAAATATTATGTTTTGATGTCACATGATCATATGTGCATCTTTTTCACTCCTTGCATGGGTTTGATCCCGGATTTTCACCATTTCAAACACATGCATTGTGTTATGGTGAGAATCTACAAACCACAAGGGGAGAATAAAGATTTCTAGCCATGGAAAGGCATAGAATCCTAAAAGAAGAGAAAACTAAGAAGGAAAAGAAGTAGAATCATCAAACTATGGAAGAAGATGATGTTGTTTACCTTGGTTATGATCTTGAGAGAAGTAAGAACACTTCAAGGTCTTCAAAGTCTTGAAATTTGGCAGAGAAATGAGAGAAATTTCGTGAGTTTAGAGAGAGAGAGGAAGAGGGTGAAGTGTGTGAAGAGAGTGAAGTGAGAAGAGTGAAGAGAGAAGAGGTGGAGTGTGGGTTTGAGTTTAATCATGAGTTTTGGGAAGAGAGTGCATGGGGAGAGGGGAGATGGCCAGATTTTTGAGGCATTAAAGCCTCCTCTCTCCTAAATTCAAATTTTTATAAAAAATCCCTCCTTAATTTTTATAAAAATCTAATTTTTATAAAAATCTAATTTTTATAAAAGTGATTCTTTAAGCAATTTTTGATTTATTTAAAAATCTTGTTTTTAACTAATAAATTATGATTAATACTTGTAATTTATATTTCTATTTCATTGGTATAATCCATAATTTGATTAATAAAATTTGATATTAGAAAGTTTATAGCCAAATTTTATAAAGTTTTTAAGCTTTAAGATTTATAAATTTGGATTTTTGGCTGTTTAGAGTTTTTGGAACATTGATTGATATTCAACAACATGTTGAAGTATAATTAGAGTGTTTTAATTTATTTTTAGAGTTTTATACCCTATTTCAATTATAACAAAGTTTGAAGCTTATTCTAATTATAGTATTGGCATTTCCTATTGTAGCTAAGCAACTTACTAGAATTGTAAGTATCAAGTATATTAGTCCTAGACCTTAGTTGGATCCTAGTTTATGCAAGATTTTTGACCTAATTTATACTACTAGGTCATGGCATGTTGTGCATGAATGGTTATTATAAATATGCATGAGTCCAAGAATGACCTGAATTGACAGTTGTCACATCAGTCTATGCTATTTGATGGCGACCGAAGCTTTTACGACTTGAGCAATGAGGGCTTAGCAGATATAGTGTGCCAATCTTGGTCCGCAGAGTGGCCCGAAATGGGATTCAAGGCAGGACAACCCTACATCAGATTACAGAAGTAATCGCCTATGCTAGAATGCATACCCTCCACACCATCCATCTAGAAGATGCACACGAGAGATCAGAGAGAAACCATGAAACCCTGCTGCAAGCACGGGCCGAATCATGAGCCGAAGTCATAGAGCTTCGGGTACGCCAGATGGTGTGCGAAAGACACCTACTTGACATGGAACATCAATTGGTTGAACTACGAGTTCACCAGAGGGATGGTCGTCGCCAGTAGTAGACGCTTTACTTTATTTCCCTCATAAAAAGGAATCGTGTTTTTCTGTCTATGTCGGATGTGGCATTTTCTATGAAATTTCTTGTTCCGTAAGTACTTTAGCTAGGTCTTTATGCTGTCAGGAACTATCTTCTCCGGATATGATGTGAGACCTTTACAAGGTCATTTTCCAGAATCTTTACATCGTGAATATCAAAGATATTGACAGTCGGCTAACTTCTGTGTCATTCTTCATTTAAGTACTCTTATCATTCTTTCATTAGAGTGTATCTGAATCATGCTTTAGTCAAGTCATTGGACTATAGTGATTTATCTTCGTAGACATTTCCAAGTTTCTTTCAGTGGTTGGATCTTGTTAGTCACCAACCCACGATACCTCGGCTTGAACAACAAACATCTTGAGACCATTCTACGAACTTACTTCCACCTGTGACTAGGACTACATCATAGGGATGTAGGTCAAACTCTCGAGAACATAGTCGTACTCTTTTCATGAACAATATAAGTACATCAGGGTCAACCAGAATCGCTCACAAATTCCGTATTTTCATATTACAGAATCATGTCGTCATCCAAAAACGATCAGCCGAGCACCGAAATCCCTATCCTCCATATCGACGCCGCTACATTACAAGCTGCAGTAGCAGCTGCTGTGACAACTTTCCTTACACACATCAATTCAGGCAACACCAATAAGACTGAAGAAGGAGTCGAGAGTTTAGATGGTAGTACCAAACCGGGAAACCAACAAATAGTAACAGTCACTGGCTCACAAATCCGAAAGACAGAGAAAAAGAAACGAAAGCGTCAAGCCCAGAAAGAATGCAACAAATCCCATAAGCTGGCTATGCAACCGCAACAAGTGGAAACCCCTGCCATCCCAGTGCCGAGCAGGCCATACGAGGAAAAACTCCCTAAGTGTGATACTTGTGGTTTCCATCATCATGGGACTTGCCATGAGATGCAATGTGTTGCAATTGCCTAAACATAGGGCACCATGCTCGTGACTGTGGAGCACAGAAACGACCCATCACTCAAGCCCCATTCATAGGGACTAACCCTACACACAAGATGAGTTATAACTCAGAATGATTTAAGAAACAATTTTCAAGGTGGAGTAACGAGGAAGGCACTCATGTCCACATAACACTGGCTAAACACCGCAATCCCGTCGCCAAAGCTAGTACTACCCAGGCATGCCACCAATGCGGGGAAGTAGGGCACTTCATGAAAGATTGCCTGATAGCAAAGAACTCTGGCGCAGATGGGAGAATTCTCAGGATCACCGCTACAGGAGAGCCTGCTCCGGAACCACGTTAAATGCAATTAAGGCGTTCGTTGTAACAGACTTATAAATTATCTAGAACTAGTGCAACTAGAGTCGTACCTTTTGCGAGATCCTATCTGTATAGGGACTCTCGTGCTGCGTATACTTGTCTTTTGTAGTATACCTTATTTCACAGCATTAGTCTTGTGGTAAATCTAAAATACTGTAACTCTGTTCATGGTTGCACGGTTGTGTTTTGTCTGTAAACGTCTTATGTTCAAATCTAATGTCTTTAAGTTTCGATATGATTTCGACATTATCATACGACTCGATTCAATTTGATTCTCACGAAACAGCTTCATACGTACACCTCTTTCTTCTAGATCACTTTTCCAGCGAAACCATCACATCAAAACACCGAAGTACTCATGCCAGGAGTAGCTATTAGTTATTTTCTTTCTGAAGAAATCCCCGAAGTACCACTCGTGCAGTACGTCAAGTTTAATCCAGGGATTCATGCGGTTGATCTATTACTGAAGAATGTATGCATAAGAGTGATATATAATCAAGGTTCTACAGGTTTAGAATTGATGATTCCACTTTAAATTCTTTTCCCCGATGGGATGTGAACTTAAAGGAGAACCAGTTATTCGACTACCTTTTCAACCTTAATTATATATGACTCGTATACACGAAAGGGTGATTGTGAAACTAGGTATGAATTCTAATATGAACTTCAGGATGGAGAACTGCCTAAGTACGAGTAACCACATCGTCATAAGAACAAGCATAGAACCCAGTACGACTCCCGTAAATAGATCACCTTATAGTTTAAACACCCACGGAGATACAAGAACAGTTTAGACAACTTAGCGAACTACACATAAATAGAATTAGAAGACTAGGTTTATCACCCTAGAGAACCTCGGTCATATTCTTCCAGAGATCGACGGATCGCATTGCATGTACCTCGGTTATCGAGGACTCCGTCGAGATTTTTCATTAGAAATCGTTATCTCTGCCACGCGTAGACAAAATGGTTGAGCAAACACAAAGAAAGAAACTACTTCCAGAAATGGATCCGAGATCCGAATATCACCAGTTCGAGTGTTAGGGAAAGATGTCCGGAAGACTATCTCCTGAACTCGATACGGACACTTCGAGTCCGTAGTGATACCCTTCGGATAGGACCAACACGCCCATAGCTTTTATGAGCTAAAACGAGTAGGGTACGTCTTTCTTACCTGGATCAGTTCGTCATTTCTCCATGAAATGACTTACTTATCTACCCTTGAAGTAAGAAGGAACCCATGGGAAAACATCTCCTTCAGAGGAACTTTTAACGATGTTCTCAAAGCACGAGTTTTGAAATTGAAGAGTCAAATTTCTAAGACCCACTATTAGTAGTGTGGGAAATTTTGGGTGCTCTTTTGATTTGTCAAAACCGTTGAGCATTTATCGAAAACAGAGACGCCGACAATCATTTACCAAATTCTAGGTCTTACTGACCTACCACCTTAGTTGATTTAGAACTCCTCGCAAGCTACATAAACTTGTACGACTTTAACCCAGCAAGGGGTGGCCTTTGACTGGGAAGTTACGCAAGAAAAGGAACTTTTGAGATTCCAAGTGAGTGACCAAGTTCTTTAGAATAACTCACTCTAGGAATGGCTTAATACGCTTCGTAAAGCGTGGAAAGCTAAATGCAAGTTAGATAGGACCTCCAAGATTCGTATCAGAATCGGTCCTGTGCCTCGCACAAACTAGACCTACTCCGTGAACTCAGTAACATACTTTCTTCTCTTCGCTTCTCGCTCGTGAAACCATACCTTTCCGTTAGGACTCTTGCAAGTCCACTCGTCGAGATCCTCGCCTTCGTATTAGAACCGTAGTGACCCTCAACCAAGAGGTCAAGCGGACAAAGCAACGTCGTCGCCAGTTAGTGAAGGTTCGTTGGAATGCCAACCGAGAGCCCGATTTCACTTAAGTGCGCTAGAACCAATCGATTAGAAAGTTTTCTTCTCACGACTCGATCATTCGTGCATACTTCCTTGCCTAAATTCTAATTTCGGGACGCAATTCCCTTTAACAGGGGGATGATGAGACAACCCGAAATATCCATTCTGAATAAACCATATCAAGCCAATAGATGTAGATCAGATACAGTGAAAATTCAGACTTAGAATATAAGTTTGGCAGTTTCAGGGTTTTACACCTAAAAGGGATATTAGGAGAGTGGTTGCACTAGGATTCTGTGCAACACTGAAATTCCATTACCCTAGATCATTGGAATCCATTCCGAGAATAGAAATATTTTCTGCCAAAAATCTCAGGACTATAAATAGAATTCTGAACCAAATTGGTTCATTAGTTGAATTCCATTTAGAGAAAAGCCAATTTCTCTCTCACGGATCTTCGGGTTTTCATCCCAGATTGTGAGTGTACTTCCCTAGATGTGTTTTAATACTTGTTATATACTTAATAACATTATTTACATGTCCAAAACACAAGATCCGGGAGCTTACGATCCAAGAACGTTCTTGGGGTATAAACTCCAAAACAAGGCCTAAAGGCCATCTAGTCCCAATTCCTTGTTAGGAAACTAGTTAAGGACTTTATGTATGAACATTAGAGGCTAGAAATCAATCAAAACCATATAGTTTTAGGAGTTTACGGCCAAGGATATGTTCTTGGGCCGTAAACCCCTTTTTCAAGGACTAAAAGTGCCCTAATCACCCCCAAAGGCTTGGACTCTATTATTGGCAAATACCTTCATGTGTTTAGGACCTAGGAAACATAAGAAAAGAACAAGTATTGAAGAGTTTACGGCCAAGAATGGTTCTTGGGCCGTAAACTCCCATAAAGGGGTCAAAGGACACCCTAAACACTTCATTAGGCCATGAGACAATTTGGGCATGTACCTAGATGAGTTATGAACTAACTAAAACATTTAGAATCCCATGTGTGAGGGAGTTTACGGCCCAAGAGCTTCTATGGCCGTAAACTCCAAGAAATGGTACCAAATGGTGCCATAAACTCTTCCAAAGCCAAGTACAAAAGCCTAGAATTTTTCCTAGTTATTATAGAGACATGAAAGCACCATAATCACCCTCCCAAGGGATTTTACGGCCGTAAAATCCAAGGGAAAAGGGTCTTTGGGCAATAAACTCCCCAAAGGAGTCAATATGGTGCCCAAACACTTGTATAGGCCTTGAAACAATTCCCACTAAGGTTGTAGTAATTGAAAGTACCATCCCAAGCCTTGGTTGAGAGTTTACGGCCAGGAGCTTACTCCCCTGGGCCGTAAACTCCAATGAATATGGTCTTTTGACCTTAAACTCACATTAGGGGCATTGCACTCCTTTGTTGCAACCCTTTAGCCTCCTAGCACTTGCACAAAAGTGTTTTCCTCGCGCTTAAATGTTATTACTTGTATAATTAGTGTTATAATCACTAATTATTTATATACATATGTTTTCATATGTAATTAGGATCATTGTGTGTGTCGAAGTCTTCACTTGACACCAAGCACTTGTCCGATCCTTCCGTACGATAACAGTCCGTTCAATTCCAGTCACTTACTACAGGTGAGTTCATACCCCTTAACTAATGTTTTAAACTATTTTAAATGTTTTATGGGGGGGGGGATACAAGTAGAATCATGCTACTTATTATGTCAATCACATGTGATTAGTAAGTAGGACTATATTACTTATGACATCAATCACATGTGATTAATATACAGCATTCAAATGATTTGGCTACTCATTAGCCGTTTTACCAAACAGTTTCCTTCAAATCACTTTTTTAAAAACATTTTATATGTTTTAAACTCCTTTTTACACTGTATAGCTTATTCCGTACATTACCTTTCAAACTTATTTACAACTATGTTTCAAACAAATGTTTCCTTATACATAAACTGTTTTATTAAACTTATGCCTTCAAATTGTTTTATAGATTAACATCAATTCGATCCTTTCTTAAAATAATACTTATATTTCAAATGTCTTACAAAACTTATTTATGCTTTTATATTATAAATTGCATGCCTCTATATGTATAGTTATATAAGAAATGTTTAAAAGACTTAGGAAGGCTATCCACCTCATATCCTTTTCGCGCCTTGAGATGTGGTCTGGTGGGATATTGGGTATTCGTCCGAAAGTCGTTTAAATATTAGTTATACATCATGTGTACATATATAGTCATAAAAGGTCCTTCCAGTTCAACATATGCCCTTGGGTAGCAAGGGTATACATCCATGTCCATACGTACCACTTAGATTACTGGAAAGCTACCATATGGGTAGTTCCGAAAGATACTAGAACCATTACTAGAACGCGATATCATACAATGAGTCAGTTCATTCATGAGTCAATACTTTCTAGAACATTACAGTACATTACATATACAACTATACTAGGACGAGAACATATACAACTATACTAGAACGATTACATTACTATACTTGCTAGGTAGAGAGCACGTACATTACAGCTAGAACAGTTCGTTACATTACAGCTAGAACAGTTCATTACATTACAGCTAGAATAGTTCATCACATTACAGCTAGAACAGTTCATTACATTACAGCTAGAACAGTTCATTAAAGTACATATACAAGAATACATTAATTTTTGTGATTTAAATCGGAGCATGACTTAAATGTCATGGCTCGAGTTGTAGCCAGAATTCTCTTGGACGGAGAGCGTGAGTTTGCATATAGATCTATACTGGATTGACAATCCTACACCTTGCTGCTAGCTACAGCCGGACCTGCAGGTCTGCGGGTGCCAAACGCCATTCCGTTATTAAAACCATTCATTATGTCGTTTTTACTAGTTGATAGTATGGTGCAATTTATCACATAATGCCTTAATATAAAATCCGGTTTAAGGTAATTAGTACGGCAATAGTTCTTATAGCACTACACCATAGTACTATTTCATTTTCCCATTACATTCACTTCATGAACATTCAAAAGACGCACAATAATGTAGAAACTATATTTTTGGATAATGATAGTTATACTTGGGAAAATACACTCTTACAAGAAACATACATTTAGAACAGTTAGGTCTTGGTAGAAGACTACATTCAGAACAGATAGGTCTTGGTAGAAGACACCTTCATATACTAGTAGGAATCATAGGGATTCTAGGGTTTTTCAAACACTTACAATTCATATACACTTTCAATACTTACAATACATATACTTACATATTCTTACATACAAATTAAGACACTAAATACTTATGATCTCACCAGCTTTAAAGCTGATACTCGCTTTCAAAATTACTTGTATCCTCAGGTTATCATAGACAGGTACCGATGCAAGGAGAAAGGAAGATGGAGCTTGTTCAAGACTTATCTTTCATTTTGATTTATGCTTTAGTGTTTATCAAAATTTAACAGAACACACTTGTATAATAATTATATTATTAATGTAATGGATGAAGTTGTTGCTTGTTTACTACTTTACATTGTTGTTGATATTATACATGACGTCCTCCACCCCAGAACGTTTCCGCCGTTCCTGGTTTTGGGGTGTGACACTATGCACCACCTAACCCATAGGCAACTGCAAATCACTTTGACATCAGTGTAAAGATCAAAACACACAACAGATGAATTAGAGTTCGAGATCACCCAAAGGATCAACTGGCTGAGTGAAGTGAGGAAGTTTTGGTGGTTGCTGATCAAATTTATAAAGCTTAACAAATAAGAAGGTTAAAGAGGTCACTTAAGGAGAAACTGTTGAATCAAGAAGTGACCCTCTTGAACCTCACATCTGAAGTCACCATCACCAATGCAGATTCAGCTACTGCAACCTTAACTGATGTCATCCGCAGTCTACCGCAACCAGAATAAAGACTTAGTTTATCTTATTTCTTTACAATGTAATTTTCAGTGTAACTTGCATGGACACTTATCATATTAGTCTTTATTCAGATCTTGTATTGTATTCGAACCACTATAAATAAAGTGTTCAACTTTTTTACCAATATACACCTCTCTTGAATCTCATTTCATATATTCTCTTTACTCTCAAAGATCTTATTGAACTCATCGTTTGTATTAAGATTGTAATCTCTCCTTTGGGGAAATCACTCTTGATTTAATCACTTTGAGCTGATCACACTTATTAACCTGGTTTGAATGCAATCCTTGTTACGAATCATCCTAAGTGTTTGCTTGATATAATACTTGTTTTCATTTATATTTCCTTATATTTCCACACCTAACAATCTAACTATCTAATGTTAACTTATTATTGTTGAGCTTTATGATCCTTTGAGTTAAACTTTATTCTGCAATCTTACTATTACTAAAGTTTGTTCAAGTGTGTTACTCAAGTTTTTCTCTCAACATATAGAGATAGATATAGAGTTATATGGTGGTAATTAGTACTATCTGTGATGCAAATATGAAGGATAGTGACATACCCAACATACTTTGAACTCGTAATAGACCAACCAAGAAAACAATCAATCATATTTCATAATATACGAATTCAATTTAAAAAAGAAGTAAATTAAATATGGTGCTTACTTCTCATTAATCTAGTAGGCTTGGTAACCAAATGACCATTAACAATGGCACCTATATTTTCACATAAAGTCTGCTCACCAAAACTTACCTATTTCACCCAAACAAAGAAACACATCACTCACTAAGCCCCTCTTTATCACATCCTCAACGAGGTGGTGGAACATGTCAGGTTGTGCGACTAAGTTCATGGATAATAGATAAACTAAATATACAGCACAGGTACAACAATAAACAAACCAACATTTGTGTTCCATCTTTAAGTTTGAGTACATGTTTCTTATAGATAATAATATAATATATGAATTGCCTTAAACATGTGGGTATACATAATTAAAGTACTAAACTAAATTACCTGAGATCCATGAGTGTGATTGCTGATTCCCTAAGAATATATGTAGTCTTAAGGGTCAACACAAGGTTGGTAAGATTTATACATTTTTTACTAATAGCAGTAATGATACTTTTAAAAGAATTCAAAAAGTATTTTCTTCATAAGTAAACCGTATTTAAATAATATTTGAAAATTCCAAAATGTGTCTTGGTATAAGTAAAATCATGCTTAAAACGGTTTTGAAAGAATCAAGTTTATGAGTGGTAGTATGAGTGAGAGAGATTCAAGTTAATGTTTATAGTGAGTTCTATAACCGATCTATGTGACTGAATGTACCTTGCTACAACCTTTCATTGGACATCATAGTAACGATCGTAGACACTTATCACCCGCTTTGATTGATTGGTAAAGGTTATAGCTAACAACTGCAGGTGGGGATGTCAACCCCATATAGATCCATACATATGTATCTAGCTTCGAAGATTAACAACTATAGTAGTGTGGGTATGCTAAGTGTTTAGACTCATCGAATGAATATTGTCTCACTAAAAATCCCTTAACTAAAAATTATGTTTATAGCTCTCAGCCCTAACTTAATTGTGATAAGTTTATGGCATAATGAATTGTAAAGAGTTTATAAAGTCGAACATAATTGGTACGCATGCATAGTATAAGGCACTAGCTTTTATAAACTAAGTATGTTTCATGTATAAACTTTGTACGTATGTATGTATAGTTCAATTCCTTAGGAATACTACTAATTTTATGACATGCATGTTATGATGCACAATGTCAAGTGAAAATCATAGGTTTTTGTAGTAAAAACACATATATTATTTTTAAAAGATGTATTATTTTAACAACACAAAATATGAAAATATTGAAGTTTAAAACTAGTTTATGTGTTCGTAACATATAAAAGTTAAACCAACAATTTATAAACAAGTTATAGATTATAAAATAATACTTTATGTGTTTTTTTGTATTATCTATCATAAGCAATACATGTATTCTCCCTCAAAAATATATAAAAGAGGGGCACAAACACTCATCTTAATGTGTGGTTAAGGATTTGTTTCGTGAATTTGATGTGAGTGACTGAGATGTATCGCTTCTAAAACAAACCACTGAGATTTATTTAGGTTCCTAGGAAATTTTAAAAAAATTAATATGTGGAGGGTTGTTCGGTAAATTAACTAAAGCCTAGGGTCCACTTACTAATTTAGATATATTAAATGGACTAAGGTTATTAATAATATCCAAATAAGGACTAAAATGGTTTATTTAATTTATAAGTTTGAATCTTAGACTAATTTTGCAAATAAATCTCAAGATGGGGTTTAATTTAACTAAATGATATACTAGTTTAAGGTTTACGACTTGTTTTAAAATGACTTCTAAGAGAGGGGTGACTTTTACACATTTTAAAATGACGTTTAGGGACCTAGGACTTGTTTTGTAAAGATTTCTTAAATGGGGGTTAGAAACAATTATTTTCCATGTATGTTTGGTTTAACAGGAGGTTTGTAATCTTTGTCTTTGTCGAGCTATGCACAAAAAAATATAAATGGTATTGTGGTTTTCTGATTCGATCGATGAAGGAGGCAGGCATCAAAAACAACAAGATGGTGATGGTGGTTACTTACAATAGTAGCACGTGTAGATGACCAGTGGTGGTACAAAACAGTGGAGGGCGGCAAAAGGTGGCAGTGTTGGGGCTAGTGGAGGGGTTGTAAGGGAGGTTTTGCGTGGGTTTAGGATGGTGGAATGATGATGTTTATGTGGTAAAGTGGTGATGTTGTCTGTGTGTTACCGAGAGAGAGAGAGAGAGAGAGAGAGAGAGAGAGATAGAGAGAGAGAGAGGTTGATGGCTGATGTTGTGAGGATATCAGGTAACGATGTGTCACAACTAGGAAATTCGATTCCTTGTAAACATTTAACGATGTTAACAAATGTGAACCAACTACGTGAAAGCACATATGATGCTTATTCAATAACAACAAATTGTCCATCAAACGCTCTTTGAAAACACTGCAAATAGTCAATAAATAATTGGAAACCCTAGAAATCCCCATTTAAGTCCATTATGGACTACGATTTCCTTATTGGGCCTAATGGGCCAATAAGCTTCCAAATTGACTATTTTGGGCTTAAAACTCTTAAATGGGCTCTAATTGGACCCACTTTCATTTATTTTAACATTTTGGGCCATATTGGGCCTAGAATGAAGTAAAATACTTTAATGGGCCTTATTGGGCCATAATTAACCTAATTAACCTAAATGGACTATGAAGCCCATTATTTTTGACAAATTGGGTCGTAAACCATCATGGGAGGCCAATGGGTCGAAAAATCATAAAATTGGGCCCACAATATGGATTTAAGCAAAAAGGCCCAAAACTCTCTTCTCTTTTCTCTAATTCTCGGCCCAAGTGGGAAAACAACAAAAAAAAAAAGAGAGAGAGAAGGAGATTAAGAGTGTTGACTTTTAGGTTGACACCTCATGATTATCCAACATATCTCTAAGTAATATCTTACATGTATCCATGCATAGTTTCATGTATCAAGGCAAGCTCATCTCTTCCCCCCCCCCCCCCCCCCCTCTCTCTCCTTATCCACGGCTAAGAGCACCCCACACCACCACCATTTTCATTTTGATCAAACTCTTACAAGAAAAATTCTCAAGAACTCTTCCCTTTTCTCCAAATTTTCTAGCATTGTTGTGTGACTTCAAGGAGTTTACCAATTAATATCATCATTCTTGGTAAGTAATTACTTGAATCCATGGCTTAACTTCTACATTTCATCAAAAATCACGCAAATTGATGATCTAACTCCCTAGAACCATCTAATTTCGAAAACTTCCTTAAGAAGTTGCTAGGGCCGAAATCTTCTCTCAAATCTTCATCAAAACCAAATCCAAACCACAAGGTGAGTTTCATACCCTTTTCTTTTTGTTTTTTATGAGTTTTATGGGGGAGAATACAAGAAAATGTGTAGATCTATGTGTATATGTATGCTATGTGTGATTTGATGCATGTATGTGTGTGATATCATGTGTTTTGTGATGAATATGTTACCAGAAAGGGGTGTAAACCCGAGATCTATGACATGATAAAGGAAACAAACATAATCTAAGCTATCTTACACTAAACAAGTCAAGAAAAATAGTTTACAAGGTCATGATAAACATGTTCTAACATAAAACCCATTTTTGGGCTTAAATTGTCAAAAATACAAAACTAGGGGTACAAATCAACAAGTCATGTTTTATTGAAGGTTAAAAGGGTCAAAACAGTTCCTATAATTATATTTTTCTGAACATTAGGAATTTCAGGGGACTTAAAATGTAAATTTTTGGCCTAATGGGCTATTTATGGGCTTCTCGGTCCAATAAGCCTCAAAAATGCAAAAATGATAAGTTGAGGGGCTGGAAATGTAACTTCCAGTAAAAAAGGGGGTAATTACCATAACAAAATGTTTATAAGGGTCAAAAATGCTTTTCACTAACAAAAAGGACCAAAAACGTAAACTTTTTAGATTTTGGGCTAAAACTGTAAAAGTTGTGAAAAATGGGTCCCTAACCAACAATCACTATTCTAGAGGGGCTGAAGTTGTCAACAAAGTAAATTTTGGGTTAAAATCGTGTTTTCATCAAATAAATAATACAAAAGTGTCACGAAAATGGTTTTAAGGACTAAAAATGAAATTCTTTTATATAAAAAGGACTAAAAGTGTTATTTTTATAAAAGAAGGGTAGTGAAAAGGGTCAAATTCCATTTTCAAACAAATTAATTCATTAATACAAAATACAAAATCCACTACTACCGATGAAACGGAAAACAAATACACTCTCAACAACAAATATCGTTACAAAACGAATTGATTCGGTCTCGAATCAATAACAAAACAAAATCGTAAAATCAAAGCATTTCAATAAACACGCGATAACTATGATGAGCTAACTTACAAACTTTGGCTTGGAAGTTTAAAATCATGTGTGTTGGGCCTTGCTAGCCCATTAACATGTTCTTTGGTCCTAAAGGGAATATGCTTACTTGTTATTGGGCCTTCTATGACCCAATTTCATGTAAAAGGACTTTCAATAGCTCTAATGTGCTATTGGGCCCTAGTGGCCCATTAGGACTGCTAGTGAGGTTGAGAAGTCAAATGCGAGTGGGGCTAAGTGTCTTTCGCATTCCCGATAGCCTTGAATAACTCATGGAAATAAAAGGACCTCGTACTCTCCTATCTCCTCGGTTGTTGGGCTTATGAGAAATCAAAGTAAACAAATTCAGGATGATAAACAAGAGTAATCATGGTGGGTGGATTAAGTGAGTAGTAACGGGCGACGGCTCTAAGGATCGTTCGTAATCTGTAGTTATAAACTAGTAATTTTCTTTAATGCGTGATTATAATAACTCACAAACCCTAACTAATCCAACGCCACCCGGGTAATCAAAATCATTCGACGTATCGGTATAACAATGGACAATTCATTGTATTTTATGTATTGGGAAAACATCGGGTTTTCCTGGGAAGTTCAATATTTTCACTTGCGTGATGTATACAAAGGTTCAACAGTTATACATGTTTTGAAAATCAGCAATCATATATTCACGTATCTTGACACTTTTTATAAACAATTATCTTTTTAGAAAATATCAGATTTTCTGGGTTTTACAAACTACACCAAATCATTTTACCACAACATTACTTATGAACTCACCAACATTTCATATATTGACGTTTTTCAAAATAACTTGTATTCTCAGGTAACAGGTAAGCCGAAGAATAAGTACCAAGTAATATCATGGTGTTTTGCTTAAATTATCTATCAGATAGTTTATGTTATGAAATTGTAATGCCTAAAACAATGTACTAGATGCAAACAATATCGGTTGTAATATTTCAATGCATGGTGATGAATTATGTTATGATTCATGTATATTCATTGTGATGGTATTCAATTTAAGTCACAACAGCCTTCGGACGTTTCCGCCATCTGGTTCGGGGGTGTGACATGATGAGCTTCTATTTATAGTCTAGTGAGGTACTTCTTTGTCCAAGAAAGGTAATACCCTCATATCAAATCAGGAGACATGCCTCTACAATTGGAGATGGACTATAAGAAAGAAGGAGGATGGAAGGAGAGAGACACATGGGAAAGGCCAAGAAGGAATGAAATGTGGCTGGCTACTACTCTTAGGCAAACCATGTGGGCCCCACATGAGATTACACCCTCATTAAATGCTCAAAAACACACAAAATCGGGTGCATCGGGATCCAGATGTCGAGAATTTTGTTTCAAATATTCCAATAGACAGAGTTTAATTCAAGGACTTCACAAACTCAAAAAGATTAATTTTTTGAGTTACAGAACTCTAGGAAATCACGTTTAAAGTATCCCGTCTAAATAGTCCGTAACGCTCGATTTTTTGATTTTCGCGAATATTTTTCTAAAAATATTTTGAGTATAAAATTAAATATTACGTTATAGCCTAGTCCAAAAAGGTTCTTGGAATTTCTATCGAAGGTGTGTAAGTGCTTCAACGGATCGATTTGGTTTCACGTGATTAAAGAAACAAGTGGTTTACTATTTGTTTCTTAAAACTATCATATTTTTTTGTGTAAGAACTCTATTTTAAACGTTCCTTATATTTTTGGAAATAGAGCAACATGTACTATAAGGTTTATATTTTTGCTTCGCTCATAACTGTTTAATACAAATTTTCAGTTTTTTAGACGCATTACCAATGTTGTTGTTTGAGTTGTTTGATTCGTTTGGTAGTTTCCACATTTAGAAGTAAGGTATGATTTGATATGTTACAATATTTGAAATGAACTCCTTTATTTTACATTAGATGCACTAAAACTAAATAAGTTAAATTACAAAAATATTTATTGTAATTTACTGTTTCGTAGTTTATGACCTAAATTTTGGGATGTCACACTCTTCCTCTTTCTTTAATGTTTGACCAATATTTCTTAAAATGGAAAACAAAAAAATAAATGTATGACCAATACATTTCAACAAATAAACATATTTAATTTCAAACATTTTCTTGAAAAGGAAACACTTTTTAAAAGCAAATCTTCCACCACTATATATTATTTTAGAAATATTGTGATCTCTACTCCAATGGGGTTTGCACGTGAAATGAATCCATATAAAAATTGAGTAAAAAAGACAT